>NC_047673.1:71900665-72200665 GCF_011762505.2 Arvicanthis niloticus | reverse complement strand
GCAGGGCTGAAGGATGAAGGGTTGGAGCCATGTGCATGGTACATGAAGGTCTATACTTTTCTGTCTCCTTGTGTGCTCTCTAAAATCTAGATAACAAAAAAGAAACACCTGTCACATTCTGTGGTTGTAAGGCTAAATGATACTCCTTAACACGGCCCCCTTTGAGCACTCACATGGCCCCCTTCTTATCTTGACCTAAGAGAGAAGCACATGTATACCTCGTCATATTTATGACAAAATACTCAAAATGGGTAACCAGAGGGTAGAAGTGATGCTTGAAGACATGTCTTCAATACGAGCGCTGTTTGAATAAATTGTAAATGGGATTGTATTGACAACTCTTCTGTTGTCAGTTCTCTCTCCATGGCCTCACCCTCCCCATCTAATCTGCATCTCATCCACTGAAACAGCTCTTGCTGAAGTAGCCAGGAATCTCTCACTGATGGAATGACCCTTGACCTCCTTACAGGGCTGTGTGGCTGTTGCTCCTCCCCTCTCCTCTGTACACACTTGTCTGCTGACTTTTTAAGAATGTTCTCTTCTTTCTGCCTCTGCCTGAATGTGTCTTCTCTGTGCCCTTTGAAACCATTCTTTGCTGGCCTTTGCATGTTGAAGGTAACTGTTCTCAGCCCTTTCATTTCCTCATTTCACTGACCACCCTCTCTCTTCCTATGCCATTAAACCTTCTCAACACAGGCACCAATTTTTTATATTCTCAACCCCAGACTTCTCTCAGCTCAAGAACCGGGCTGTTAAAATATAAGTTGCTAGCTATGAAAAGCTTTAATTTTCCTATACTGAAGATAGACCCCCAAATCCTCCTTCTTATCAATGCCATTTTCTGCCTGTGAGCTCCACCCAACGCCCTACACAGAGCTACTGAGTACTTAAAATGTGACTAGTAGAACAGAGAGACTAAATATTTTAAAGACTTGCTCTCTCCCCCTGCCTGTGTGTGTGTGTGTGTGTGTGTGTGTGTGTGTGTGTGTGTGTGTGTGTGTACATGAGCGCAGATGTCTGCAGAAGCCAGTGGTGTCAGATACCTCTGGAGACGCTGTTATGAGCCACCCAACATGGATGATGGGTGCTGGGAATTGAACCCAAGCATTCTGGAAAAAGCATCTCTCCAGACCTCTAATGCTTTTGTTTTAATTAATGTTAAATGGTCAGATGTACCTAATATGTAAAGCACTAGACAGTTGGTGGAGAATTCGTCTGTCATCACAGGTTTATCAAATCCAGCTGCCTGCTTGACTGCTTCCTCTTGCAAGCTTAACCTGTCTAAAATCAAACCCATGGTCTTTCTCTCCTATCCTGATCCTTTCCTATTTCCTGTCACGGTAAATAGCACTGTGTTCATTTCCCCAAACCACACACCTGGGAGTCATGCTTGAGTTTGTTTATCTCTTAGTCTATTCTGTCTCCTAAATAGTTCAAATTCCCCTTCATCTACCAACACAGCACACTGTTTAATTTACCATCACCTCCCATAGATATGACCATCAGATAGCCCTTCCTTAGTTATTTCTCCAAGTCCCTGAATGTCTCTTTGTGCCTGCCCTCTAGCCTAAATGCAAACCACAGTCTTCTTCCTCTCTGAGACTCAGCCACATCATCTCTCTCAGTCTCCTTTGCCCACTGCACTTCCTCCAGCACATACTATACCACAAGTCTAAAGGCCTCATCTTCACACTCTGTATTGCCATTGAGGACTCAGAAACTCAGTCTTGGTTACAAGCACTCTCCAGTTAATTTCCATCTCTCCCACAAGACTGTCAGCCACAGGATCAGGCTTTTTTTTACTCATCCTTATGTAACATGATTTCTTTAGTGCTTAAAACAGGGCTCATGATACAGTAGCATGAAGGATGAACAAAGAAAATAATGATCAATTAATGAACTATTTGTCTGCACCTTGTGAGATTCAAATTGATGTTCTGCATATTTCCTAATGTCAGGGCCATAGATATACTATACTCCCAAACGATAAACTCGTAAATATCCGTAAGAAGTTCTAGTAGAATAATATCTGTGGGACCTCAACCCCTCAAGTGCTTCCCATTCTGATGATGGTCAGTGATCATATAACTAGGATGCAGCATTTGAAAAGAAAAAAAAAAAAAAAAAACAACTACATCATGAGGTTTGAGAAAGAAGTTAAGTAGCAGCTTCGCTGACAAGTGAAAGCAGTCTAGTCTAAAAGACTCAAGCACTGCTTGTGCTAAAGCCTCCAAAGGCCCACTGGGCACCAGCAAAGTCAGCTGCAGTTCCTGTTGTCCCTGGTGCAGAGGAATTTCATTCCACTGTGAGGAATAGACAGGAGGTTTCTTTTTCTCCCCATCTCTACCAAAACACATATAAAATGAGAATAAACATTGTCATAGTAGTTTTGAAACCATTTTTAAAGTCCGTGTGTCAGGGCAGGGGTTATTCATTTCTCATTTTTTCAACAATGCTGCCATAGATGAGATCTGTAGTGGCTCCTTGTCGAAGGCTTCCCAGCCTGTAGTACTGTTGGAGGCATGCTGTGCATAGGATATTGAGACCCCAACTTTCTGCTGTTCCACGGCCTGGTTATCAGGAGGTAACCAGCTTCCTTCACAATCAACTTCAGCCATGATGTATTGCCTTAACATAGACCCAAAAGCAAAGGGGCCCATCAACCATGGAGCCAAAATAAACCTTTCCTCCTTTTTAAAGATATATCTATATGTATATATATATATATGTGTGTCTACATGAGTTTATGTATACTATATGAATACAGGTGCCACAAGAGGCCAAAAAAGGCCACCTCAGATTCGGTAGAACTGGAGTTACAGACAGTTGTGAACTGCCTGATACAGGTACTGGGAATGGAACCCAGGCCCACTGTAAGAGAACGAAGAGCCCTTAACCACCAAGTCGTCTCTCCAGCCCTGGCTTTCCTTCTTAGCAGTAGATTACCTAAGGTATATATCATCACAGTGACTGAAAACTAACACTTACAAAAACCACACTGGTTTTATGGTAGCCAAGCAACGTTCTTGCTGTTCCTGTGAGTGCAGCACACATGTTTTATTGTGTGCTGCACCAATTGTGTGCGCTATGCACATTTTCTTCAGAAAGATAAAGAAATACATAATGAAAAGGGAAGACTAATCAGGTGGTGTTTGGGGAAAACAAACACGGGGCTCTTGGGAACTGAACATGGTAGACAAGTATTCTACCAGTGAGCTTTATGCCTGGCCCAGATGTACTTCTATATGTCATTTAAATCTCATTTATAAAGACTTCACACTGACTTGTAATAACTGTTAGGGGTAACATTCAACTTAGCCAGTCATTGATAGGTGAGAACATTCTCTTCTGCCCATGTTGTTTTTATTTGCCAAAAATTTTTAATTTTCATATATGTCAGTGACTGCTACTAAATGCCTATGTGCTATCTGAGTCACATCTACTTGGAATCTAGACTTAAAGGTACTTTTTAAAAGAAAGCCACATAAAGACACTAATCACGAAGATAATATTGAAATTCATATTTATACTCTCATTTTATGAGTAAGGGACTAGAGCTATATAAATGTAAAGTACTTTGCCTGAATTTTTACATTAGTTCTGTACAGAAGCTGGAAGTTGAACTCCAGCCTCAAGTCTGGAATCTTAATTGTTACGCCATTGTTTTTCTCCTGCCACAATCCAGCCTTGGTCGCCTGTATACTGAGTGCCAACAAGCCTGGGGCCTGTCAGGGGGACACAATAAGGAAGGTTCAAAGCATGTGCAGCCTAGGAGAGGAAGAGCTCTACTTACAAGTGATGAGTGAAATCAAATGTGTAAGTTCTCTGGTCAAAGTCATCTAATTCCCTGACCTTCTCACTATGAACAGTCAGGAAAAACCTGATAGAGCAAAGGATTCATAACTGAAACTAAAAAAGAAAGAAAAATCATTAGTTTTGCATTAAAAAAAGAAGAAATTTTATTTTGACAATTTATTTTGACTAAATGTAAAAAGGCACACTGGTGTGCACATGTCGTCTCAGCTTCTTTGGAGGCTGAGTTGTTAGCCTGGACTAACAACAAGTGAGACCCCTATCTCAAATTAATTATAAACCAAGATAAACCAAGTTTCACTGAGTTCCTTCTATGTACATAGCAATATGATGCAAAGTTCCTAGAGGAATTTATGTACTCAAGAGGAGAGAGAAGTGGGCAGAAATAGCTGTATCTAGGTCTGCCCTTTACAGCACACTGAGTGCATACCAGACATACCCTGAGTCCACGTAACATTTTTTCATAAATGTTAACCTTCACTAACCCTAAAAGGAAAGATTGTGGTCTGTATTTTACAGAGGACCTAAAGCTTAAAGATACCAACCTGCTGATTTATTCCACAAACACTTCTAAAGCATTTGAGTACATACAGTTCAAAGCTCTAGAGATGAGACGTAGTAGTGGAAAAGAAAGCTAAGGGCCTGTTCTGCTCATGAAAAATTACGTATTCTACTCGGAGTGACCAGATAACAAGTAAAGAGGGGCAATACTAAAGGAAAAGTAAAGTAAGATAACATCAAAGAGACTGGAGTTAGGAAACAGTGGTCAGGAAAGTCCATCCAAAGAGATGCCATTTAAACTGATACCTGAATGACAAGGACTACCCTCGGAAGACCTAGAAAGGAAGGTAGCAGGCAGCAGTGACAGCAAGTGCAAAGATGCTGAGAGAATTGATACTGGCGTGTTCAACGAGCAAAGGCAAACCCAGAGTGTGCAGACCAGGGAGTTTTCCTCTGAACCCCAGCACCAATAAATAGCAGAGCTGAGATTCAGCTCCTCAGTCTGCCCCAGAGGAAAACCCACACTCCATACCATGCGACACTGCCTAGACAGACAGGCAGGAAGTTCTGCACACTGTGATGGCGTGTGCATTTAAGTTAATAGGAGAACATCCGAAGATCACCGGAAATACAAATTTAAATGAAAGAAACTCTTGTGAGCAGAAAGGCTTCCTCTAAGAATGTAGGCAGATGGTAAAGAGTGGTATTTGCACCAACAGTTATAAAATGCAGCAGCTTCCAGGCAGTGGTCACCCACGCCTTTAATCCCAGCACTTGGGAGGCAGAGGCAGGCGGATTTCTGAGTTCGAGGCCAGCCTGGTCTACAGAGTGAGTTCCAGGACAGCCAGGGCTACACAGAGAAACCCTGTCTCAAAAAAACCAAAAGAATAAAAATAAAAAATAAAAAATAAATAAATTAATAAAATGCAGCTTCATCTGACTCTGATGTTAACCTCAACCCAGTTCATTTACATTTCTTATCTTAGACTGGAATCCCTTGCAAGGATGCAGGAATGTGGCTGCGATGCTTCAGCTTAGAAGTTCAGATAAGCTGCCTGCCAAAAATTCTTATGCTTCTCACAGGTATGAGGAGAGAGCCATTCAGCCTGAAGAGCCCATGCTTCTGATGGCTCCAGGGGGGGCATGCTCAGCAGGCAGGAGCTACCCGGGCCAGTTTTTCAGGAGACATACAGCATCTGCTAACCTGACTGTGATTGGATGGTAGATATGTGAGAGGCTGGTACAGTTCAGACAGGAGTTGTTGTTGAGATAGTAATCATAAGGTTAGTGGCAGATGACCAAGTCATGGGCAGGGCAGGCTCAAGCTGCCAAGCAAGATGTCATAAACAGGAAAGGCAGAAACTTAAGGGAAATGTGACACCAAGACATGTACACATCGTGTCCAAGAGAGACATGATGTTCTGACACCTAGCCGAATCAAATGAGTCCATTTAAACTCAGGTCAGTCCAAATATAAACTGGACAGCTGGTCTCCAAGAGATGAGATTTTTCTCTTAAAGAGCCAGAACTGTCCCTGCATCTAGAAGCAAAATCTATACTCAGTTAGGAAAGTAATGTTTTCGTGATGAAAGATGCTTTCCAGAGAATAATGCCATAGTCTGAACCAGAAATGTCTCCCGAAGTGTTTACATATTAAGGGCTTGGGCTCCAGAGGGATTCTTTCTGGAGGCAATGGAATGTTTCAGAGTGGAGCCAACTGAAAGTTAGGTCACTGGCAGTGTGCCCTGTGAAGGAGATTGTGGATGCCTGCCTTTGTCTCTCTTTTTACTTCCTGGATACCATGAAACAGACCACTGTCTCCACCACACATTCTCATCAAAATATCCCACCTCACCACATGCCCAAAGCAGCCATGGACCAACCAGAGGTGGACAGAAATCAACAGAGCTGAGCTGAAACAAACCTTCATCGCTCTGTGTTGATTGTCTCAGGTGTGCGGGGTTTGCCCGTGTGGATAATAGACAGACAGAAGTACATGTGTTCCCTGAGATCTACAGGGGCAGCTTCTCAAAAGGACAAGGAATTATAAACCATATTACTTCTTGACATGATCAGAAAAAAAACTCTTGACCTTTTATTTTAAGGCCCATGCCAAACCCTGAAAAGCCACAACTGAGGATCCTGTTAAATCCTTGTAATTCCTAATTTACAGATAAATGAGTTTGAACTTAAATAAGGATCTTGTCCATGATTATACATTACTAAGAAGTTCTGACAGGCTGGTTACTCTGACACATAAACATGTGGCCATTGTTTTAATAATCTTTATTGACGTCTGACTTACATACAAATAATGCATATATTTTAGGTATAGATTTTTAGTTTGAGAAAATATATAAATCCTTGAAAATACATGACATGAATAAAGCTACATGACACTTGTATTATCCTTGTCCTTTCACATTGATTATCCCTACTCTGAACATGAGAGATCTGCTTTCTGACATTAGGCAGTGTTTGTCTATCCTAGAATATCATGTAAACAGTACCGTTCAACGTTTACTCCTTTCTGTGTGACTTCTGCTCAACACCTGTAGTTGTTGACTTTTTGGTGTTATTTGACAATCCCTGCACATGATCCCTGAGTACAAAGTCAAGCATCCCTTCCCTGAAGAGAGCTTTCGATTTTCAGGTTCATTCTTAGGCATGATTTTTAAAGCAATAATAAGATGGCATCTTACTTGTGCAAAGCAAAGTTCTGTTAACATCTTCCACTGTCTTCTTTAAAAATCTTTGAGTTCCTGCTCCATACTATTCATGTTCCTCTCCATTTATTGTGGTATAACCAACAAAACCATATATATTTAAGATGAACAACAGGATGTGTTGGCCTACATACAGACAGAAAACTATTACCATGATCTACTTATTTAGTGCATTCATCCCGCACATAGCTACTGTGTGTGTGTGTTTGGTAATGATATTGAAGATCTACTGTTCGAACAAACATTGTATAATCTGCACACCGCACTTGAGGCTCATTCATTTTATTAAATACATAAGTCATCTGTTCCTTGTTGCTGCTGAATCATGCTCCATTGTTCACATGCAGCCAATGTTTCTGCCCATTCATCTGTTCATAGACACATGGAGCACTTCCTGGCTATTATAAACGACCCTTCTATGGACACATATGTGTGAGTTATTTCATAAATGTACATTTCATTTTTCTTGGGCAAATATTAGGAAGTGGAGCTGCTGAATCACGTGCTTGATGAATCACATGGTCTGTTCCTCAAAACTCTTAATGCTTTTTTAAAAAAAGATACTTGGGCTGCAAAGATGGCTTAGCCATTAAAGGCTAGGCTTACCACCAAAATTATAAAAAAAAAAAAAAAAGGTTATTTTTATTTTGTGTGCATGAGTGTTTGTCTGCATGTATGTCTGTGCACCACATGTATCCCTGGTGCTTGCAAAATCAGAAGAGGGTGTCAGATCCCCAGAACTTGAGATACAGATGACCATAAGCCAACATTTGAGTTCTAAAAACCAAACCTAGGTTCTCTGCAAGAAGAGCATGTGCTCTGCATCGCTGAGACAGCTCTCCATTTTCACTTACCAGCAATGGATGAAAGTTACTCCATGTATTCAAAAACAAGTGTCTTCTGTTTGATTGATTTACTGACTGACTGACTGACTGATTCTGGGTCTCATCATATATTCCTAGTTTGTATAGAACTTGCTACATAGACCCAGTTAGTCTCAAACTCACAGAGACCAGGTGGTATTTTCTAATGATTTGTGACAAGCATCTTTGTACTTACTGGTCATTGCTGTTTCATGAAGTCCATCTGTGAGTCGTGTGCCTTATTACTGAGCTGTAAGCATACTAAAATATAGTTTGGGGAAATGTCATTTGGTACACATGTATACTGAAAATTTATTTTTGTCTTAGGTGTCCTGTCTTTTCATTTCCTTCATACAAAAATCTAAAATCTGAAATGCTCCAGAATTTAAAACGTTTTGGTACTGACTTACCAGAAGTAGAAAATTCCACACCTAACCTCTTGTAACAGGTCACAGTTAAACCATGAGTGAACTAAAAATATAAAAATAACCTTCCAGGTTATGAATATAGGATATATATGAAACATAACTTCATATGTAGACTTGGATTCTATATCCAAGATCTCTCATTGTATGTGTTTAAACATTCTCAGATTTACTAGCACCACACTCTAACCAACTGAGTTAACCGGTCAGAGACACATTCTCAGATTTATAAAAATAATCTGCAACTCAAAATACTCTTGAGGCTTGTGCTATAAGTTATGAGGCACATAACTCACAGGAGGGATTCTTGAAAGGAACACAGCAATGACCAGTAAGTACAAAGATGCTTGTCACAAATCATTAGCAAATACCACATGGTCTTTGTTTGAGACTAACCTTGTCTACATGACAAGTTCTATACAAACTAGGACTATATAGTTTCAGATAAGGATATTAAGTGTAGTGTCTTTCCAAAAATTTTTATTTTGATTAAGTTAAATTTGTTGGGGGATTTTTTGTAGGTTCTTGTGTCCTATTTAAGGAATCTTGTTTAAACCAAAGTTTATAAACTTTCTCCCTATGTTCCTTCTAACCCTTCTATAATTTTACACTTGAGATCCATTTTTAGTAATTTTCTGTATATATAATGGAATAAGGGGTCCAAATTATTTTTATGTGAATATCAGGCTTTCCAAGAAAAATTTATGGACTAGAGAGCTGCCCTTCCCCTCATTTAGTTAACTTGGCCTCTTCTGTCCCATTTATGTTTCATAATAAGCATTTTCTGTTTCTTGCAAAATGACCCTCATCTCTATGTCCAGTCCCATAGACCAAAGCCAGGTCAACAGCCCCAACTCCTCCAGCCTCTGCTATCTCAGATCGAAGGGGAGCTCTCTCCTGTGCTCTGCCAGGGATCGCCCTAGTGCTGCCATTCTTACTATTCCCTGGTAAGAGCAAGCTTGCTCTGTCAGCTTTCCTCCCTAAAGCATTCCAGTTCGTTTTCTGCAAAGCTCCGGGAGCAGTTCCCTCATCCAGTTTGTCCAGTTTTCTGGTTGCCTACCACAAAGGCAGCTCCAGTTCCAGCTGCCCCATCTTGGCCTGAAACTAGGCAAGAGGGCTTCTGCTCCCAAACCTATGCTATAGTGCCCTCTAACGCTGGGAGAAACCCCCAAGGAGCACCTGTCAGCTGTAATGGAGGCAGCAGTAGCAGCAAATCTTAAGAGCATGACTTTCGTTAGCAATGCTCAAGGCAGCAATAAAAATGTGTCATGAAGGTATGGTAGATGCAACCAACGCCCCTTCCTCAAAGGGCTCTTACCAATTTTTACAAATTTTATCAAAATTATAAGGAGAAGTTCTGGGAGAAGTTTCCTCTGGTCAGTTTACCTGATTCTTTATATGGTCACAAATGTCCACTAAAGGTCATTAACTGGCAGATTTCTTCTACTATATTCAAGCTTATCAAAAAGGCTTAGGTCATCATAGAAAGGGCTATAATTTACTATGTCCTAAGATGAGCCCACGAACATTACATGGATCTAAATGTCCCAACAAGGAAACAGATCATGCAACTATCAAGAATCTGGACTTCAGGTTAACTGGAAGAACCTGTTGACTCATAGAAGCCTGGGTACTCCAGCAGGCAAGGCTGAGAGGAGTAGATCCTGGTAGCTGGGTAAGCAGCAGCAGCCAGGTTAGCACAGTCTCCTCTGGGGATGAATGTGTTTGGGGTTATAGAGAGAATATTTACAAGCAGCTTGTGAGAAGGGGAGATGAAGATGGGTTGCTGGTAAGTTAAGCCTGTAACCCAAAACTGGTTGAACCTAAAGATGATGAGAGATGTTTGCCAGTCTTGGTGGACAGTAGTAACGTAGGTGGCTCCTTTCAGATAATGCCAGATGCCTGACTATGACTTTGAAGTAAATCTGAGAATACATTTTCAAGAGAAGAGAATGTACAGGTCAATAATCCGAAGAGAATTTTCAACAGACTGGAAAAACCAGCACATTTAATGTATCAGCTCTTGGGCAGCAAGACAGGTAGGAAAGACACTTATTTGATTAAAACATCAGAGATCATCATGACTGCCTAAACAGGAGCTGAACAAGGACAACAACAACAGACATGCTAAACAAAGTAGACAGCCAAAGCCTGCAGAGCTTCAACCCTAGACAAAGAACTACAGGCAACCAAGGGATGCTGAGAGAGAGAAATAGTCTTCCCCAGGGAGGAGCATTCCAATTACAAAGTGACCAGCTATGAAAACATACATACAAGTAACATTATACAAACTGAGCAGGTTGTATCTATGCATTTAGGAATATACACATGTACATACATACATATGTTCATATACATAATATATGTATATAAATATATGTGTGTATACCTATATATCTGTATATGAAATGTATATACATTATATGTGCATATATGTGTATGTATATATATACATTTAGATAATGTATGTAACAACAGTTAAAGAGAGAAGATGCCATGAATTTGAAAGAGAACAAGAAGTATATGGAAGGGTTTGGAGGGAGGAAGGGAAAGGGAGAAATGATGAATGATGTAATTTTTCCAAAAACAATAAAAGAAATTTTCCAAAAAAGAGAACGAAGACTAGCTGATTCTCCGTGAACAAATATTTTTTACACACAGCAGAAGAAAACTATTTTCTCATCTTAACTACCTTATTTATTTCTGGGATTGAGCACCTGCTTGGTAAGTGCTCTACCATTAAGCTACCTCTCCAGCACTCAAATTAGTTTGTTTACAGATAACTTGAGCCTATCTGCCAAACTTCTCCCTGAAATGAAGTCTGTGTGGTGTTTAAGAACTTCAGTCTTGCAAAGAAATATATGCAGTGACTAAAACCATAGAGCAAGTGTCATGCAGAACCGTAACAGTAGCTACCTTGTACTTTATGGATATGTGGCTTTAGACTATGCATTTGGTTGCTAGGAGACTCTGTTGTGTTATCTATAAAAGAGTTGAATTCTTAGATTTAGAGTTACTGTGAAAATTAAAGGAGTCACCTGTGCTAGAATGCCATGGGTCAACTAGCTCAAAAGGATGAGCCAAGAGGATCTGAGTCTCAGGACAGCCCAGGCTATACCCAGGCTATATGGGCTTGGTAGCATACACGTGTAGTTCCTGAAGGTGGAGACAGGAGGGTTACGTAAGCCTAGAAGTTCTAGGCTGTAGTGCATGCTATGATGCTGGCCAGATGTCCACACTAAATTTGGCATCAATTTGATCACCTCACAGGACAATTAAAGGAGGTTGCTTATACAAAGCGTTCAGCCCATGGTCCAGCTCACACTCAGCTTCCATAGGAGTAGCTGCCATTGTTATCACACTGACAATGTCATTTCCCCACTAGGGACCACTATTATCAGTGTTGACAAGGTTGAAATAGAAAGCAAATCTTCTGGACAAGTCAGACTTTCTCTGTTCTCAGGATCCTAGCCTCCCAGGACTAGGAGGCCTAGGACTTTTTTAGGTGTGTGTGTGTGTGTGGTATGTGTATATGTGTATTGTGGTGTGGTGTGTATGTCTGTGGTGCATATATATATGTATATGTAAGCCACAAAACTGGAGACCTTAATTTAACAAGTAGCCAAAACAATATTTAAAAAGAAGTAATATTTTTGCTTTGAAGTGCAGCCTCAAGGACCACATACTTATCAGAAGAGGCAGTCTGAAAGAGTAGCATGCATAGAGCCCGACCTATGAGCTAGAAAAGACAATGCCATGGCACAGCAAACATATCAGATTTCAACAGGGAGGCATTCACAGATGGAAGAAAAGAAAAACAAATTCTTTCAAACAACAACTTTTCCATCCCAACACTCTTATTGAAAAATTAATAAAGAATGAAAAAATTAAATTTACACAATACAAAGACTAAAAGTGAGCAAACTGGTATTAGGTAGCAATATATCTAAGTATTAAACATGTTGACCTTTAATGTTAATTAGTAATAATAATACCAGTTTTTTTCATGCTTAAAAGCAACCTAAAATAAGGTCAATATCTGACTAAGCATGGGAGTTAGATATGGAAGGAAATTGAAATAAAGTACTGGTTAACTTTAAACTTTGCTGGAGACAAAGGGGAATATATGTCAAAAATTATAATAGCCACCAAATTATCACACCTAAAGTCATAGTAGAAAAAGAAGACATTAGCAATGTGACAGAGCAACAAGACAGTCAGACGGAGGTGTCATCCAATGTCTGACGAGGTTGTCCACACGTGTAAGCCCAACATTTGGGAGGTGAAGATAGGATCAAGGTGTCAGGGTCATCCTTGGCTACACGGCAAGTTTGACTCAAGCCTTGGCTACATGAGAATCTATCTTAACAGAGAAAAACAGGCAAGGTAGCTCCCCTACCCCACACATTCGCAAAATTAGGTAGTAAGACAAGTCTAAATACATTAGTTATCACACTATATAAATGGTAAAATACACCAATCAAAAGATGGCCTACTATTGTGAATTTTTAAATTCCAATTAAATAGAGGGTTTGGGGCTTTTTTCTTTTGGGGGGGGTTGGTAAGACATACACTTTATCACCTATTAAATGTACTTCCACAATAAGAGCATTGCAGAATTTAAGAAAATAGCAATAAAATACATAATATTTTATATTTAACTCACCAAGAAGATAGATAGAACAAAAAAAGGGTCATAAAAAAATGGCCACAAAAATTATACTTAAGCTGGGCGTGGTGATGCTCTCTTACTGTGCCAAACATTTGAGAGGCTGAGGCAGGAGGATTTTATATGTCTTTTTTATTTAAGTATATGCAATACCAAAATATCTTCTAGCATAGTAGTAATCAGATTTTAGTCAACCAAAACTAAGACAAATAGAAAGTAAGCAAAATCAAGGGCCTTCGCTTTCTGTGAAGAGGCAGAGGAGACCTTGGTGACTCCTGTGCACGCATAATGAGTTCATTAGCAGAAAGTGCTGTGGAGTGCTGAAGGAGAAACTGTCTTCATTACCAGGAGTCAGGACAGGTCTTCAGGAAGTATCGCTAAAGTAGGAGTCTAATCTTATCCGAATACCCACTCACCCTTGTATGCTTTATTTCCCTTTGACAATGGAATCCATGCATAGGATAGACAGCATCCCCATGTTTCTGTTGAGACCAGTCTCATTACAGAATTCCTTTAGAAGTGAAAATTTCAGTCAATGGTGGTATACACCTTTAATCCCAGGACCTGGGAGGCAGAAGCAAGTGGACCTTTATGAGTTCTAGGACAGCTTGGGCTACACAGAGAAACCCTACGAGGACACCATGGTTTCAAACACTGCCTGTAACATTGAGACCAATATAATTATAATGCTAATCATAGAGGAGTGTGGCATACTTATGATGGGTAATCCTCACTGTAACTTGACTGGGTTTAGAATCACCATGAAAACATAGTGTGAGGTATGTCTATGAGGATGTTTACAGAGAGGTTTAACTGAAGAAAGACTAATGCATCCTGAACGTGGGCAGCACCATTCCATTGGCTTGGATCTGAGACTGAACATGGAAGACAAAGCGGGTCGAGCACTAGCATCCATCTCTGTGCTTTCTGATTATGGAAGTCATGTGACCAGCCCCTCTCAGTCCTGCCGCAGTGTTCTTTTTCTACCATGATAGACTATTGAAGTGGAAATGTAAGGGTTCTTTGGAAAGTCATTTGTGTTGGATGCTGTTTTGGTGGGGCAAACATGTGAAGGAGGGCTTTCCTGAAGTGGACACAGGTGAAAGACTAAAGCAGACTTGTAAAGGAATGTTAGCTGAAGCAAACACAGGAAGAGGGGATGTTCTCCTAAAGCAAACATGTGAAAGGACATGTGATGAAGGATTCTTTGCTAACACTGCAAATGTATTTGGTCCGCCTTGCATTGCATTGTTGAACTCCATTTGTCAGGACTCCATAGAGAGAAATATACCAAAAAACTTCTGGTGTACTAGTTTCTTGCCACTTCCATGGACTTGGGCTGATTGGCAGAATGATGTCAGCTGAGACAGGCACACCCACAGAGGCAAGACACGTGATGTTTACAAGGCATAAATCGAATGGACAATGACAGAGGGTGAGTTTGGCTTGCTTGTAGAACTAGCTATACAGCCTTTGTGGGTCTCGTGTCTTTGCTGATCTTAGCTTTGCTGAGAGAGGCATAGCTGAGAACTTTTCCTGGCATCCTCCAGGTCCCTCATGCTGACTCATGCCAAGGCTAAGATCTTCCTGTGTCTGCTAGGTAGTGCCACCGCCACAGCTGCTGATTCATGTTTGCTAACCCCACTCTACCTAACTGGACTGCTGGTGTATCCATGCGGTATTTTTGAGTGGATAGAGCTGCTGCTAACGGCCTGTGAACTGAACTGCTGATTTCCAAACAACACAGGCAGGAGTTGCTCCAAAGAACCTTTCTAAACAGGTGCACTTCCCCATATCCTTTCTTCTCCACTACCTCTGTTGGGTGGTGGGCTATAAGGGAGGTTAGAGCATTTAAGAACCATAATTAGAAATAAGGTTTGAAAAAAAATCAAAGTTACAGACTATATCTGCAAACTGCAAGTCAAAATAAATCTTTCCTTCCTTAAGTTATATTTTTTTTGTCCTGCATTTGGTCACAGCAATGAGATACGTAACTAGTAAAATAATAATTAATCCCTATTCTCTGCTCGTTCTCTCCTATCCTTTGTCATAAACTATTAAGTTATAATTGTCAGTTACTATTGGTATATACAAAGAGGAGAACAAAATACAGCTATTTTGTTTGTTTAAGCATAATTATTTTTAGAATTTCATATATGCAAACAATGTATTTTGATAATGTCCTCCCACTCCTCCCTCTTCTTCCCAGCACCACTCCCACCCTATTCCAACTTGTACCCCCCCCCCCTTAGCTCACTGATGCCAGTTTATGCTACCCATTTTTCATGAGTGTGGGACCATCTACTGGAGTGTGGTCAACTTACTCTCAGGACCCTCGAAGTCATCAGCCGTTTATAGTTCCCCAGCTAAAAGCAGGGCTCTTGTGTACTAGCCTGGTGTGCAGCTCCTGTGCAGACAACCTCAGCTGCTGTGACATTGTGAGTAGAGCAGTCCCCTTGCGGGAAGTCCTTTCACTCTGGCCATCCCCGACCTCCGTCTCTTACAGGCTCCCCGTGCCGTCTTCTGGGATGGTCTCCTAGGCCTTGGAGTGTCGATCCAGATGTTCCATGTGTGCTGAGCATGACACGGACACTTACGTGCTCTCTCTGCTTTGACAAGATATGAGTTTCTGTTATTAGCCACTGTTCACTGCACAAAAGAAACTTCTCTGACAAGGCCCAAGAGCTGCACTAATCTATGGATATAGAAACTGGAATTTAGAAGGCAGTTTGAAACTTTGTCCATTCAGCAGAATAATAGTTGTAGCTTCATCCCTGGAATTTATGAACCATGGGTTCTTGTCCAGATGTACAGTAGGTATGTATTTCCTCCTGTGAGGTAGGCCTTAAATCCAACTGGAGAGCATTGGTTATCCTCGTAACCCTCATGCCACTATTGCTTCCCTGGGCATATCTTGCCATGTTGGTCATTATGGTGAATCACAGGGTTTCTAGTTGGGTGAGACTGTACATGACATTTTTGTCCCAGCTGCTGAATAGCACCTTCTGGTATTCTGAGTGCTAAGGAGCAAGGAAGAGGCTGCTCCTCGTAGGTAACAACTTGATCTCTCCATGTCCTGTGGCTAAGGTGTGTCTTTAGCAATAGGATCTTACCACCAGGTGGACAACTAATAGCAATAGCCTGTATCATTTGGGGGTGTATCCAGGATACTCTTGACCTACAACTCAAGGGGGTATCCCACACATGAGACTGAGCTTTTGTTTGGCAACCTATGGATTCTGAGAAGAGCATTATTGTCTAAATAGAGTAACATAAACTGAACTCTTTAAATTTTAAAAAATGCATTCATTTTATGTGGATGTATGTTTTGCCTACAGCTCTGTAGGTCCACCATGTGCATGTCTGGTGCTCATGGATATCAGAAGAGAGTGTCAGAGCCCTTGGATATAGAGTTACAGAGAGTAATAAGCTCCTGTGTGGGTGCAGGGAATTGAACCCAGGTCTTTTGGAAGAGCAACAACCACTTCTGCCCTCATATTTTTTTTCCAAACACCCTCAGTATTACTAACCCTCTTCCAACCTCTTCCTCCACCTTTCTCTCCCATTCCTCCCTGACTTAACCCTCCCTCCTCATCCCTTCCCCCCCACCCCATATTCGAAGCTCTTACTTCCCCTCCCCACTGGTTTCCTGGGTTGTACGGTTACTCTGGGTTAACACAGATCTGGGATCCACACATAAGGTACAAAGAACATGGGGATTTTGTCCTCCTAGTTTTAGGTTACCTCACTCCGTATACTGTTTTCCAGGTTATCTACTTACCTACAAATTTCATTTTTCTTTACAGATCAGTAAAACTTCATTGCATATGGGTGCCACACTGTTGTTATCCACCATCAGTTGATTGACATCTTTAATCCATGGTTCTTAAAGTATCTCATACCCACAAAGAACTAATGGAGACTTGTGTTTGGTGGTCACATCACTGCTCAGTCCTCTACCCAGAGGCACCCGTGTCACATGCCTGGTGACATTGCCCACAGCTAATGTGTCCAGTTTGCTAGAACTAAAGTCGACCTCCCTTTCTTATAAAGACCTGCATGGCCTATGCTATACTCACCTCTGCACAACAGCAGCAAGAGCAGAGCCATGTTTTCTGCATTTGCAGCGGCACTATGTTATTATAATAAAATGAATAGCACCAAAATGAAAACAGATCCAGGACCCAAGACTCTAAAGGGCAGAGCTGGAAAGGGGGCCTTGAGACTTGTTAGAGCTGCTAGCCCACTGAAAACTAGCACGACCACTCAGTCTTCCAAGTAGCATGTGCTTTGGCTGCTTGGGAATTATCAAGCACATGCACAATATCATTTTCTCTTAATAATAAATTCTCACAGCTCCACGAAGTAGTTTTATGTCCATTTTACAGAGGGGGAGGAAAAATCCAAAGTTTTAAAAAGTAAAGTAACTTGAGTTAAGTAAGTGGAAAATGGAGGAGCTGTAATTAAAACCCAGTCTGATTAACTCCAAATCCCACTGTTCCCTACTGTTTAATCCTGACCTACTTGGGGGCTCACAGCTGAAGAACAATGAGCATCAGAGCCCAGGGCAGCATTCTTCCCTTGGGGTCAACAGCCCTATTCTCCTACCCTCATGATAACATGGGGGTTCCATCTTTGTTTACAGGAAGAACAGCCATGAGGTTTGCTGCAACCCTTGTGAATCAATACCAAGGTAATTATAAAATGAGAGCATGCAGTGTGACGCTGCCACCCAGCTCCACCCAGGTATTACGTTTCCTCAGATGACTCATCCTGTCTGGTCCTCACCCTCGTGCCAACCTAACAACAACCCTGAAGGCTTCCTTTGCCCTGAATGGTGTCTGCTTCCACCCTCTGGGATTTCCACTTGAAAGACCGTCTGCCTCACTGTCCTCAAGTCACAGGCTCAGTCTCTGGTGCTTGTGAGTATCTGAAACGAGATCTCCACTGTGTGGCTTACATAAAGTTTTGTAAGAACACACACACACAAGCATACATACACTCATGCATGCATGTGCACATACATGTACACACAGGCACACACACATGCATGCACGTCCTCTCTCTCTCTCTCTCTCTCTCTCACACACACACACACACACACACACACACACACACACAAACATGCACACAACCTGAACCTGGTGTGATGGGAAAGAAGTTTCCAAAACTAGCAGCTAATGATTGGCATTGGAAGCCGTGACCAAGGGAATATCCTGGCCCAGTCCATGTTCCTTCTGTGAAAAGAGAAATTGAGAAAAATGGCAGAATAAAATATGTGGTGTGCTGTAGGAGTCAACTCTAAAAGGTTTCATCCATGTAACTTCCCCTGTTTTACAGAAGCTGCGGGTAACAGGTGGGCCATGGAGCAAAGGGATCTAATTGATTTCCCAACATAAGTAACTGACTAGTTAACTTGAAAAAAACTCAAAGCAAAAGTCCTTCTCAGACTCTTGAACTGGTTATCAGAAGCAGCTGAGACAGTGATCTGCTTCTCAAATCCTGAACATTTTGGCCTTCCCATCTGCCAAGCTAACAGAAATCACAGGCTAACAGAAATCACAGGCTAACAACAGAAATCACAGGCTAACAACAGAAATCACAGGCTAACAGAAATCACCCTTGACTGTGGCGTTTATCAGTGATGGCAAAGCCATGGAAGGGAAGAATGTGCCTGTTGTGTGACTTTTCCTGGGAAGACAGGAACAAATCTTTGTTCACCTGTGGTAAGGCATGTGACAGACTGAAGAAATAATTCCTCTCAAGTCTAGGCGGATCACTGAGATTACAGGGATTACCCCCAGGAGCATGGGTGACTTAAAGGCACTGCATCACCAGTCACCGCAAGCTGCACCCCTGGACCTTCCTGCACACCTCTTGCAGGCACTAATGCTGCCTGCCATAGATCCCTCTCCCTGCCGTGTCCTGTGCTTTTACAGGCTCATGAGAGGAGGCTTCTGGAAAGTTTCCTTAGCTTTCTGGGTCTTGGGGGTGGGGTCCTTCCTGCCTTCTTCCCTTTAAAAGGAAGTGTTTCGGTTTGGCAAAAAAGGGATGCAAGTGCCAGAGGTCTGTCCTAGGTTGGGAGATTGGTGCAAGGAGGCAAAAGTAGCCCATATCCTGTAGCACTGTCCAACATCCAAGAGGTTTCCTTAAGATCAATAGGCAGAGCAGCCACTGGAGAATCATCTTCTGATGAGAAGGGAGTCTTCATCAGGCTTTATAGGAACTCAGGTGACATCTACCCTCCCTGTCATGGTGCCTTCTCCATCAGGGTTCTGTGCTTAGGGAAGGAATGATTGGACCAGTCAACCTTCATGCTAGAAATGATGGCAGTGTATCTCCAAGAAACCTTTTCTGTAAATTATTCTTTTGAAATTTTTGTAATACTTGAGTCTATGGTCAGTACAGCAGGCATTAATCTATCACCAGATATGAACACAATTCAGGCCTTAAACCAGAAAATTCAAAGGCCTGAAGAGGTGGCTCAGTGGTTAAGAGCACTGGCTACTCTTCCAGAGGACCCAAGTTCAATTCCCAGCACCCACAAAGTGGCTCTCAACCATCTGTTACTCCAGTTCTAGGGGATCTGCACCCTTTTCTAACCTCTGCAGGTACTGCATGCATGTGGGACACACACAAACATTTAGGCAAACACACAAATAAAAACAAAATCTCAAGCAAGTGTTTTAAAGTCTCAAAGGCTGGCCTAGGTCCTTAACTCAAAGGCCACTCTGAGGCACTAAATATGTAACCCACTGGGTTCACATTGGTGACAACCCCTCAAAAAAGGCCCTTTACCAATTAGGATGATTAGAAATCACATGTGTGTTAGTCTGCAAAGGCCTTACTTAGAAACAATTTTTAAGTATATGGTTGTCTACAAATTTTTTTCTGCTACCTGCAATGAAGCTAGTACATAGCTGACAGAATATGCACATTTTCTTTCTTCTCCCTGCTTTATCATCATTGTCTTCTCTGCATCAGGCGCCAGATGTGGGGGCTCTGGCTATCAGCTGCAGTCTCAGCCTCGACCTACGCAGATAAGTGCAGCACCTTGCAGAGCTTGGGCTGCTCAGGGACAACCTCCCCAGGTTTTCTGCATCTCAGGCCTGAGGACCCCTGGCGTCTGGACCAGGCTCCTGTCCCATTCCCAGCTCTGCACTGGGAACTGTTGTACACTCATTTGCTTCCTGGTCATTGCCCCATCCAGCAGGGCATTGGACAGGATCCAGGGAGATCACCTGAAAGAGAGAATGATGGAACAGGTGAATGCAAAGAAAGATGGCTTGTCTATAGGCTGATCAAACTGTAATTTTTACTTTTTCACACGGGGGTTATAAACACAAAAAGGCAGGATGTGGGGAAGGGGATGACGCAGGAGCATAGGTGTTCAGGGGGAGTACAGATATCTTTCAGAACAGGGTATTGGCTGAGTGAAGGTTCAGGGAACAGGTCACCATGACTCCGCCTATGATTCACTTGTTTTTATCTAAGTTGGTACTATCCACCAAGGCTACCTATCTACAAGGTCTGTGACTATTAGTT
Source organism: Arvicanthis niloticus (assembly GCF_011762505.2). NCBI lineage: Eukaryota > Metazoa > Chordata > Mammalia > Rodentia > Muridae > Arvicanthis > Arvicanthis niloticus. The sequence continues at coordinate 72,180,123 of NC_047673.1, read as the reverse complement.
CTTATCCAGGTTGGCAAATTTCCACCAAAGCTGCCTGATTACAATATCTTATTGTAATCTTATCTATCTATTTCAGTGTTTTTCCACAGAGACCAAGACTTTGTGTTAGCAGGCTGACTTAGGCCTATGGCTGATTTTAAGCCTTCACTGTATAAGCAAGGCTGCCCCTGACAGGTCACAATTTTGCTTCCTCTATGAGGCAAGCCTGCTTACCCTAGTCACACGGTCTAGTGTCCCATAGCTCAACGAGGATGTGGCAAAGTCCATTCTTGGCTGGATCCCTGTTTCCTATGCCTGAATATTGCACACTCCTCCCTCTTTCTGACAGTAACCTTGGGAAGAACTGAAGGGGAACACAAAGACTGAGGACCTGTCTGTAAATGTGGGTTCTGTCCCTCCTGAGAAGGTGATTGCAATTCATACTGATTACAATGAGTCATACTGGCTTGAGGGAACTCTGAAAGCAACTGGAAATATGGAAACAGTGCTCATTACTACATAGTTTCCATAATGACCTTATTGGCTCAGACTGGATATGCCTTTGAAGGAATCATATCATCTTCAGGAAAAATCGTGGACGATGGACTTTCTGCTTGGTGTCATGCTTGGTTATCATCTGCTCAAGGTGTCTCCTGGTTCCTACCTTCACTATTGTCATCAAACAAGATACTCTCTAATCTCTACACAGACCAGCTACACGCACTGCTTTTAATGCTAAATTGTAAGCTTTCTCACAATAAATCAAACCAGAGAGTTAGCTAGAGCTTCCTCTTAGTAGATGTCAGTTGCAAATATGAACACTATACACCAATGAAATATAATATTCATATAAGTGATACACGTTTTATGCTCATTTTTGAAGAGCCCTTAAAGAAGATGCTTTGTCTAATGAGTAATGGTAAAAGGAGAAACCCATTTTAATGGCTGCCTTCCAGTCTGGCGTAACAGTAACACTGATCTCCAAAATAAAGGTTTCTATGTAGTAGGCAAGAAACCATGAATCTCAGAGACCTCTTCCCACCAGCACACTCAACTCCATGGATGTTTTCCAGCCTATGGGTCTGGAGGTCAATGCTGATGTCACTATGGAAGGCTTTTCAAGACTGAGAAAGTGGGGTTGATGATCTTTCTCTCTACCTTGGGGACCTCATCTTTGCTAGGTTCTGTCATAGTGTGGTACTTTTAATGCCAATGACAACCCCCCCACCCCCCGCATAGGCCCATAAGAAGTGTCACTATTAGGAAGTGTGGCCTCGTTGGATGAAATTGTCACTGGGAGACAGGCTTCGAGGTTTCATATGCTTAAGCCAAGCCTGGTCTCTCTTTCTTTTCCTGCTGATTTCAGATGTAGAACTCTCAGCTATTTCTCCAGTACCATGCTGCCTGTGTGCCACCACGCTTCCCACCATGGTGCTAATAGACTAAACCTCTGAACTGTAAGCCAGCCCCAGTTAAATGTTTTCCTTTATAAGAGTTCCTGTGGTCATAGTGTCTCCTCCCAGCAATAGAAACCCCAACTAAGATACATAGCAAGTAGTCTATTTTGTTGAAAAATCAGAGTCTTTTTACTTACTTTTTTGTCTGTGTAACTGGCTACATGGGATTGCATGTAGCTAGCCTTCACCAAACTCCCAAAAAGAGAAATTGTGTTTGGATGAGTGTGTGTGTGTGTGTGTGTGTGTGTCCATGTAAGTGCATATTTATGATGTGAGTGCATTTGGAGGCCAGAGATCAAACTCAAGTATCGCTCTTAAGGAGTAATATTTTTGAGACAAGATCTATGGCATGAAGCTTGTTGGTTATAATAGGCTGGCTGTCTACTAAGCCGCAAGAACCTACCCATCTCTAACTGACAGCACTGGCATTGCAAGCATGTACCATCTGGCTTGCTTGCTCACTTGTTATATGGAACCTGCACATCAAGCTCAGGTCTTGGGCTTCCACAACAAGAAGCCATCTTTATTGACTGAGCCATCTCACCAGCCAATGCCACCCCCTCCCAAGTTAAACTTTTTTCTTCCAGCTTAAACTTCTTAGTAGACTCAATATTCTGTCTTAAATGGAGACTCCTCTACTGGTGATAAACCAGTTTAACAGAATTTGGGAAACTGAGCAAGATACTACAGTTCTAGACATGAGGGCAGAACTGAAGGGATTCTTATCTGGGATTGTTCTAAGTCTCCTGTAGAGCATTTAGACTTGAGCAGCGGGTTCAGAGCACTATGAGCATCACGTAGAAGAAACATGGGTATCTGTTGCCAACAGTGACCTTGGAAACTGGCAATTTCTTCCAAATCCGAACATCTACCTGTGCAACAATGGAGCAACCCACATGGTATGTGCACAATAGCAATGCAAATATATATTCACAAAAGCCATACACAAGAATATTTCCAGCTACACTATTCATAGTCAAAAACTGGAAAGAACCCAAACTCCCAACAATGACAGAATAAAAGAGAAAATCTAGAACATAAGAATGAGCAAGGCCTCCTGCCGCATACCTTACATAACGCTTCGAGTAAAGTCAAACTGGGCAGACCTAATCCAAGCCTTGGAGGTTGGGGTTGGGGTTGTTCCCGTTGGGCAGGAAGAACCAGAAGAATCAAAAGTGAAGAGGCTTCAGAGACCAGTGGCACTTTATTTTGTTCTGTATATGCACATGCATTTATGTGACGTATGTGCACATGTGTGTGTGTACAGATGTGTGTGCACAGATGTGTGTGTACAGATGTGTGTGTGTGTACAGATGTGTGTGTGTGTACAGATGTGTGTGCACAGATGTGTGTGTGTACAGATGTGTGTGTGTACAGATGTGTGTGTACAGATGTGTGTGTACAGATGTGTGTGCACAGATGTGTGTGCACAGATGTGTGTGTGTGTACAGATGTGTGTGTGCACAGATGTGTGTGTACAGATGTGTGTGTGTGTGTGTGTGTGTGTGTGTACAGATGTGTGTGCTCTTGTTGGGAGGGCAGCAGCCAACACTGAGTGTTATCCTCACTCAGCCCTCTCATCTCTCTCCATGGCCTAGTGCTCACTGGTTAGGCTGGATGGACTGGCAGGCAAGTCCCTGGGGTCCTCCAACATGGGGAAACTACCTGATCTCCTGAGTCCAGAGCCAGTTCTGGCAACTTCCCAATGGTTACACCACCGAAGAAAACATTTCTTTCTCTCCTCCAACAACTATTAACTGCCTATAACTCCTTAGGGAGAGGTGGGTGGGGTGGGGGGCTTGATGAATCTCTCCCTCTTCCATGATGAAATGGTGACAATAGCTATGTCATGCCCAGAGAGCAGTATCACCACAACACAACACTGCACCCCTTCCTTCCTTCCTTCCTTCCTTCCTTCCTTCCTTCCTTCCTTTCTTCCTTCCTCCTTTTTTCCTTCCATCCTTCCTTCTGTCTCTCCCTCCCTCCTTCTTTCCTTCCTCCTGATCTTCCATTCTTCCTATTTCCTCTTCTCTGAATCTTGTCAGGGTCCTTTTTACCGCTGATCATTCTACAGTTATTTAATTTCAGGGCTTTGGCTGAGGCTCAGTCAGTCTTGCACATACCTCTGTCCACTACAGAAAGAAACTTTGAGACCAAGCCTGTCAGCAGCTCCAACCTATGAGCTCAAATATCAACACTTGGAGGGCAATTCGACAGCTACATTGTGTCCTTTTAGCAATATAACACCAACAGTTTCCTGCTAGGGATGGTGACCTCCCCAAGCACAGGCCATTGACAGGATTTAGAGTATCAGATGGGAATTCTTGCCATGGAGTGGACCTCAGATCCAGTCAGGATGTGGCTGGTTACCTTAAAGAAAGGAAACTGGGAGGCAAACAGGGAGTTAACTTACTTTTCATTTTTACTCTTTTAAACTTCTTAAACCTCACTATGTACTTTGAAATAATTATTTACTTTTAAAATAGCTGCTGCAGCAGAAAAATACAACTTAAAGTTTAAGTAAATATTTTGAAAATTAAAGAAATAAGGGTGAAAAATATAACTTAGCAATGTAATAAAACCTGCTCAGATCTTCACTGGTACATGGTGTGAGCCAGCTTGCCATCAGTAAATAGCTAGATAACCAAATAGAAGAAAGAAGGGAAATTTGTCTTTCAAGTCTGGAGGTTTCCATTACTGATAGGCTGTGCTGCTTTTGGACCAGTACAGAGATAAGTACACCATGGTGGGCAAACTGTGGTAGAGAAAGCTACTCACCTCATAGCCAGGATACAGGCGAAAAAGAAAGAGGCTGCAGGTTTGCGGTCCCTTTGAAGATGTGCCATTCCCTCCTCAATAACTGAGAGGGAATAAACCCTTTGCAGGTTTGTATTTCTACAGAAACACATTAAAATATAATCTGAAAATACAATCTGCCTCTTGGGAAGAGTAAATTCATGCACAAAATCATTTTTCAGGGAAAGGTAAGCAGGAGAAAAGAAATAGAAGACTGCGATGGGGGTGAAGATCAGCAAAACATAGGGCTAAGTGCATAAGGAAAGGGTCACAGTGTTGCTCACTATGCCAACAAAAATTGAAATCAATTTAAAATGAAAAGAAAAAAGTATTGGCTTGAGGAACACTTTATAAGGCAGGAGATCCCACACCAACAACATCTTTATTATTACATTTTAGTGTGTGGGCAAGCGCCATGGCTCGGGCGTGGTCAGAGGACAACTTGCAGGGGGAGTCTGTTCTCCCCGTCCATCTTGTGGGTCCTGGGAAATGAATTCAGGTCATCAGGCTTGGCGGTGGTGCCTTTGCCAGCTAAGCCATCCGGCCAACCCCTAACAACTTATTCAATCAAGATTTAGAGGTTTCAGGCAAAGGTGTCAATCAAAAAGCATTTTTATAACAGGAATATATAACAGGAACTATAAAATCATTCTCTGGCCCTCTAATTTTCCTTTGAAATGCAATGTTCTTATCAATGTTCTTTATAGTTACCACATAACATGAAATACATTGAAACATTCTTTTCTAAAATAAAGCTGTACAGACCATAGTGATTCTAACACGAGATTTAACATTCTATTACAACCAGAACATTAAGTATTAGACGTATCATAGTTTTATAATCTACTCAAAGAGCTTATTGGAGGCAAGAAATGAACCTGAGCAATAGAGTTTATATGCAGCACTCATTAGGTTTGTGCAAATGGTTGTTTAAATTCCCATAGGAAAGTCTGTCCATCTGGCAGGCATGACAGTGGAGCGAGGAGTACCAGATGGGCTCTGAAATGGGTCGTTCCTGGCAGAGCAAAGAATACTTATGGTAGGATTGATTTTTGATGCACCACCTGAGCACCTGAGGTGCCCAGGACAGACCATCCACAGCCCCAACAGACTTGTGCCCCTGTGCAAGAATTAAAGAATTAAAGGCCACCTGGTGGCTAAGTGGGAAAATGACAGTTCAGATGATTTTGAGGGTTAGTGTATGGAACAATAAACAGGCTCTTTAATTTGGTCAGCTTCACTTACACACAAAAGCATCTTAAGTGGCTCTGGGTTGGCTATAAGTATCTCCTACAAATTCTGTTACTTCCCCATCACCATTGTCAGGGTCTTCAGTCATGCTCTTTCTCAACATCAACATAATTTCTCTCTTTGTCTCCCTGAAAACGTTATGTGCGGAATACGGCATTACTGTTTGTGAGCAAATGATCAAAATTAGTCACTTGGAGAGGGGCTGGGGGAGCATTCTCTGGGTACAGTGCTTTCTTCACAGCATGAAGACCTGAGTTCAGAACCAAAACACCCACACAAAAGCTGGCTGCTGTGATGTGTGCCGGAAATCCCAGCATCAGGAGATAGAGACAGGAGGAATCTTAGGGCTCTTTGCCAGCCAGTCTAGCCAATCAGTGAGCTCCTGTCCAGTGAGGAGCCTGTCTCAGAAAATATATTGCACAATGATAGAGGAAGACAGTCATTGACCTCTGGCCTCCACAGATGCATTCGTGGACATGCACACTCATGCATGCATGCACAGATATCTATATTTTACACCAAAAAGATTTGGTAGTTAGTGAAAATCATTCCTTTGCTCCAATACCTTCTCGTATTCTTCTGCAGAAATGCAGCAATGTGCTACACTATTAAATAGTGCAATAAGCTGCTCAATACAAAGGCAAATATGCATTGTGTTTCATTGGCAGTTCATGAGAAGTTCATTCATTGTAGAACACCATTCACCAGCAAGTTTTCTTGATTAGCCTTTGGAATAGTTTGGATGATTAAATAGCAGCATTTAAATTCAGATCTATTTTTTCCATAGAATAATTCCATAATTAGGGTCTTCAATGGAGAGACCTATCAGACTTCCATGTGACAAGTCCCAGTGTGACATTAACAAAACATTCAAAAGAGTAGGTAAGTCTCTATCTGAGAAAGAATTTCTGAGTGACAATGCCCCTCACTCTTGCCTGATTTTGATTTCGATTCTGACTTCCCTTTCTGTTGACTTGCTGGACCATCCTTCAGCTATCTGTCATTAAGATGAGCAGTTTGTGGCAAGAGTTCAAAGATGTGGTTTTCTTCTTTTCCCGTTCATTTAGCCATGTTTGTGTGAAGTAACATCAAAAGTAACAGTTTGTCCAGATAGACTGCAGGATGGAAACTGAGGAATGGCTTCCAGGAAGGTCTGATCGATCTTTGGGTAGATCTACAGCCTTGGAAAGTCCTGGGATGGAGCACACCCTTTCCGTTTCTGTGCTCGATAGCACTGCTAACTAAGCGTTGGGGAGCCTGTTGGGGTCCTTAGCCTGTTTCTCCAAGCTGGCCTGTCTGGACCTAACTAGGAACCACTGTAGGATCCTCTTTCCCTAGATCCATTTGCCACAGTGCTACACAGGCTCAATTTCTCTAAACTAGTTAAAATTTGTAACATATACACAAAAGGACTGTTAGAAAGTAGCATTCCACTCCACACACACACACACCCCTCTACACCCCCACAAAAACATCTCCAGAAAAATAAATCCTCCTACCTAGCTGGTTCCTGATACTTAGTAATTCTTTGTTTCTGTGTTTCTTTCTCTGCTTGTCAGTGATGAAGTATCAGAAAATCGTAACACCCCCAGGAATGGGACAAACTGGCAATGAGTCTCTTCAGGAAGTATATATCAGGACGCAATGTTTCAGAAAGGAAACATGCCACTCCCAGATATGTATCATGATCCCGATGCACACCTGTGATCCCTGCACTCGGGAGGCCGAGGAAAGATTACCAAGAATTCCAGAGCAGTCTGGCTATACAGCAAGACCTTGTCTCAAAAAATAAATAAATAAATAAATAAAAATTGAAATCAGATCTATCTTCTATAGATTTTTTTATGTATGTGCATAAAAGATACACGTGGCTCTGATATCAGTCGTAGCTTTAAAGAAAGTCTGTGCAGTGGGTGTATGCACACGTCATGATGTGTGGAGGTCAAAAGACAACCTCTTGTCAGTCCTTGCCTTCCACCTCCCAGGTCATCTTAGGCTTCTTAGTTACCTTTGCACATTCGGGTTAACAGGAACCTGGGCTTCCAGAAAATTCTTTTGTCTCCATCTCCGATCTCAGCATTTGAATACTGAGATCACAGGTGTGCTCACTGATATGTGGCTTGTTTCAGCTCACAGTTCCAGGTTACAGTTATAGCAGGGAAGACACAGAGGCAGGAACTTGAAGGAGGTGTTTATAGCACATCCACGACCAGGAACAGAGGCAGCGGAGGGATGCGTGCTGGTGCTTAGCTCATTCTATATTTTTAATTCAGTCCAGGGTTCAGCCTATGAAATCATGACACCCACGTACAGGTCTTCCCTCTTCATTTAGCCCAATTTAAAAAATTCTTCCCAGGAATGCTCTAAAACAAACGTAATCTAGACATTTCCTCTCTGAGACTCCCTTCCAGGTCAAGTCAACAATTAAAACTAACACCAATTTTCACTTGAATTTTTTTTGAAATAGTTCATTTATTTTTTATTTTATGTGCACTGGTGTTTTGTCTGCATGCATGTCTATATGAGTGTGTTGGATTCCATGGAACTGGAGCTACAGACAGTTGAAACTGTCATGCGGCTGTTGGGAATTGAACCCAGGTTCTCTGGAAGAGCAGCCAATGTGTTTAACCACCAGGCCATTGCTCCAGCCCTCCATTTGAATTTTAACAAATATTTACAAAACACCTATTACATAGTAGTTTTGCAGAAAAGATAAAATAGGAAGAAGAAATTTCTGTTTGTTTTAGGCAGGTCCCATATAGCACAGGCTGTCCTTGAACTCACCATATAAAGAATGATGGATTTGAACTCTTGTTCCTTCCATGAACACCTCCCAAGTGCATGTATCACAACACTCAGGTGAAAAATAGAAAATCCACTTATAAGACAAAGTGGGAACTGGAACTAAGGAATGCCAGAGGAGGCCGCGTGTGAATCAGAGATGTGAGAGTATGGAAAGCCCAGAACACTGTACATACATAGACAATGAGGCCAGACTGGATCAGTAAAGCCAGCTATGCCTGTAAATTCTCAGCCAAATCTTTTTCAAGAGTCATTCTGTGAAGAGCTTGTTGCATAACCAGGGAAGCAAAGGTGGGGTTGAAAGTAAGAAGAGAAAAGGGATGGATCCAGGGTCCCAACTCCCTGGGTAAATCTAGCATGGCCAAGTTGGATCCAGGGGAAGGAGATTTTCCTGGGCGCTTTCCTGTGTTATCTAAGGCCTTCCTTTTTCATCTAATCTCGTGAATCAAGTATCTGATTCAGGAGACAAATCCCTTGGCATTCATAGTTAATCTATGAGCTGTGAGGGCTATACTCCATAGCTGTAGGTGTAGCTTAGTTATGAGAAATAGGACATTGAATCTTTTGTTTTTGAGACAAGAATCTCATTGCAGGCCGCATCGCCGCACCAGCCTGTAACTCATCATACAGCTTGGACTGGCCTTGAACTCACAGCAGTCCTCCTGCCTCAGTTTCCTGAGTGCTAGCTACATCATAGGTCTGAACCACACCTAGACTAATCTTTGTTTAAATTTTATTTTATTTTATTTTATTTTATTTTATTTTATTTTATTTTATTTTATTATTGTGCATGTAAGGGCCATCAGACAACTCTCAGGACTGGACCTACTCCTTCCTCAGTGGATGCAAGGGATGGAACTTAGGTGGCTAGACTCGTGTGACAGGAAATTTTACCCACTGAATTATTTTGGTGGCCTTTATTATTTTTTTTTTTTAAGAAGGCATGTTTAAACTGCAAAAAGTCAGGTTTGTTTTGTGGTTTAGTTCAATTTTTTGCAAGTATTCTAGTCATAGGACTGTGATACTTTAACTGGGGGTAGAGGGTGGAGGACCTCAGATTTCAAACCTCAATTTTTATTAAGCACTCTCTGCTATGGAGGAACTTAGGGAAAAGGTTGGGGAAGTGAGCTGTGAGTTCTTGTTTGACATAGGTTTGGATGACGAGCAGAGGAGACTGATGTCTTTCTTCCAGCTGCCCAGCAGATTCAGAATTAAGTCACTAAGGGGCATGGCTGCCATGCTTGGTTTATGAGAGTGTGCTGGACACATCTGAGGCCAGCACTTGCAGAGCCTCACTGATATTCTAAGTAGAAATTTACGACACCAACAACAAACACAAGGAGGGGCTTTTTTAGGGTCAATAATGTGCTGGGCAGACACAAACTAAGACAAAAAGATTAGTAAATCTTGACTCATAAAGTGCAAAACAGGAGTGGCTAAACAGAAGCCCATTGATGAGGACATGAAAAAGGAACCAATCTGCCAGGTGTGGTGGCTCAGACCTATAATCCCAGTACCTGGGTGGCTGAGGCAGGAGCATTGTGGCATTTAAGTCCAGCCTGAGTTATACATTGGGTTTCAGGCAGGCTGAGACTATGTTGTGTGAAATCCTGTTCCACAACCAAAGCAAAGAAACAGAGGAAGGAGAGAGGACCTCAGAAGACATCAAGTGCCTTCTGTCAAAACATATGGTGACAACTAACAGTGAGTGTGTTATCGCTGCCAGGGCAGCCTGGACACCCCCCACACACACACACACAGGCTCCTCAGGGTGGCCTGGACACCCCCCCCCACCCCCCCCACCCCCGCAGGCTCCCAAATGCTGGGAAGAAAAGGAAGCTGCACCCTAAGCAAACTGCTGAACACCTCCCCAGGCCCCATACAGACAACTGATAAAGGATAACTCCACAGTCCTTCATTAGTTCCATCCCCACTCCTCCGTCCCCCACCAGAAGATAGTTTATTCTTCAGTCCTCAAGGAGCAGCAGCAAGTCTAAACTGGAGTAGGCATGTTCAGATCTTTCTGGTCTCACGAGGTCAGTTTCTGCTCCCCTTGCTGTGAACTGCATGAGAAATACAGTAATATAGGTTCATATCAGTCTGGCACAGCACAGGAAATGCTGGCTTTAAAAATGCCTCTGGTGGCTGAGGAATCTGCTATATATTCATTCATTTATTCACCCGTCTATCGTTAATCCATCTATCCATCCATCTGTCATCCATCCATTCATCTACCCATCTTTCCACATGTCCATCCATCCATCTACCCACCCATCCATCCATTCATCCATCTATTCATATATCCATCTATTCATCAATCCATCCATTCATCTATCCATATGTACATCCATCTATCCATCCTTCCACCCATCCATCTATTCATCCATCTATTCATATGTCCTCTGTCCATATGTCCATCCATTCATCCACATTTCTATCATCCACCTATCCATCAATCCATTCATTCATCTATCCACATGTCCATCTATCCATCTGCCCATCCATCCATTCATCCATCCATCCATTCATCTGTCCATATGTCCATCTATCCATCTGTCCGTCCATCCACCTACATGTCTATCCATCCCATTTATCCATCCACATGTTCATCCACCCATTCACCCATCCATCCATTCATTCATCCATCCTCCCACACTCTCTTCTATCAAATGCAGAGCTAGGCAAGTGTTCTAGCTACCACTGAGGTACATCCCAGCTTATGTAAAACTGCTCACTAGCCTTTTTCCTAGAGAAAATGTTGGGTATAATTCATGCAGCTACACACGGTACAGACCCCTTCTGACATCACTATTATGTCATCTTGAAGTGAGAACCAAAGAGGGATGCAGTCAGTTTTAGAGGAGTTTTCTTGTTTGTTTGTTTTTACCTAATGCCTTTCAAGTTCAGGTATGAACCCATCCATCTATCCTGTGTCAGGGCCTACAGCTCTCTACCAGCTTCACACATTGGATTCTGAGGATGTGGATTAAAGGAAAGGCTATGGACACTCCCAGAACTCTTCTATGCCCACAGAAACCATAGCCTGGATACATCTTTACCCAAAGAGGAAGCATCAACTTTTTCTGAAGAGCAGCATGACCTAATAGTGTGAGAGAGCTCTGTGCCTCCAACTTCTTCTGTAATTGCCAAACATAGTTTTCCTCGTCTCCTAGAACTGGCTTTAGAACTTATGACCAGCTGGCACACAGGCACATACCTGCAAGCCCAGCTTTGGAATCAGGAAGATTGCTTGAGTAAGGATTTGAGGCCAACCTAAACAACAAATGGATACCCTACTTCAAAATAGTGTACGTCTTATATAAAGATGAAGTCAACAGATGGTGTGGTTGATGTGTTTTCCTGTGGGATACATAAAACCAAAAGGGCTCTCGGGGCTATTGCTGTTTTTTAATCCTTCCTAGAAGAAAGTAGGATGATCACACCAGAAACCTGATTCCTAAGTGCTTGTCTGTGGGACTGGGTTAGTAGGATTCCATCTCCAAGAAAAGCAGTTCAGAGGTTAGAGGCACAGCTCAGTAGAAGAGCATTTGCCTAAGATGCAGAAAGCCCTGGGTCTAGTCTTCAACAGTGGAGAGAGAGACAGAGTGAGACAGTGAGAGAGGGAGAGAGAGAGAGAAAGAAAGAGAGAGAGAGAGAGAGAGAGAGATTTTAAAAGTCAATTTCTGAAATAGTTCAGACTCCAAGAGATGCTGTGACTCAGAAGAATGAAGTTAAATACCCTTTTAAAAGCTTTTGCAACCATGCTTTTAAACCAGTTCCTTACATATTCCCTTCTTTCTCATTTCAGAAATATCCGGGAAGGCTCGGGAGATATGGTTATTATACTCAAGTCCTGCCAAAGAAACAACTGCCAGAAAAGGAGCTGTTTCAACTGGGTCAAGAGGAGTAATTATACTGCTCAAAAATATGTTGAGTCTAAGGGAAGAAAATGAGAAGCTTTATGAGGAAGGTGAGCAACGAAACGCTTCTTCTCTGGGTTCCTTTCATCGCTATGTGATTTGCTCTAATAACAGCCTGTCGTTTCAAGCCAGATGATTCAGTGGCCAGGCCATGGCTTATAGAAGATTTCATCTGTGGTCATCCATCCTGCCTGTGAAGAAATGGTTATTTAGCCATACAAAGAAAAGCTATAGCCTCCTGACCCATGTCCAGCCAAATGACACTGGTAGTCTGCTCTTACTTGCACAGGGATAAAAAGGAGCTGACAATGGGACCAGACCTGGCCGTTAGCAAGCCTGGCTTCTTTCTGATGGTCCAACAAGGACAGGTTGTTTCAAATTTTGTACATCAAGACCTGAAACTGAGGCATGAGAATCTATCATCATAACTGCCCTCTTCCTATGCCCTACAGCAAACTGCCTTTCCCAGGCAGGAGTGTAAGGGGATGGATGAACGGTGTTTGGGGCAGGAGAATCATGAATTATGAGGTCACCACACAGCCTTTTCCTGGTTAATTGAGAGGAAGTGCAGCATTCTTTCAGACCTATTTTCTGATTAAGTCAACAGACCCCACCTAGAATCTGACCTCTTCTCGGAACACATAACCACAGAGATGACTTTCAGACTCATAGCCATGTGCTGCTAGATGTCTGGAACTGGCTGCCTGGAGCAGAACTTTTTGCTGGAGACTTCTCTGCAATACCTGGCTCAGTCTTGAGCTTTAGCCTCAGCCTGTGCCTGAACCTTTGCTGTGCATGCACACGGCTCGCCTTCTGCTCTGTTATTACCTTTGGTTTTGGACTCCTGGATCAGGCCAATACTTAGAATGTGAGGACCATGGAGACATTGTTCATCTGAAAGAGTCAAACCTGGAGTCCATGATTAAAGAGGAGAGACAACCCAAGGTTCAGTGAGCATGCTTACTGAGTACATAAATATTCCTGTAAGCCTTGCATTTCTCTATTACATATGTGAGCTTCATCAATCAAACGTAGCATTCAGACTCTAAAAGGTGGCAATCTCAGGACATATATAGAGAGCACCTTCCTTATAAATGTGTACTTACTCCCAAGGCAGGATTATATAGTTACATGTTTCTGTGCCAGCAATACCACGTAAGTCACAAGGACAATAAGCTCACTGTTGTTCTAAGACCTGAGTTCTTGGAAGTTACAACAAGTTCATAAATTCTAGGAAACTGTCATTTACAAACAAACACCAGTGGGTACAATTGCATGTGTCTCCATGGTCTGCACTCTGGTTCTAGGTGTTCAAGTGTGTTTGGCTGTCTGAGATAAGAAAGGCATTTTGGACAATAAAAAGTTACTGGTATGGTCCAGAAGGAATATTCCATTGGGATCAGAAGGCTTCCTTGGAGTACTTCCCTGGGCACTGATTGGATGGCTTCTGATTTCTCTCTAAAATGGGGGAAGGCATTTCTAGATCATACCCAGAGCCAGAAAACACCTTAGAAGTTACTCCATTCAACCACTAACCTTCTAGGGACAGGGAGAGCTTCCTAGTTACCAGCCCATACCCTTTCCAGATAGATCGTAGTAGGGAAAAGTTTTCTGGGTTTTCAGCAGACACCCTCTCCTCTCTGCACTATCCAAATTCTAGCCTTTCACATGGCATCACCCAAACTTCAACCCAGGCAACCTCTGTGTTCTCCTCCTGTATTGTGTGTCACCTGGGTCCAGCATTCCTCATCTGATGTCCCACATCACATTTTTACCATTTGAAGGACACTCATATCATATCATTGGATCATTTTGATCTTATGATCTTTCTTAAGGAGATTAAGCAATACTTCTTTAATTCTACTTCTTTAGTTGCTGGGGTTTTTTTTCTTTCTGAATGTGGAACTCTGCACCTTGCCTCTGTTGGAGTTCATCTTGTTAGAGTTGAAAGATCCCATAGGAAGAGTTCAAGGTTAAGAGAATTTAATAATGACCTTCAAGGAAGAACAAGAGTTCCAGAGAAGCAGAAGGCCCTGTTTATTTTTTTCTTTTTTCTTTTTTTCAGACTTCAGGGCATTTTTTTTTTAATTTTTTTATTGGATATTTTATTTACATTTCAGATGCCATCCCTTTTCCCCATTTCCCCTCCCTAGAAAACCCCTATCCCATGCCCCCTTCCCCTTTATGCTTTTATACAATTTTTTTTAAATGTTAACCAAAGGCTTTACAAGTTTGGTAGTGCTCATTATCAATCAGAAGTGTAACCCAATACCCAACCTAGATATATCAACTATCTTTGGCAGAGACATGAGAATATCTGCCTCCATGTTGCCCCCTTTCTCTCTCTCATCACCTAGCTTCCTCTCCATACTCCTCCCACCTTAGCTCCTCCTACATATCACTCTTCCTGTTAAAATAAAACATTTCTCTCAAAATACAATTAGAGAATAACTATACCAATTTGTGTCAGTAAGGTGCAAGATATACCTAATACCCAGTCCATCACTTTGTTGACTAAGCAGAACCTCTGTCATCTCTCCTAACTAAAAGACTTAGTTCTGAACCTGGCTTTTTTCTTGGCTTTAGAATGAATGTCAGCTGAAACCCATCCTCTCAAATCTTTTCTCTCAGAGTAAATAGCCAGGATTGGCTATGAGACTATAAGTTTTCAACCCCGTCAGAAATCCAAAATGACTGAGTTAACTGAAATTATAAGCAGCACAAAGCATAGCTTCTAAAACTTAGCCAATTTATAGAGACTGCTGAACACCTGGACAGTCCCTATACTACAAAACGTTGGAGCATCCCTTGTTTATTTTTTATTGTTGTGAAAACAACATGGCCAAAAGCAATTCAGGGAGGAGAGGGTCTGTTTCAGCTTACAGGTCAAGTCCAGGCAGAAACTCAAGACAGGGGCTTGAAGCAGAAGCCAGGGAGAAAAGAACCTCACCTCATTCACAGTCAATTACATTTTCTCATACAATCCAGGATCCCCTTGCTAGGAATGGATTGCTCACAGTGAGCTGGGCTCTCCTGTCTTGATGAGCAATCAACAAAATGCACAACCTACACTCACAGGTTGATCTAAGGGAGATAAATCCTCAATTAAGGTTCCCTCTTTGAACCTGTGTCAAGCTGACACCCAAGATTAGCCACCACATAGAGTTAACTAGGAAGCCTGATAGAAGAAATACTAAGAGGGCAGACAGAACCTTTGTGTTTAGTTTTTCTTCTTTTTTTATCAACATGTGGTATTTTGCTTTGTTTTGTTTTGCTTTGTTCTAAGGGACAGATTTACAAAATGAGATTGGGAAAGCTGTGACTGAAAAATTGTGATCAACACAATTTTAGAATTCTGAAGGCTGAAAGACAAGGAGAACCAGCTTAGCTCATTGGAGAACGTTAATCCTTAAACGAACAGTGGAGAGACAATAGAGAATTTCACATGCTCCCCAAAGACAGGAATCAGTAGTGTGACATAAGCTGAAAACAGACCCAGTGCATGAAGCTGCACTTAAGAGTAGCAGGAGCTGGAGGGGTGGTGCAGTAGTTAAGAGTATGCACTGCCCTTGCAGAGGACATGGGTTTGATTCCCACGTGGGATGGCTCCCATCACTCACTTGGCAGAGGGACACTGTGTGGACAGAGACACCGCTGAGGATTAGAGGGATGGTTTGGGAGAAATAAAAGGGAATTTATATCAGCCTCTTATATACCAAGCACTAAAGATTATCTTCTATAGAAGTTAAGCAATCCAGGAAGAAAGATTGAGACTTTAAAATATTCCTCAAATACAGATGAAGGCCAGACGCAAGCCCCAGCCACATTTGTAAAGCTGTTTAGCAGATCTTAAGCATTATGAGACAGGTCAGACACACATGCACACACACACACACACACACACAGAGAGAGAGAGAGAAAGAGAGAGAGAGAGAGAGAGAGAGAGAGAGAGATTGAAAATCATCACTACAAAACTACAGTTAGCATCTTAGAAAGCCAAGAAGACACATTCACAGGATGAGAGAGTTCAAAGACCATAGGCTGATGGGAAAATCTTGGAAAATCAAGTGAAGAAAATTCTCAGAAAACAAAGTGAAATGACAAAGAAAGCATAAGATTTTGGAGATGAAGAAAATTTAAAAAAAAATTATTCAGAAACATAAAAAAAAGAAAAAGTTATAAGAAAAACGTCTTAAAGGTTAACAGAAGAAAAAGATAAGTAAAAGAGAAATAATCATCAAAGAAATAATCTCAGGGGTTTTCTCAGAACAGAAAGCTGTTATTAAATGGAAAGGACCCACATAACACCCAATGCAATAACTTTAAAAAAAAAAAAAAAAAAAAAAACTTCATTCAACACCCATAAAGTCTCGCCAACATGACTGCCTGAATAGGAGCTGAACAAGGACAAAGAGCTACAGGCAACTCTTCCCCCGGAAGAGTGCACTGACTGGTTATTTAACACCTTGGAAAACAAAATGTAACATTCTCCAGCAATCAGAAGCAGGAAGATGATACTTTGGGTATTATTGGACAGAACCATCACTATACATGGATCTATGGTATACAATGAACCAGAAGTGTATCAAAATAACTAGTTCTGGTTTAAGAGAAACAAGAAGAGCCACAGAAAAACACACACGTGTGACACTAAAAGAGACAAAGACAAGATTGTAAAAGCTTTCAGAATAGAGAGCAGGCCACACATAAAGAAACAGAAGACAGAATGCTTGGAAATTGGGGTGGGGGAGCCCTGCTTTCTGAAGTCTGAGAGAAAATTACCTACAGCTCAAAATTCTACCTTGTACACCAACTCAGTGTAGAGCCAGGAGGCTGGGGGCATGGCATAGTGGTCAAGAGTGCTTATTGCTCTTCAGAGGACCCAAGTTTGATTCCTAGCACCCACACCAGCAGTTCACAAGTGCCTGTAACTCAGTTTCAGAGAACTCAGCACCCTCTGTTCTCTCTGAGCTGCTGTACACATGTGATGTACATAAACTCACACAACCCCATGCAGGCATGCACATATACACACAAACAAAAATGTTAAAAGATTTCAGTATAAAAAATGAGGACATTTCCTGTTTTCAGACATGAATTGTCTGAACTCACATCCTGGGCCTAGTTTCTCAGGAAGCTAGTGTAGAACACAGCAAGACAAAGAGGAAACAGAACAAGACAGAAGAAATAAAATTCAACTCCAAACAGGCACCGTTTCGCTGGAATCATACTGAAGATGTGTTGGGGGTAAGAGAGCAATCAGGAGCCTCCGAGAACAGCCAAGTCAGGTCAGAGCAAATGGGAGAGCACGGGGGGGGGGGGGGGGGGGGAGCGCGGGGGGGGAGGGGTGTCTCTAAGATGACAATGAAAGATTAAGGCTAAATCTGAGCCAATGGGGAGAGGATTTTGACAACCGTGGAGAGCTTGTGGGTAAATTAACTATGTTTCAGCAGACACTAAGGGAAGAAGAGCATGGCAATTACTAACCGCAGAGAAAATAAACCATTGCACACGAGAGGGTAAGTGAGCATAGTGTGCCAAGTAGCTCATCTGCAAGGATTATTTTCATAGTTCTAATAAAAACATGAAAATCTTGCCCCAACCAGAATGGGACAGGAGTGGTCTAGCTTCATGCTGGGATGAGAACAAGGGGAAATACATATGTGTATGGCAATGCCATGACAGAGCAATTGTGAAGCTCAATTAAAGGTTTCTCTTTCATGGGAGGAAGTCAGGAGATGATATGCAAAACAGAAACACTATGGAGTAACAGCATATAATACTTAGAAATCGGGAGACTGAGCTGGGAACAGTTCAGTGGAAGAATAAATCCTTAGTGTGATTGAGGCCTGAGAGGGAGGGAGACATATCCATCAAAGGAGGAAAAAAGATTTTCAAACTGTCTCTGGCTGGAGAGACAAGGTTAGCAGCAAACTGTGTAGATTATTTGACTCTTTACTTGCGCCATAGCTATAATAAAAAATCTAAACTGAGTTTTGGTTTGTGTGTTCTTTGAAATGAGGTCTCAGTCTGAAGGCCACTCTTTAGGGCTCTCCTTCCGTCCCAGCCTCTCAAGTTCTGGGACTGTAGCTATCAGTCACTGTGCCTGCATAGAGAAACAAAACCAAAGCCCTAATTTGAAATAAGAATAAATAAGTAAATGAAGTAACCAAGAAAGTCATTGTCTTAGGGTCTCTGTTCCTGCACAAAACAGCATGACCAAGAAGCAAGTTGGGGAGGAAAGGGTTTGTTTATTCAGCTTACACTTCCACATTGCTGTTTATCACCAAAGGAAGTCAGAACAGAAACTCAAGCAAGTCAGGAATCGGGAACTGATGCAGAGACCATGGAGAGATGTTACTTATGGGCTTGCTTCCCCTGGCTTGCTCAGCTTGTTTTCTTATGGAACCCAGGACTACCAGCCAGGCATGGCACCACCCACAATGGGCCTTCCCTCTTTGATCACTAATTGAGAAAATGCCTTACAGCTGGATCTCATGGAGGCATTTCCACAGGGAAGCTCCTTTCTCTGTGATAACTCCAGCTTGTGTCAAGTTGACACACAAAACCAGCCAGTACAGTCATCTAACTAAAAGCAATTGATTAAGAACACCAACACAGACAGATAGCTGGTGGGGGTTGGGGGAGGAAACGCCTATAATGGTGAAAGAAGAGGAAATGAACCATCCCGATACTTCACGTCTGAGACAGGGGCTAGAAATGAAACCCGGAGTAAAGGCTGTTGTTTAAATACATAACTAAATCAGCAGGAAGGAGGAGGCAGGGCTAGTCACCACAGACTACCAAGTCACCTTCCAGATATTTCTTGATTTTTATGCACTTTGCTCTAACTCCATCTTATTCTGTCTCAGCTGAGGCCAGCGACATCGATGTCCTACAGAACTGGAAATGTCCCCTGCTTCTAGTCATACCCATTCCAATGCATGCCGAGTAGAACGCCCCTTCTAAAGTAGAAACCCAGGCTTGCCATCCCCCAGACCATGTATTTTAATGGCTTCTCATTACTTCCACATGAGACCGAGTGATCACAGAGAGATGAGAATCCATGAATGGTCTCTCTTTTCCCTCCACTACTTCATCATGCAAAGATAGAGCCCCTCCTTCAGTTTCCTTCTCCCCTCTTCACACTTGCTCCACAACCTGCCTAGTTCCTATGCATCCTTCAGGATGTGGCTCTATAATCCAGTCTCTGACCTTTTGATCTAGAGGCGCCTGCCATATTGCTTAGAGCTTGACTCCATGTTTAGAACTCATCCAGTGAACAATAGCTCTATAAAGCCCAGATGGCATCTGTTTGAGTCTCTTAGCTATGAGTCAGCTAGTCAAAATGCTTCTCTCCACCCCACAGCAGCTCACCTGAGAACTCATCAGCTCATCTGTATCCAGGAGCGGAGTTGACCTCACCAGGCCAGAATGAGGACGAGCTACCCTCGGTTTCCTACCCATTCTGTCCTACCAGTAGGTCTTACTCTTTCCGTTATTTCTTATTCTTACAGATCATTCTTATCTGTAGGATTTGAGAATTCAAAAACCACATGGCCTTCCTTTCTGACTCCAGCAGAAGAATTCTGAGAAGGACTTGTTTACTTTGCTGGAGGCTACCCTGGTGCCTGAACAAAGGAGCAAGTGTATAGGCCAGCCTTGGGTTATCATGGACAAAAGGATTGATTCTATTGGCCAGGTCTGGATCTACTGCCAAGAGAAGAAAAGGATAATGATGTTTTTGGAACACACTTTCTATGTCCTTCATTGCCCAGCAAGTAAATGTTCTATGACCACTGAATAGACCTGCTTATGTGCCACCAGTGCCTGCCACTATGTCTGTTCTGTTTGCTGGGAGAAATATAGTAAAATCGTGAAGTTTTCTTTTTTATTTCAGATGTGGTGGCACACACCTATAATATCAGCTATTGGGAAACCTGAGGCAGGGGGATTGCAACAGACCTAGTGGGACCAGTTCAAAAGAAAGTCCCTTTAAAATAGAAGAAAAAGAGGGGGGTTTGCTCAGTGGTTAAAGCACTTGTCACACAAGCAAAGGGACTGGAGTTTGAATCCCCTTCCAGCCCCAAAGGTATTTTTTTAATGTATGGTACCTCAAACTATGTAGCTGAGAATGAGCTCGAATTCCTGATCCTCCTGTCTCTACCTCTCAAGCACTGGGAGTTCAGGCACTCACCATCATACCACACTGAAAATGTTATCTATTATTATTTATTATTATTATTATTTTATTCCCCTCTCCTTGGCTTGGCAAACACTTTATTCTAGGTTGCAGTAAGCCACAAGCAAGGGTCCCTCAAAACAAATTGCCCCTCTCCCCTTCTAACCAAGTCACAAAAAAGGTGAAGACTGACAAACAGGATGGAAGATTGTAGACAGCAACTGAGAACAGAGCAGACAACATTGGCTTCTCGTTATGGCCAAAACATATCCTTTAGGGTTGTGCAGTCATTCAGTAAAGGTCTATTCAACCTCAACCAGACACTGATTGACACTAGTGACACAGCAACGTCTCACCAGCTCCCCCTTTTCCTAAGCTTCTCTGTCCATCCACTTCATGCTATAATTCTTCAAGATGTGGCTATTTCTCAAAAGAGAAACAGGAAGATAGGCATAAGGTAGGATGTCAAAATGAGTACTCTATTGGGTGACTTAAAATGCCACTAACCTTTCCTCTGGACAGTACATCACCTCATCTGACCTAGATCCAGGCATGTTGCCTCATCCACCTTAAGTGGTGCTCAGCACCTCAGTGACACAGTTTAGCACAGAACAGAAAAATAAGTATGAGCCATAGAGCAACCTAAGCCCTAATCCCAAGAAGTCTTAATTCTGCAACATTTGGAGAGTCCCCGTCATGGTGAAGAAGTACGACTGCCTACGCCATGAGTAGAAGCTCTTGACTTACTCAGCTTTAGAAAGATGGCACGTTCCTGGGGATGGGCGTTCCTGTGGGTACAACTTCCTGTAGGTACCCCTCGAGTGTTCACCCTGGAGCCATAATTAGTTTACTTTCTGTTTGTCTGAGACTTGCCTTTTTCAAAAAACCACTTCAGGTAGAACTCTACTATAACATCTTCATGATAGACTGAATTATCTGGGTGGTGTTCTCTAGCCTTCAAAAAAGGGATTTGTACAAAGAAGAAAGGAGAGGAGGGAAGGAGGAGGTGGTGGAAGAGGAAGGAAGAGTAAAAGAGGAGAAGGAGGAAGAAGGAGAAAGAAGGAAGGAGGAAGAGAAATAACCAGCAAAAGGATGGCATTTGCAGTTCTCTGTGTCAAAAGAATAGCATTCAAAATATGCACGGCAAGGTCAGTGTTTTGCAGAGGAAAGTCTACTGTGTGCTATGTAAATACTTAAGAGGAAGTGGGTTTTCTTTTCAAACTCTAAAGATGAATCTAAAGATAAATATTGTCAGACCCAGTGCAGTGATGTGAGGTGTGTCAAGCATTGTGAGAAGAATCATTTCCTGAAAGAGTCTAGAATGTGGCCATAAAATAAGCTGCTTACAAGAAACCACTCACCAACAACTGGTTCTACATAAGGCTAAAACATTATTTTCCATTTAATGGCGTCTTAGCCTAAGCTAATCACACATTTCCTTTCTGACATCTATCATTTTGACTCCCTAGGGAGAGCATTACACTGGTGGAATTTTTATTTTGTGTGTGTGTGCGTGTGATTGGTATACAGGAAACAGAAGCCTGAGAGAACAAAGCCACTTTTCCTAGGTCAGTGCAATGGGAACTAGCTAGAAACCCTGTTCTTGGATGACAACAGACATGCCTCCCTAAAGCTCAAGCTTAAATGACATTTTAGATGTTGGGACTATTTAAACGTAAATGGGAAGGGAACTGGATTTTAGCATTCATAACGCTTGACTTTCTGGATTCTAATGGAAATCTCAATTTAGGTTTGCCATATTTGGGTCTTGTTCAAAGATATTCCTCCTAACCATGAGTGTGAATACGTTTTGGTGGTTAATAAGCAGCCATCCACCAACTTGTCTGGTGGAAATGGCCATGTATCCATGCTGTGAATGTTTAGAGAGCAACAGTTGAGTGGTGCCACCTTCAGTGACAGCATCTCCAAGGTTGGTGCCCAGGAGCTGCCAGGCTAATGTGGAAATAAAATGAAATGACTGGAGAACTGGGCATCAGTGGGCATCTGTGGAGTGCAACAGACTTCAAGTTTTGCTTTGACCTATGACCTATGACCTGAAACAAATAACTTCACCTCCTTCTGCCTCAGTTGCCTAACCTGGAAAGAGACAGGGGGATGTAGTCTCCATAGGTAAGGAAACAAACAAACAAACAAACAAACTTGAAACATTTTGACAAGTACAAAAATCCAAAATAACAGTTATTCCTTCTTCTGTCTCAAAGAGTAAAGCTGTAAGTCTTCTCTAAACTCTTTTAACAATCTTTTGGGTTGTCACTGTGTTGGTCTCTGAACATGTCATGATTCTTTAGAGTCATTGTGGGGTGTCTTTTTCTGTGTATTTGGGGTTTTTTGTTTGTTTTCTGCTGGTTTTTGTTTGTTTATTTGTTGGACAAAGTTACCTCAAATTAACTTTAGAACTGAAATGAGTTCTGAATCAAGAATCACCCATCTCAGTTTCCCAAGTGCTGGACTTTTTCTGTAGAGTCAGAATGTATCAGCCTGCTGGTATATCAATATGATCATGAGCTAGGAAGTGTGTCTGAACGTCAATGTCTGGAGATTTCATCTGCTTTTCATAATAGAATGATAGACTGGACGTTGGTCCTGTGATTAACTGACTTCGAGCACTAACCTTGTCTATTTCCTGAAGGTCAAGTTGGAAGCTCTAACCCTGTAATCAATCACATCGTTGGTCTTTCTAATATAGTACCCCAGATTCTGAAACTGTATGAACCTGTAATGAGTCAGTTCCTTAGTTAATGCACATGCTGTTGAGCATGCTCACCGTGACTAACTCCCGAACTCAGGAAATCCCGAGGACGTAGCAGTCATCTCTTAAGAACCAGAGACCAAATTTTTTACTTCAAAACATTAAGTTACCAAACTCTGTAACTGTTGTCTTGATAACAGAATGCCCTTCATGCTGGTTCTGATGAACGACAACAAGGTACTGAAGGAGGCCTCAGATAACACATGCATGAATTGACGCTCAGCCACCCCACGAGTTAGGTTGGAAGCAGCTCTTCCACAGTTTAACCTTCAGCTGAGGCTCACTCTGACCTTGTGAGATTCAGGAACAGAAGGTCCAACCAAGCCCTTTTCAGATCTCTGGATCTTGCTAACTATGGGATTTTTGTTTTTAATTACATTTAAAATTTTTATGTCTTATAGATGTTTTTTTCTGCATGTATGTCTGTGCACTGCTTGTATGCAATATCTGAAGAAGCCAAAAGAGGGTACTGGAGCTCCTAGAACTGGAATTACAGACAGTTGAGTGCTGGGAGCTGAACTCAGGTTCTCTGCAAGAGCAGCCAGTGTTCTTCATTGATGCTGAGCCACATCTCAGCCTCTGTCTATACTATATTTTCATCCACAAAAATTGGAGATAATTTGTCACACAGTAATGTATTAGCTATGTCATGATCAAAAGCAAACATAAAGAACCTACATTAGCAAACAGACCTTATGTACCACAGGAGGAGACAGTCCTGCTGAGCACAAAAACATCAAGGGTTTGAGCTTCCTGTCTTACAAGAAAAGTTGGAAATGCTTAGCAGTGATTCCTAACATGTAACAACATTCACCTTAAACTGTATGCCAGCCACAGTTCTATGTGCTTAATGCTTCCTATCCAATTTAATTTGATAAAAAAATTATTGTTATTTTTGTTACTGAACACAAGGAAACCAAGGCACAGATTAAATATCATAGATCCATCAGGAAATTAGGAAAGGTTTAATTGCTTTTGTTTTTTGTGGTTACGGTTGTTTTAGTTTAATTTTTTTTTTTTTTTTTTTTTTGCGATGATGTCTCACTATGTTGCCCTGGCATTAGGAAAGATTTAAACTTGTCATTAGCCAGAATTCAGAGTGGGTGAATTAAAAACACTACAATAAACTACTCCAATAAAAAGTCAAATTATAGTAAATTACCTGTTCATTAAACAGGCCCCAAATTTCTATTAAAATGTGTAGCTCTCCCTTTAAATTCTTTATTTATATGTAATTATTTACAAAGATAATGTAAACCATCAGAACTCTTCCACAATAACCCATAATGATAAAAATAAGCAGGTACATCAGAAGGAGGAGAATAGAAAGTTTGAAGAGCACAGTGAAACCAGGAACAAAATAAAAGCTGTAACGACTTATTCACAGGGCAGCCATAAAGCTGGACTCTAACTATGAGTGTTAACAATTCCAGGACAAAGGAAAAGTATGTGATCTATTTTACAGGATGCACAGTGCTTTCAAAGACTACAGTCATTAGTTTCAGAGGGAAAAAATGTATTCCTGGTTGAAACCAGAGGAAATTTTCCTGTAAACTCTATATCACAAGACATAGTATCAACTCCCTTCTGCCAGAAGGAATCTTGTAACAAAGTCACCATTACAAAAGCATATATATATATATATATATATATATATATATATATATATATGAGGTTTGAAACAGTCTATTGGCTTCAGGATGCTTACTCAACTCCTGCACAGCTCTTACAGTAACCAGAGTATCTTTTCTCCTTTCCTTTTTATTTCTCAACCTGAAAAAATAATTGTCCTTCTCTTGCCATCTGAAGCTTAATAGTTTGTGCATGGGTTGAGGAGCTGCAAGTCTAGAGCTCAAAGAGAAGACAGAGTTTGAAACTGCTGTTAGAGCAAACATGAGGGGCCAAGAAGGTGGCTCAGTGAGTAAAGTGCCTTCTGTGCCTGCTGAGGGAGGACAAGGGTGTGAGGACCAAGGGTGTTGAGCATCTGTAACCCCAGCACCAGGGAGGCAGAGGCAGGTGGATCTCTGGTGCTCACTGGCCAGCTAAATTGGGCTCCAGGCTCAGTGAAGGACCTTGTGGAAAGTAATTGGGTAAGAGACCTGACATTGACCTCTCGAATCCTGCACACATATACATGAACACGTGCATACCATTCAAAAAAGGGAGAAGAAAAAGAGGATGTCATTCCCTAAAGAAATAAACTTCTTCATTTAGATTAAACTTCCTCTCTGTGTTTGTGTGCATGTGGCTGTGTGCTATATGTGTATGCACGTGTTTGTATGTGTCTGTGCACATTGTGACTGCGTGCATACTGTGATCTCACTAGTCAGATTGTAAATGTCTCTATTAGGGCACAGTAGAGTCCAACACTTCTCTTACTGTGTCTGCAACATGATTATGTTTAAATCTCTGCTGTAAAATTTAAATCTTCCATTGCCGACTTCAACAACCGAACTGGGCACTGTCCTGCCCCACACAGCTATTTGAAGTTCCTAGCAAGCCTATTTAAATGGTCATTATTTCTTGGAGCCCAGTGACCTTTTAGAAATGAAGCTGTAATATGGTTATGGAAGAGCTATTAAAAATAATATCAGGAAGCCAAGGGATGTAAAACAAAGACATGAGCAATTGCTTTGGTCTGGGATCGTTAAATATTTGGTATCCATCAAAGGCGAAGGAGAGGTGGGGAAGGGAACACAACTCCACCTTTTTCAGAACATCCTTTAAGCAGATCAGTGTCTTTGGTTAGCATGTGATCATTAGAATAGCCAAGTGACTCTCAAGGGTG
This sequence comes from Arvicanthis niloticus, assembly GCF_011762505.2. NCBI lineage: Eukaryota > Metazoa > Chordata > Mammalia > Rodentia > Muridae > Arvicanthis > Arvicanthis niloticus. The sequence continues at coordinate 72,154,178 of NC_047673.1, read as the reverse complement.
ACAGAGATGTGAACTCAATTATAATGGTACAATACCATTCATATTGGAAGAAGGGAAATGCAGAGAAAGATTTACTCTGAAGGTCATAAGAAACTAACCAGCAATAAGGTCATGCACAGTCTCCCAGGACAAGACCTGAGATTCCTATCCATATCCAGAAAGGACAAAGACTTCAAGGCTAAAAACTGTGAGCAAGGAGGCACAGTGAGTGGCGCCTGCCTGTAGGATCAGCGTTCACTAGGTAAAGACTGGTGAATCTCAAGATAAAGGTCAGCCTAGGTGACACAGTGAGTTCTAGACCAGCCTGAGCTACACAGTGAGAACCTGTCTCAAAAAACAAAAACAAAACAAAAGGCAAGTTCTAGGGGTGTGGGTGGTAATAGAACACTTACCTAAAATACAAAAGGCCTTGGGTTCTATCTAGTCCCACAACTGAAAAAAAAAAAAGTGAAGCCTGCATGCTATCTAATTCAGCTGTTTTCCAAGTGTTTATAATTCTAATTATGCACAATTCTAGGACAGCCAGGTATAATGTCTCACATCTATAATCCCAGCACTTGGGTGGCCAAGGTAGGAGGATTGACGTGTGTCTGAGGCCAGCCTGGGTTATATAGCAAGTATCAAGCTAGTCACAGCTACAGAGTGAAACCCTGTCTCAAACAAACAACAAACAAACAAACAAAGCTTTAAAACAATTACAGAAGGAATTTGACCTTCAATGGTTGCTTGTGACCAGAGGAAAAGAAATGAAAACAAACTCCAAGGGGTACAAAGCTTTGGGCGTGATACAATTCTCAGTCGTGAGTTGTCATGTATATACATACATACATGTACCCATACCTGTCAAGCTGAGTACCTCTACCCGATCTTTGGTTCTGCCCTGAAGAGCTCTAACATAATCATGCACTTGGCCCCTTCTTTGTTATTCAGGTCACAGCCTAACCTTACTTTCCTCATTACTGCCCTCCAAGACCACCCGGTCTGTGATATACTCCACATATCCCGCACTCTGCCACTGCTACACAAGATTGCCTTGCCTCTGCATCCATACAGCCACCCACCATCTCTTTGCTCCACTTGAGCTCCATAGGACTTTTTCTTTTTTATGCACCATAGCATCTTGATTGGAACTGCATGACACCACATAGTCATTATACCAATGCAAGAAACGCATTTTAAATATAAAGGTTGGAGGCGATGTATTGCCAAAGGTTTACGAGCATTTTAAGAATGAGACTAGGTACTCAATTTCTATCAGCGATGAAGTATAGTATGCTCCGATATTAATCAGCCTAAATTTAGGGTATTAAGACTCCTTGACGTATTAATATTGTTCCTGAAAGATTATTCAAATATTCTTTCTCAATACTGCAAAAAGCTCTATGTAGAAGTTATAGATATAAGCTATTATAACATTTACAATGTCAACAAAACCTTAAATTGAAGCAAAAGTGTTCAATATTTGGTAAATGGACAGATGAACTATAGATACTTAATGTTGTAATGATTGATTGCTATTGTCTGAATATTTGTGTTCGCCTAAAATTCATACATCAAAAATCTAGTCAGCAACAGGATTATCCTGAAAGGTGGGGAAAGACTTGAAAATGACTCCATTGGCAAACTGCTTGCTCTGTGAGCATGGGGATCTCCAGCATCCATGCAAGAAGCCAAGTGTGGGGGTGCACACCAGTGACTCCTGTGCTGGGAGGCCAGAAATAAGAGGATCCCTAGGGCCTGCTGGCAAGTCAGTCCAGCTGGGTCAGCCAACTCCAAGTTTAGTTCAAGACTGGCTCAAACAATAAGGTTGGTAGCACAAAGGTAGAGGCACTTGCTGCCAAGCTATGAACCAACAATTCTTTTTTGCTTGTTTGTTGTTTGGTTTTGTTTTAGGAGACAGGGTTTCTCTGTGTCACTCTGGCTGCCCTGAAACTCACTCTGTAGACCAGGTTAGCCTTGAACTCAGAGATCTACCTGGCTGTGCCTTCTGAGTGCTGGGATTAAAGGCATTCACCACCACCACTTGGCTGAGAACTGACTCTTACAAGTTGTGTTTTGAATCCCATATCCATGCCATGGCAACAAATGTGTGTGCACACTCACACATGCACACACAGATAATTAAATAAGTGTAATTTTAAAAATTAAAAATAAAGGCCAGACATAGTAGTACCCACCTTTAATCCCAATTTTCAGGACACAGAGCGGGGAGGGTCTCTGTGAGTTCAAGGCCAGCCTGTTCTGCATAGTGAGTTCCAGTACAGCCAAGGATACGTAGAGAGACTGTATCAAAAACAAAGCAAAAGTTAACAACAACAATAATATATAAGAAGAAAGTTGACAGACATTGAAAAAGACAATGAACATCAAACTTCTTAACTTCACATACACACATATGCATGGGTATACACACATGAACATACACAGACACACACAAAAGAAGGTGAGGGTCTTGGTAAGTCATGACAATGACTCTAATTATTTATGACTCATTATTCACGACTGTAAAGCCCTTATGAATAGGATTAGTGCCTTATCAGACAGGCCCAGGAAAGCCAAAAATAGTGGTGTACATCTTTAATCCCACTACTTGGCAGGCAGAAGGAAGCAGATCTCTGTGAGTTAGACAGCAGCCTGTCTTACCATAGCAAGTCCCAGACTAGACAAGACTAGATAGGGAGACCTTGTCTCAGAACACAAAACAACAACAACAACCAAAAGATGCCCAAGAAGGTTTGTTTTCCTTTTCACTATGGGGGACACAATGAGAAGGTATCCTTCATGAAATGGAGTGGCTGGCTCCAGACACTGAGTCTGCTGGCACCTTGGTCTTCTGCTCCTCAGCCTCCAGGACTGTAAGAAATACACTTCTGGTGCCCTCAAATGACCCAGGTTATAATACTTTTATTGAAGCAACCCGCATAGACTGAGCCACCAACTTTATGTGACATCAAAGGAAAGGCCTCCCTGATGTTTAATGTAAAGGACACAGAGGCTAGGGATGTAGCTCCGTTGGTAGACTGCTTGCTCAGCATTCACAGAGGCTTGGGTTCTGTTCCCAGCATCTCATCACCTTGTCATGGTGGGGAGCACTTCAGAAATACAGGGTCAGCCTCTGCTATATGGCAAGCTCAAGGCTATACAGCAAGTTCAAGGCCAGCCTCTTTTCATTTGTATTGTTTTTTTCTTTATATATACATATGAATACAGTTATAAAGAATTACAGAAAACTGAAACTGATACAGTAGCATGGTGGAATATAAATAGGTTACTTTTAAAATGTTTCCTTTAGTGTTTGAGTTTACACATTTTCATAAGAAAAGAAAAAGTGTGTGCCAAATAAAAGCGCATACTCAGCTCCCGAGGCCACTACTCAGCAACATGTTCCTAAAGACAGTTTCCCAAACCTGCTGAGACCCAAGACTTTCTTCTGGTTCAATACAGGTTTCCAGGACCCAGACCAGCCAGATCCACTGAACCTTAATCTCCAAGGGAGGAACCCAGGAGGCTTTGTCTCTAATAAGCACTGATGACTTGATAACCACTAATTTAGGGCACCAAATGACGTCACCGTGACTTGAAAGAGTCAATATAATCTTCAGTCCACCAATTGATTTTCCCCACTAAGTATACATTTCTCATTCTACCTCATTCCCTCTTATTAAAGAACCACAACCTGGTTCTTCCAGGCGCTCACAAGGTAGCAATGTTCTCAAGTAATACTCAGTGACAGGAGAGAGATCTGAGCTCGACTTGGGTTCTTGGTTGAATTACAGATGCAGAGTAGACCAAAATATTTAAGGCATCTGAAGACAGAGAAAAGAAACCTACTTGTTTCCTTAAATGCTGTTTGGAAGACTGGTTGGTAGAAGAAGAGGGCCTGACAGAAGTAAATACAGAACTTACCTTCCTGTAAAGAGGCGAGTCCATCTGCCTCATTTCCTCCACATCCTCAACCCATGGCCAGTTTACGTGGTCAAGTGACAAAGGCCTTCCCATCAACTCACCTCAAGTGCTACTAAGCTGAATCCGCCTGCCCAGTCAAACGAACTGCTAAAGGCTGTGAATGTAGATTAGTATGCACACGGCTCTGGGCCCAGTCTCCCGAATGGAAACGGGGAGGGGCTGTGTAGTTTACAAAAGAGTTCAGAGAAAGAGCAGAGTACAGAACAGGTCAGGAGTTCAGTGATTAGGACCTTGAAGGAAGCATCCCTCCCTTCCCCATTCTCAGAGAAAGAACAAGTGGATGATAAGGGTGACAAATTACTCGGTGTCTTTCGAAGTCGTGTCCAAGACCTTCCTGTTTCTTTTCTCTTGCTGGTCCAGCCGGTAACATTAGCGCCCTTCCTGCCCTGGCTGCTGCGCACCCATGTTCAGCGCTTTTCTCATCAGTCCCTCACCTCCTGCTCTGTGCAGTGATTTATTATTATTATTATGTTTTGTCATTTGAGAATTCCATACTTGCTTAAGATGCACTTTCATATTCACCTCTACTTCTCCCTCGAGCACTTTCATATTTATCCCTAACCCCTTCCCAACTCTACAACCCCTATCTTCTCTAAACCCCTCTGAGTCCAACTTGTATTGCCCATGTACCTGGGTTTAGTGCCATCCACTGGAGCATGATGATGTACTAGAGGCCACGCCCTTAAAAAAGTGACCCTCTCTCCTCCAGACGTTATCGACTATTACTATTCCTCAGATAGGGATGGGGCTCCTGAGACTCTCCCCGGTCTGTTTTAGATGCTGACTGGCTTGATCTTGTGCCGGTCTTGTGCAGGCAGCCACAGCAGCTGTGAGTTCATGGGTGCAGTGGTCCTGCCATGTCTACACACACACAATGGTTAGCTTCGTTCCTCCTGGACCTCTGGCTCTTACCAGGCCACCAACCCTTCTTCTTTGATGATCTTTGCACTTTTCTTTTGGATAGAAAGGGTGATATTGTCCTATTTGTGGTTGAGCATTCTTGGTGGTGACTCCTTAAACGATCACTCTGACAAACAGTGCTCTCAACCACTAGGTAAAATGTCCTGTGAAAAGAATAACGTGGTTAAGCTTGTGAATCCCCATTACCATATTGGATTGTTCAACACTCCATCCTAATGGTTTTCTACTGGATTACATCTAGGGACTTTTAGCCCTGCCTTTGACATGACTTTAGTCAGCATAAAAGATAACTGATACACTAACACCATTGGAATGGCACTCAGAATGTGAGCCACCTACAATGCACCTACATTCTGTAGCAGTGCCATGCATAAGAATACCTTTTGAAGGGTAATGAGTGCTTTCTCTTTCGGGGCAAACAATGCTTTAAGAAGCTTAGAACCTGTTCAGGAAAGGAGGCATCTAGCTCTTTCAAAGGTTCTCATGGCCTCTGTTTCTAAGATACATTCACATCCAAACCATAACTATTAGTTCAGACCCCATTAGCCAAATCAAGAAATATTTCCTGGCCTGTAAAATGGCTCAGTGAGTAAAGAGGCTTGCCACCAGTGCTGGCATCCTGAGTTCAAATCATAGGATCCGCATGGTAGGAGGAGAGAACTGACTCTTGCAAGATGCCTCCGACTTCTGCACATATGCCATAGTGTGTGCCTGACTATATGTGTATGAATACATACACACACTAAATGGTGATTTATTTAATTTTTTAAAAATGAAATATTTCAGACACCTCTAACTCTGGCTCTTTCCTATCAATTCTGCCATTCTGTGCCTCTAGCTCTGTATCCCATCTTTATCAGGTCTTGGTTTTTTTTCTCTCCTGCTGCATGTTGGGCTCACTTGGCTTGACCTGTCCTCTCATATGTTCATGTTACACGTATTTTTTTAACTTGATTTACTTTCATTTTGGTGCATTAGTGTTTTGCCTGCTTATATGGCTGTATGATGGTATCAGATGCTCTGGAACTGGAGAACTGGAGTTACAGACAGTTGGGAGCTGCCATGTGGGTGCTGGGAATTGAACTTGGGTCCTCTGGAAGAGCAGTGAGTGCTCTTAATTGCTGAGCTCTCTATCCAGCCCCTGTTGAACCTAGTTTCACTACTGAAGTAGAAAATAAGATACCCCATTAGTGATACAGGACAGTGAACAGAAGACATTAGAGATACTGCTGTAGGGATTATTTTTTATTTAAAACTGTAGAGTCATCCCAGTTGCTAAACCATTATTTGTGGCTTAGCATCCCAAACAATGATGTCACATTTGAAAAAGAAAAAAGCAGTTAATGATACATGTCATCTCTGGGACCATCATTTTTGTCAAATTTTCAGTCAACAGTGCTTTCTAGTTAATCTTAAATCAGAGACACTGTGATCCTGAACCTGTGTTGGTCACAACTTGGATTGGAGAAAAACGTCCTTCAGATTATCAATTGTTTGTGGTTCTTACTGCTGACAGCAACTTTACCATTGCTCAAGCCTTAAAAATAGTTGGCCACTGCTGTGAGCCTTTGGCACTCTGTCTCCTTTCTAGACCAATGACTAATAACCAAACATTCTATCAACAATTCATAGATATTTAAAGGTGTATACGTGTGTGCATGCATGTGAATGTGTGTCTGTTTATATGTGTGCTTCTGTGCACCTGTGTATGTGTTTATGTGTGTAGGTTTATATTTCTATGTGTGCATGTGTGTACACGTATGTCTGTGTGCCAGTGTGTATACGTGTGTATGTGTGTGTATGTGTGTGTACATGTGTATTTTCATATTACAGTGTGCAAGTGGGAATGAACTTTTCAGGGTTTGGTTCTCCCTTACCTTGTTTTGAGGCAGGGTCTCTCTTGTTTCTGACATTGTGTTGTAGGAAGAAACTTCTAGCTGACTCTTTACACTGAGAGTGCTGGGATTCAACAACTGCATCTCACTTTGGTTTTCCTCACCTGGGTTCAGGGCTCAAAGTCAGGTCATCAGGATTGTACAGCAAGTGCTTTTATCCACTGAGCCGTCTCCCCACACCCAAACCATAAATATTTATAAACATCTGCTACACATACTTGAGCATTCAGAGACAAATGAGACACACTTTGGAGGAAAAAAATACAAATTTATACAGGGGAATATTAAACATTTATTTAATTTAAAAAGGTCAGATTTATTTCTTCCCCAGAGCTTTGTAAAAGCTAAGGTAGGTGCCACTGCCTGAAAACGAAAAGGAAATGGCAAAAAGAAGAAATAGTCTTAGTTAACCGCTCGGCGAATCTGCGCTCTATGGTACTGTGAACTGGGCAATTATACAACCTAAAAATAGCAGCTCTCACTGATGGTGGGAGGCAAACACACAAACATATAGTTGGACTCAGTAATCTTCAGATGAAACAGGTGTGGGCTTGTGTGGGATGAAGAAACTCGGGGGAAACATCACAGACCTCAGTTTCTGGTTCCGTGGATCTTGAGCAAGGCCTGGGGACCTGAATTGTAAGTGAATGCTTCAGATGCTTCTGGCACTAATTTCTGGCCACAGTTTTGAGCACTGCTAATCCTTAACAAGAGGACACGGGGATAAATTAGGATCGGTTGGTGTGGGGTTAAGTTAAGGTACTGAGATTCAAGTATCAATTTATAAATTTTTTACTTTTGCCTATGAAAATGCTCTTAGAACTAAGAAATGACTTTCTACTCTTCATAAATTAATATATATATATATATATATATGCCACCACAAGCCCAAAGTCACAGGACCAACTAACTATACAGAGACCTCAGAGACAGTGAGTCAAAATAAACTTTTCCTCTTTATAAGCTGATTGTTTCAGGAATTTTGTCAAGGGAATTTATAACCTCCTTTGTAAAGCTTTCTCTGATCTCTTGGATCAGAAATGGCCTCTTTTATTTACATATTCTCTGTGATTTGCATTTGCACACCATTCTAAAGGCATGAAAACACTGTTAGCTGAATCACTTTCTGAATATATAACTTCTGAAAGGGTTCTCTTAGAGAAATAAGGAGATGTCAGTCCAGCCAGCCAACTCAACAAGATCAATCCATCTGTTCCCATGGAGGTGATATTGCAGCCAGATTCCGATCAACCCATCTGTTCCACGTGGAGGTGATATTGCAGCCAGACTCCGATCAATCCATCTGTTCCACGTGGAGGTGATATTGCAGCCAGACTCCTAGCATCCCTAGCTGCAGAAAATTTTATTTCTACCTTAGTGTCTTCCTATTGCTTCACCCTTCTATGGACTAGGAACATTTTTGAATGTTTTGTGGATTCTTTTCTCCCGAGTTAAAGCTTTAATTTTTTTTTTTTAAAAAATGCATCCAACAATACAATTTTAGATATTAGCAAACATAGGAAATGTTGAATCTACTCAAATGTGTGTGAGAGAGAGAGAGAGAGAGAGAGAGAGAGAGAGAGAGAGACAGAGAGAGAGAGAGAGAGAGAGAGAGAGAGAGAGAGAGAGAGAGTATGTGTGTGCATGCACAAATGTAAACGTATGTGCTGGCTAGAGGTCACTTGGGTGTCTTTCTCAATTGCTTTCTACCTTTTTTTGTTTGTTTGTTTTGAGGGGTTTGTTTGTTTGTTTGGGTTTTTTTTGTTTTGTTTTGAGACAGTACCTCTCACTGAACCTGGAGCTAGACTGTAAGCCAGCAAGCCTCAGGAGTCCTTCCATCCCTGCCTCCTCACTGCTAGGATGCTGCAGTGCCTGGCTTCTTATGTAGGTCTTTGGGGTCTAAAATCAGGCTCTTATGCTTGCTTGGCAAACTCAGTTTACAAACTGAGCTGTCTCCTCATTCTTAAAAGATTAATCTTTAAAATTACAGGTGGGGCTGGAGAGATAACTCAGCAGTTGAGAGCACTGGCTGCTCTTCCAGAAGTCACAGATACAATTCCTAGCACCCACATGGCAGGCATTGGATGAGCATGGTACACAATTATATATAGTCAAAACACCCACACATAAAATAAAATAAATTAATCTGTTCTTTAAATGTAGATGATAAAAAAATCACAAAACTTAAAGACTCCTATTACTTAGAATAAGAGCTCATTTATTCCTTCTAAATACTTTACAAGTCTGTTAACATGTAGCAACTCCTTGTGGAATTGTCATTGAACAAGTCAAATCTCTCACCATATCCACCAGCCCCAGCCTTATCACACACTGATCAGAGAGACAGAGAAATGGGAAAGTAGTGGGGAGAATAACACACAGCATCAGCATCACAGTGAACTGACTTATATGCTTTGAATCAAAAGAACACAAGACCTCATCCACAGCTGTCCATGGTGGTGCAAGTCTGTGTCCTTGCATATGGGAATGCAAGTTTGAGGCCAGTAAATACCTATCTCACAAAACAAAACAAAATGAATGAATGAATGAATGAATTAATAGTTGATAAACAAACAAATAAGGCCAGAGAGGTAGTGGTAGAGTGTGTGCCTATCATATGTAACTCTCTGGATCCTATTCTGTCACCAAATAATGACTATGTATGTAAGTAAACTAAAGGTGCCACTCACTTCTTGCCTCAGTTTATCCTTTTATCAATTATAAAAGAAGATCTTATTCTCTTTCATATCTTTGAAAGCATGAAATTAGACACATGTGAATCTTGAGAGGTATGTGTCCACCCCCTACTTGAAACAACTGCCTTGTAAAGTATCTTTGATAGCTGGCTGGCATGAAACTACACTTGGAATTCAGAACTTCTCCTCAGAGTGCAACTGTTTGTTTTGGTCAGTAACTATTTCCAAAATAAAGGTCGAGTTTAAAAATTAAAACAAAACTATGATTTGCTTTGAAATTCTTTTTGTGAACACTTTTAGGGGCTGTGGTTATAACTGGATGGTGGAGTACTTGGCTAACACATACAGGGCCACAAGTTCAATTTCAAGTGCTTCCAAAACAACAACAATAACATTATCCTCAAACAAGCATGGGAAATGTAAGGGTAGAAATGTAGGACATATAAAGAGAGAAAAATTTGAATAAGCTGATTGGCAGGAACTGCTTAAACAGTTTGTAGGATCCATTCACACAAGCAGCTGTGTGTAATGAGTGGACTGACAAAATACAACAGTTAACTGAGGGGATGGTGGTTCACTTTTACAGGATTCTCTGCGCGCTTCTTCTATGTGACAGTTCCAATGTACTTAAAGCATCTCCTCTTATAGAAATGCTATTTCAACTTAACCCATCAGGAAAGCTTCCAATGTTAATAAAACTAGAGAGGAAATCATTTCCATTTAGACTAAATTGAAATTGGTTCTCTGAAAAGGTAGCAATGCCCTAAGCACAAGAGTAAAATTACAGTCTATTAGTAGAGAGAAAATCAACACATTATGAATATGCTAACGTCTGGAAGTAGTCAGACATAAAATACATATTGAATACTAACCAGCCCTCTGTGATGTGCCTATGGTTTGAGTGTGTTCACAATGGCTCATGCATTGAAACTTTGGCCATCATGGATAAAACCTAAGAAATGGAATCATAGGAGGCAAAGACAGAAACATTACAGGTTCAAGTCTGTACGTTAGTCACTTTTCTGTCACTGAGATAAAATACCACGATAAAGGCAACTTACAGAAAAAAAGAGTCCATCACAGTGAGGAGACATGGCATCAAGTGGCAAGCATGGCAGGAGGAGCAGGAAGCTGAGAGACCACATCTTCAATCTCCAGCACAAACCAGAGAGCAAAGTGGAGGTTGGGTAAGACTATAAACAATCAAAGCCCGCTAGTGACACACCTCCCTCAGCTAGGCTCCACCGCCCAAAGAATCCCCAAAGGGCAAGGCTGACTCAAAACTGAGTGTTCAAATATCTGAACTTATAGGAAACATTCTTATCCAAACCACCACAAAGTCCAACCTGACGTTGTTTACTTCCGACATAGATTGTGTATTTTTATGCATGAATACTACATTATGTTGGGTCACCTATGGAGTGTTCTAGTAAGAGGCACATGATGATAGTTTTTCCCACAGCTTGTGGTGGTATTCCTAATCATTTGATTATAAGTCAGGATTTCTGTATCATACCTTTCTTATTTTGTGATTAATGTGTCACATGAGAAGTGGGCTATTTTGAGACTGTGTGCTACACCTTACCACATGCTTGTCTTCCGGTTTTAGCATCTTTTCAGTGGTTCTCCTCTAAATATATTCACATATAATAAAAGTCATTATTTTTAAAGCATACAATTCAGGTGCTGGAGAGATGGCTTAAAGGCCAAGAGTACTGGCTATTCTTCCAGAAGACCTGAGCTTAGTTTCTAGCACGCATACTGGCAGGCTCACAACTGCCTATAGCTCCAGTTCCAAGGGATCTTACAGCCTCTTCTAGCATCTCCAAATATCTATACATGTGCATATGCACATATATACTAAATCTAAAAATAAAATAAGTCTTTAAAGCTTACAGTTCAGTGCTTTTAATATTTTCACGAGGTTGTACACACCCTCCACTACTACTTAATTCCATTAAAACATGATTTATTTCATGTGTATGTATGTTTTACTGGCATGTATATCTGTGCACCAAGCTACCATTTGGGTGCTGGGAACAGACCACAATTCATCTACAAGAAAAGTGCTTCTTAGCCATATCTCCAGCTCCTAATCTCATTTTAAAATTACGTTTATTTGTCTGTGTATATGTGAGGTCTCTCCTTCCATCATGTGGGTTCTAGAGATCAAACTTAAGTAATCAGGTTTGGTAGAAAGTGCCTTACCCAAGAAGTCATCTTGCTGGCCCCCAATTTTACTTTCTCATCACACACAAGGAGAAATAATGCATCTGTTAACTGTCTGTCTCTTCCACACTTTCCTTGTTCCCAGCTTCCCCCAACCACTAATCCATTCTGGTTTCAGTTGAGCAGTTGTAAACTGGCCAGTGTGGGTGCTGGAAGGAAACGCAACTCAGATCCTCTGGAAGAGCACCAAGTGCTGTAAACCTCTTTCTCTGGCCATCTCTCTGGCCCCTGACTCTACAGACTCGCCTACATGGGACATCTCATACAAAAGTAGTCATATGGTATGTGACTCTGTGTCTTTATTTCATTAATATGTTTTCAGGGTTTATCTGTTGTCTTGCAGTTTTTAAAATAACGGTTTTTTATTCCTTTTTATATGTTGAAATTATTATCACTGTGACTCTTGGGAAATGTTGATTGAAATACAAATTTCAATCTAAACTTATGAAGGTAACATGGTTTTTATCATCCTTCGGCGAGTTACTTTTAAAGAAAACTGCTCCACCGTCGTTCATGTTATCAGATGGAAGGGCCCATGACGACCGCCTTCCTTGGGGTTTACAGAATCCTTGCTCGTTTCCACTGTAACAAGGCAGTCTCCGATTTTAAAGAGCCACAACGACCACCTTTCTTGAAGTGCTCACTATCTTCCCTCTTTTCCAATGGACATACAGAAAGCTCTTCCCAACTGTCACCCCACGAGCTCCTCCCTCTCCTTAAACCCCCCCCTCCCCGAGGAGGCAGGAGGAGGAAGTGACGCACAGGAAGTATCCTGGTCCCCTTACAGTGGAGGAAGGAATCAAACTCCCAAGATGGCGGCGGCGGCGTCTGAGGAGCGGATGGCTGAGGAAGGAGGCGGCGGCCACGGCGACGGCGGCTCCTGCTCGGCCGCCGGCTCCGCTCAGCGACAGCCCCCGGCGCCCCCGGCGCAGGCCCCGCAGCCGGGGTCCCAGGCACCCGCCGCGCCCGCCATGGCACCAGACCACCTGCCTCAAAACAACACACTGGTGGCGCTACCCATCGTAGCCATCGAGAACATACTCAGCTTTATGTCCTACGACGAAATTAGCCAGCTCCGCCTGGTGAGGCCCGAGGTCTGGGGAGGGCCGACGCGGGCGGCGCGTTCCTGGGGAGGGAGCCCCCGCCGGCCCCGGACACGGAGCGCGCCCCGGCAGCCGGGAAGTGTCCCTGGCGACGGTCGGCCGGGTGCTGCCGCACTGGCATCCCGACTGCCCGGCGGGCGAGCCTCCGCGCCCCAGCCGGGGACGCGCCCGCCTGCGACAAGTAGCGGAGTTGGGCTTGGTACCCTCCGCCCGGCTGGACGCACGGGGATTCCCGAGGGGGCTGCGCCTGCCTTGACTTACCGCTCCCCGACCGGGGCTCACTTTTGAGTTCACTCCCAAGTAGGCAGTCGATCCGTCCCAGCTAGGCTTGGGTTGTGTTGCAAGAATAGTGTATTGTTCTCCAACCCAAGCTTCCTGGTCGAAAAGGATGAAGGAGGTTTGGTCTTTTCCCCTCCGCCTTGAACCCCAGTTGAGGTTCTAAAATTGCAATTGTGTTGTGGGTTTAACCAGAGCCTTAGTAGACCACTAAAGTAGAGCCCTGGGAAATGACCTGTCCGCCTTTGCCACCCTGACACTTCAGCCTATAGCGGAGCAACTTGCCCCCTTGACAATCTATTACCCCTCCCCTGGTCTTGCAGTCTCTCTCTTTTTTTTAATGTGCTTCAAGCCCACCCTCCTGCAGTCGGAATGGTTTACTTATAACCCCCCCCCCCCGCCGCCGCAAAAAAATTACGTTGTTCTATCCAAAAGAAAAGAAATTGCCTTTGGAATTTTACTACATCCCAGAGGCTTGACTGAAGATTTGATGAATTTCTTGGTTCAGGAAGATATCTCACTTCCTTCCAGGGAATTTTTCCTTAAGCGGTTAGGAAATTGGAGGAGGTGGACATTTTGAAGTGATTGTGAGCCGGTTCTGTGTACAGTCACTAAATGTGGTCGGGATTGTTTACAAAAGGACAAAGACATCTTTCTGAATGTGCTGTGTGTAGCGGTTTCTTATTAATCAGTGTGCCATATTTTAGACCTATACTTCCAACTCTGAATTGCCTGTAATGGTGTTTCAAAGGAAATCATCTTTAAAAACAGCTTGCAGTCATTCATTCATTCAAGGTTTTGTGTGTGTTTCCCCTACTCTGTAGAATGGAAATTTTCTTCTGTTGAGAGTAGGTATTCAGTGTCCTAGATTTTCAAAACATCATCCTGGAATTTCATGTAGAATCGTAAATATTTCCTTTATATTTTATAAAGAATGGCGCTTGACCAAAATTTACGCTGTCTGTACATGGCGTTTGGCAATTGGGCATAACATCTGATTGAGTTGAGCAGTCAGCCAGACAGTGGCTCTGGAAAGCTTGGCATGTTCACAGTTTTTTTTGTTAAGTGTTGAGAAAAACTGCGTTTTATTAGCTTGTTAGTCGTTTTCCTTCTTTTCATTCATTGTTGTTTGGTTTTGTGTTTTGCCACCATTCTGGAGTTGAGCCTTGCATCTGCTAGACAAATTCTCTATCAGCTTTAACTCGAATTTGTCTTTAAAAAAAAAAAGTTTAAAGAGGAGAAAATAGACTATGCTTGGAGACCTGAGGTACAATGGGTCCCACAATTCATTAATAATCACATTTCTTTCATGTGAAATGTATAGCTTCATATTATATATCTCAAGCCTTTCCCTGGCCTTTAGTGTTACAGATTTGTAATTAAGCATTTTTCTTAAGGAGTCCCTGTGGCTTTCCCACCCCCAGCCAGGTTTAGACCTACACCTGGTTTTAGAAACAGGAGGCCCGCTCCTTTCTTTACCCGATGTTACTGGGTCTTTATGGAAATTAAGGTTTTAGATTCATTGGTCTCAGAAAATGCAATTCAAGTGAATAAAATACAGATGTACTTTCTGGTCACTAGGTGTCAGCATTAATTTAATTATGATCTTTTTGTGAAATTGATAGAAAAGAGGCACTGCCTCTTTAGGCTCTTTGTACAGATCTTTTTAATTGAAGTAGTTACTTTTACCTATATCATTTGCCAAAAAAAAAAAAAAAAAATCAAGAGACTTAAGTATGTACTGGCATCTGCTGTACATGTTACCTAAGTTCTTTTTATTGTGTTTTCTTGAGTAAGGCTGTAAGGCCGGCCAGGCTCGGAACGAGCAATGTTAAGAGCACAGCTGGCTTCCATTCAGCAACGTTGTGATGCTGGGTTAGTTTATGCATTGTTGAGATAGGCATTTTGCTTTTTTCTTTCTTCCCAGTTTATTTCTTGCTTCATCCTGAAAGAGATAATGTTTCCCTATTCTAGCACCTAACTTAAAGGGCAGGTACATAATCCAATACCTAATAGTCTATGCTTCTTGTAAAAGATCTCTAGCCTGAAGTTGCTTCAATCACATTTTAATTATTTGTTCAGGTTAATTGGTGATAGTCTTTGCTTCCTGTAACAATAAATAATTGAAATTCAATTTTCCAGTCTACTGATTTCTTAGGGTCTGTCTTGAATGCTTTATGAATTGGCTATTTTTCTACCACTAAATTTTGTTCCCCAAACATATGCAGCCCGGAAATCCTGGTTCTACAGAAATAGCTTTAAATATTTAATTCCTGTAATGTATTAAAGTGTATTTGGCTGCATACAGCTTTTCAAATGGCAAGATATATACTTTGAGTTGGTTGCTTTCCCAGTAAAATAGTCAAATTAGTGCAGGTGCAGCTTTGGTGTGTCAAGCAGACAGACCCTTAGTAAGTACCTGAGATACTTAGAAACAAGAAACCAAAGGTATGAATGGAGATTTCACCCTTGGGGAACAAAACAAACTTAACTTTGAACATGTTACTTTGCTCATGAACCAGGTGTTCTGTTGGGAAAGTTTTCAGAATAGTAGAGAGCTGTCATTGGTTCCCCTGTAGTTCAAGTGGTGCTCGTGCAAATGGACTGCAATTGTTAGTATTTCAGAACATATCAAGAATCTTGCATATTATCTGGAATAGAAATTTCCAGTTAGCAACCAAGAATATAAAACCATGCTCCATCCCGAGATATTTGTCTAGATAACTCTAGAGAATTAAACCTGTTATTTATATTTTCTTTCATGGTTTTTCTTCAAGCATTAGAAAGCTGAAAGTTACAGACTGGGTTGGTAGTGGGAAATATGAAGGACAATGAAGAGGCCCTTTTCTTTTGCTTTGAATTAGGCATCTTCTCTGCCCTGTTTCTCATTGTATCCTAGAAGTTCCTGACCTCTTTTTTTTTTTTCAGTATACCTTTATATTCTTTAAAAGTCATGATTCCAAGAGTTTACCTTAGAAAGTTTTATAAAATACAAGACTACGAATCACACATCCATTAGCTGTCAGAGTCACAGTGTACCACAGTATTACTATGTCACTCCAGAGACCTCAGCTGGATACCCGTGCACAAATGAGTAAGTCTCCGCTTCCCCATTATGAGAATAGTTGACCATGCCCACTCCTAAAGGGTCTTGGAAACTCCAGGAGCCTCACCACACACAAACACACACACACACACATGACGGTGGTCCTCAGGGTATGGTGGAACTCCTGTGTGTGTTGGGGTTTCCTCCCGCTTTTCTGTGGACCCCCGATCTTACTAGTGGGTACTTAAGTAAAGTCTTTTGAGACAGTTCCTCCCTTCTACTAATTCTTCCTGATAACTCACAAAGTAAAGGGGTTCAGCCAACAATCCTGTCACAGTGTTGTTATGAAGATACAATGGACATATTCTTCCCAACACATCTACAGAGCACCAGAATAATAAAGAACAAAGCATAAATAAGTGTTGAAGTTAAGCAGGAAACCTCTTCAGGACCATGGTTTTCTACCAGGTAGCATAAAGGTCCATGGACTCTAGCTTGGCACTGCTAGGAGCTGCCCAGAACTTTAAGAAGTAGTGCCTACTGTCAATGGAGCTGTAGCCTAAAAGGGTATACAGGATCCCTCATCCCAATAAATCCTCTTTCAAGTCTGGTTTTCTTTTTTTTAATTGGAGTTGTTTGTATAAGCATGGACTTTTAAAGTGGATGCTGGTAACCCTTGTACACTGGGCTATCTCCCCAGCTCTCCAAGATCTTTTTAAATCTCCAAGATTTTTTTAAAAATGAGGGATTTGAGCAAAATTTTTTGGCTTTTTTTTTTTTCTTTTTTTTTTTTTTTTTGTCATAGTTACTGTTTTAAGTAGGGGTTCACATAGCTCAGGCTAGCTTCAGACCTGCTGAGTAGCCAAGGGTAACCTTGAACCTTGGATCCTCTGAACCCTCCTCCAGACTCTTCTAGAAGAATTCTAATGAGGTACGTACAGTAATGATACACAGGGAGTTAGAAATACTGCATGAAGTCCAGAGGAGAATCACAGAAGGCTGTAGTGAGACACAATTTCTACAAGGGGAAAACAGGAGCCTGTGTGCTCTGTCAGGCTTGAGATGATCAGATTAGGTTTACCCAATCTTAAGTGCAAAATGCTAGAACCAGGAACTTGGTTCTCCTAAATCTCTACTAAATGTTGTCTTTTGCTTCTAAAATGATTCGGTCTGTATGCATGGACTGTAATCTTAATATAGTACCACGTTCACTGCGTGAGAATCCATATCATTCGGTTTATTGGGGTGTTATTCAGATTTCTGTCAATGGAAGAAACCAGGATGAAATTGACTAGTGAGGAGACTGGCTTGTGTTGAATCTTGGGGTTCTTGTTCTTTACTATACAGACACCTACTGCCTTAAGGGCACTGGTGTTGGTGCAGTGGTGTTTACTCTGTGGTAGGTAAGGAGAAGATGAGCCTGGGTGTCCACAGTCCCCTTACAGCATCAGCTCTAATGAGTAACAACTCACAAGTAGGCCCTCCTTTAAGTTTTGGGCAACTCCTAACAGTGCCAAGCTGGAGAACAGTCTTTAACGCAGTTCAGATCCAGTGACAGTACAGGGTGTACAAGTACATCTGATTTCTTCTGTGAGATGCTACTTTGCATGATCTGTGTGCATGTGTGTTTACCTGTGTAGGTGCACATACCTGCAGAGAAATATGGTCAGTGTTTAATCCGCCCATCTAATCCACCTTATTTGAATACACCACAACATTTGGGCCTTCCAGAGTCTGTGATAAGTGGAAGCTTTCAGTGTATTGAACTGCTGTGAGTAAACCATAGAAAGTCATGTCATTGAGAAATAAAGGGGTTTTCTACATAACATACTAACTACTGAAAAAGTAATACTTATTTTTTGCCTGAAATAGATGAGACTTTTTTTTAGGTTTTTAATTTGCCCCAGCATGAAGTTAATGTTTTGCAAGACTTTAACATTCTTCTTTATATGTACGTGTGAAAGTGTTATGCATCGACATGTCTGTGTGGGTAGATATATACGCCAGTGCATTCACATGAGTTTGGAATGTGACTCGTGAGTGTGGAAGTTAGAGGTTGACAGGTCTGGTGGAGCTCAGGTTGATTGCAAACTAGCAAAGGCTAACCTTGAACTCAGGGTCCTCCTGCCAGAACCTCCCAATTGCTGTGATTACAGGCATACACCACCACTCTTAGCTCAAGGAAAAAATATTTTAAGATTTATTTTACTTTTATTTATATGTGTGTGACTGTATCAGCCACATCTGTGCGGGAGCTGTGGAGCCAGAAGGTATTGAATTCCTTGGAGCTAGAGTTACAGGCAGTTCTGAGCCCGCCTTGTGTGTCGTGGGAAGCAAACTCGGGTCTTCCAGAACAGTAACGCTTTACCCGCTAAGTCATCATCTTTAGCTCCTAAGACAAATTCTGTAGTATAAACAAGAAGGCCGCTTTTAACGTTTCATCAGAGCACCCTCATTTTAACTGATGACCACGTCCTTTACTGAGAACAGGGCAGATAACAGAAAACCATCAAGACGTCTTCCTTTTTGGCTTTCGAGTGCTTTATAGGAGCTTGGAACAGACTCTTTCTAATTGTTTTTCCTCAGGCTCATGTAAATTATATTTTCTTTCAAGTGACTATCTAGGGGACAAACCACCCAAAATGGAATATTTCTTATAATTCTACCTGCTGATATTGAGGATTGTGGTGTATGTAATATACCAGAGGTTTATTACATACATAATGTATATACATAACAGTTTACTGGTTATGAGCACAGGCTGCTCTTCCAAAGTCCCTGGGTTTGATTCCCAGCACTTTAAGACTGGCATCCAAGTTGCAAGAGATCTGATGTCCTTTTCTGGCTTCAAGGACACATGGTACACAGACGTGTGTGCAAGTAAATCACCCGCACATAAATATACTGTGTACTAGCACAAGTTCTAAGTAAGGGCAGTCTAAGTAAGGTGAGCATAATTTTCTAGGAAACACTAAAATGCTGCAAGACTTGGGAAAGTGAGTTCCCTGAAAAAGTAAATAGGAAAGAAGTGAGCAGAATGGACGAGCTCATTCATTGTTCACTTCGTAGATGGTCCCGTCTGTCACTGCTTTAGGGTACATTTGTCTACTGTCTTTACTTGTGTGTTCACTCTCTTGCTCCAAACAAGGATGGAGCCATTTAGGTGCACAAACACAGGCAAAGATGTAGCTTGCTTTTTACTAACCCATTTGAAGAGCACAAATAGAAAGTGTACCTCTAAAACTTGTCTCAGAACCACAGTACCATCTAGTTCCAGGGGATGTCGCAGTTCAGCTTATATTTAACCTTCTCAGTTTCCCTCAAAGTTGGCCTCTATAGCTCTTTTTTTGGGAGGAGCATCTTAGCTCTGATTAAGAATTAAACTCTAGAATATTCCACATTTTCGTTATTTTCTTCAATTGATCTTTTGAAGAGTTCCGGGCATAGAACTTGTAAACTCTATTTCAAGTCAGGTATTATAAGTAGTACCTAGTTGTAATCTTAGCACTTGAAAAGCTGAGGCAGGAAGATTGCTCCAAATTCAAATCAAGCCTGGGCTACTTAGCAGGACCCTGTCCCACACAGTCAACAAGTGAAAACGGAAGTGCCACTCTGCAGACTATTATTAGCAGTTTGAACTTTGAACTCAGGCATTGACTCTGCAATGACAGCTTTTGAGTTATTTAGAGAAAAGCATCAAGTGCCTTTTTTTTTTTTAAAACTATAGAATACCAAAGAATGTCTTATAAAACTGAGCTGGTTTACATAGTTTCTTCAATTCCAAGCTAGTGTTTCACAACTTAGCATTTATGAAAAATCAGAGTGTATCTTGATGTGCTGTGTATGTTATTGTGACATATGAGTTACATCTGAAAGTCTTTACAGCATCCTAAGCAAAACTGATGACTTCTAGGGTAGCATTTCTCAAGACAGCTAAGGCGTCAGAGGAGAAAATGTTGCAAATTAAAAGGCATCATATATTATAAATGGCCAAGTATTAAAATGTGCACCTTAGGATTAACTAAAGCTTGACTTCAGAGATATTAAAGGAAAATTTCAAATTTCACAAATTTATTGTGCAGTTGCCTTGCATTATCAAGAAAGGCCATGATGACAAAGAAATCTAAAAAGATTTCTAGACGAATGTATGTAAAAAAAAATTATTACCACTTAAGTTAAACATGACTTTTGAAAAGGATAAATATGACATTTTAAGTTCTGAAGGAACTAATATATTAGGAAAACCTGTATTCATTTCTTATACTAAAACAGCAAGGATCAAAGAGTCCACAAGTGTCATCTTTGTACAATGGTGAGTCTTATTAACTCCCTTGGGTATTTGGGGGGTGGGGGGGAAGATGCGTATTTTCCAAGAATGCTATATACCGTTTATTTTTCCTTCTCAACAAAACTGGAAAAAACTGCGACTGGAGAGACAGCAGTCAAGATCCCTTGTTGCTCTTCCAGGAAACCTGGGTTCTAGTCCCAGGTCTCATCATCCCTAACTACAATTCCAAGAGATCATCTGGCCTCTGTAGGCCTCGGGCCTGAACATAGTACACAGACACACACATGCATGCAAAAACCTGTACATATAAAATAATTTTTAAGCTATAGAAGCTGCTAATTAACAGATGTATACATCTGTTATGTATACTTGATTTTACACCTGACATGTTTAAATTGACTGTGACTTTTAAAAACTAGGAGCGCTGCCAAAAACTGTCTCCTACAACATTGGAGTTGTGTTTCCAGCCTTAATTCTTTTAAGTTGATGCATAAATCTTGTACATTTTTGAAAAACTATTTGTTTATTGAGGCAGAGTCTCACTGTGCAGTCCAAGCTGGCCAGAACTTGACATGTAGTGCAGGCTGTCCATGAATTCTACACTGTCTCTTCCTTCCAAATGCTGAGATTACACGCATGTACCGTCATGCTTGGAGCTGGTTTGGGCAACCATGTTGTGTAATGTCCAAATTAGGATAAACATGGACCTCAAACCTTTATAGTTTCTTTTATAATGGAAAAATCTTAAATCTTTTTATGGCGTTTTATAAGTGCACTGTACATGATTTGTGTCTGTAGATACCTTGCGCTCTACGACATCTGTACCTCAAAATGGAGCCCAATGAGCCTTTCCCCTCCATTCAACCCTCCTCAGCCTCCTCTTTCCACCATTCTAGCCAGTTCCTGTGAGTCCTGATAGTTTCTAACATAGACATCATCTTTGTTTATTGTGCACTGTATTTTTAATTTGTGTCTTAGGAAAACTACCAATTTGCTAGGATTAACATGATGTTAATAACCAGAGAAACAGCATTTTTCCCCTGAGCCTTGGAAAGTTATTAACATACCTCTAAATTTAGAACTACACTTCAGATGAGGCAGTTTGGGAATTGTCTGTGCTGTGTTGTGTTGTGCACTGGTGCTGTGCTCTGTGCTGTGCTTTACCGAACCCAGCACCTCTGTACTCTACCACTGAGCTACCTCCTTACCCTAAATGAGGTAATTTAGAGTTGCAAGTTAAGAAGGCATTGGCAGCAGTGATCATAAATTGTTTGTCATGAGGAAATTCAAAATTGTCCAGTTGTTTTTAAGATAACTTTGCCCCGTTTTGAATCCTGAACAAAGGATATATGTGTCCTTTTTGTCTGCACTGTCAGTGTTCATCGAACATTCATGAAAGGAGGACTAAAACCACTGCGTGTCAGATGCTGTTGACTGTTGCTTCGTGTGGTGTGCATGTTGCTTCTGTGGCACTTCTCTCATTTGTCTTCGTGACGTGGGTTGGTTGGGTTGTTTTTTTCTCTCCTGTTTTTGTCCTTTCTGTTAGCTTCAGTCTACAGACGTCAGTAGAGGCGTCATTTAGCATTTTTTTTTTTTTTTTTTTTTTTTTTTTTTTTTTTACTTTTACTGTTTCCTTGAGATTCATCCATATTGATTTCAGCTGTCTTCAGTGAGTTTCCAGAAGAACATTTTTAGCTCTGATATTACAGCACCTACAGAAATAACCAGCCAACAGCTGTCTCAGCATCTTTTAAAAGATTGGGGATCATCTTTTTAGAATGATTTCTCATTTTCTGATTTCCAGGCTCAAGACTTGGGAAATTTCTTCTCACCTTTCCCTGTACACCTGATCTGTCATCAGAAGTATTTGCTTGATACTTTGTTCATTTCAAAGTTTGTTTCTTTGCAAACACCGTAGCCTGTAGTGCCACATGCAGTCTTGACTTTCGTTCCTTCAGAGCCTAATTCAAATCTCTAGTCATGTGCCTTTTCTCTTAGTTAACTTTTGTGTTTACTCAGGTTCTTGCTAGTGACTCTTAACTACTCAAATTAGTAAAGCACTCATTATTGAGTGACTAAGGAGAACCTTTAGAACCAGCTAGATCCAGTGGAACAGAGCTTGTAACAAATAATTTCAATAATATCTTCAAATTGCTACAGTAATTTGAATACAGTAATCCACTGACCTTGGGAGTGTGAATATGTGGTTGTTGAAAAACAATTATCCAATCTCAGAACTTAGCAATGTTGCAGAATCTTCAGAGACAAGAAATATCCTACAACTTTATAGTAGAGGGTTTTTTAATGATTATCTTTTCTTCTGATGAACTCAGTTCGTATTCCAGATGCAGCACTCTGAAATTTTTAACTACTCTATTTCACACTTTCTTTCGACTTTCTGCCATGAAAGATAAGAATTTAGTCCTCTCTGTTTCCATTTCACACATATACTTTTTCTTCCTCATATTTCACAAAAAAAAATATTCAGTACTCATGTTGCAGTGATATGTTTATTGCAAAGTAGTGTACTGAATATCTAAAGTGTATTCTAAAGAACCCACAGAGATTCTCAAAATGGGAAGAAGATTGCAGGTAACTTACTCCTGTGGCTTTGGTTTTGTTTTTATGTGTATGGGTATTTTGTCTGCATGTATATCTGTGAATATCTCAGGGATTTCGTCTTAACAAATACATAGCAAGTATTTGTGCATAAATGCTGTAATGGAATAGCACAGATACAAAGAAGCATGAGACACCCTCTGCTAATCGGCATGGCCATGGTAGGCATTGTGTTCAATAGTTTGTACTTTCTAGCATCCAGCCCTGTACAGTGAGAAGTAACCAAACCATTGCAAAACTTTCAGGGGAAGAAGACACTAGGTTTTATGTGCTGAATTTAAAAGATACTACTCAGAAATATACAAATTAAAATCTGCAGAACAGAGTTCATTTTAAGAAAAAGTAACATTTTTATGCCTCAGTTTAGAGTTTTTCAAAGGCATTAGCATGTGTGATCTCATGTCATTCTCCTGGCTAAGTTGTATACTATAGTCTCTGGGCTATATCCACTATCCATCCTGTAGGCCAGGCTCGCCGGCTTTCCGGGCTTTCCCGTGGCACACTGCTTCTAGTGGTTGCCTTTCCAAAGTACACTAAAATGCTCTGGAGAACATGATAATGTCTAGTATGAAAGCCTTGGACATCATGAGCCAAATGACTTGAAGAAATAAAATTTCTCATTCTGCTTAGATTTTTGAGATTAAAGTTTGAATTTACCTAGGGTGGGTTTGTTTGTTTGTTTTTGATAAAAGGGAATATTTCAAACTTAAAACGTTCAGATATATAATTTTACTGATCTTCCATACCGCAGACAGGATGTTCACTATACACCTAAGTAAGTGCTACTGCTTGGCCCAAACATTAAAAATGTCTCAATGAGACACTACAGTAATTGTATGACACTGATGGCACTGCAGTGAGTCAGCTTAGACAGTGCTCTGGGAACACTACCAGCACAGAGACCTTCTCATCCAAGTTCATCATTGATGAATTGGTTATTGGTTTTATTTATCTTTTAAATTCTGTCTCCCCTCTGCTTATAGGTTTGTAAAAGAATGGACTTGGTCTGTCAGAGAATGTTGAATCAGGGGTTTCTGAAAGTGGAGAGGTACCATAACCTATGTCAGAAGCAAGTTAAAGCACAACTACCGAGGTATGTTCTAGGTAGCATCAGCCTTGATTCATACTGCGGCAGGGTGGGCTTGTTTGGTGAGCTTTGGTTTGGTTTTGTTTTTGTTTGTTTTTTTTTTTTTGCACAGATTTTTCATATATAAGTTTCAACTCTTTATAGCAGAGGACATCCCATCACAATAAACACTATCTCTTGTCATCTGTTTTTATTGCCATTTTGTTCAATGTTTTATTGGTTGTTGTAGCCAGGGCAAGAGGCAAAACCTGAGAGGACCTAAGGTCCCTCAGAGTCAGCATGACATATTCTTGACTACAAGGAGTATGTATTGTTAGAGGTGGTAAGTTCAGCAAGGATAATAGGTTATAATGCAAAAGGATCAGCTAGAAGTGCACTAGAAATGAATAATCTTTCCTGGCAGTGGTGACCCACATACTGAGGAGGCTGAGCCAGACAAATTCTTGAGTTTGAGGCCAGCCTGGTCTAGAGAACAAGTTCCAGGACAGCCAGGACTACACAGAGAAACCCTGTCTCAAAAAAAAAAAAAAAAAAAAAGGAGGAGTGGTAAGGTGGCTCAGCAGTTAAGAACACTTGTCCATAACTTCACTTATAGGGAATTCCACCCTTTCCCCTGACCTCACAGACACACAGGCAAGCAAAACACCCATCAATATAAATCTTTACAAAAGAAACAAGAGTCATAGGCCAGGGTGGTGGTGGTGGTGCACACTTTTAATCCCAGTACTTGGGAGACAGAGGCAGGTGAATCTCTGTGAGTTTGAAGCCAGCCTGGTCTACATAGTAAGTTCCAGGATAGTCAGGATTCTGTACATAGACCCTGTCTTGAAAAAAAGGGAGGGAGGTGCACATCTATAACCTTAGCACTTGGTGGAAGCAAAAGGATCAGGAATTCAAGGTCAGCCTTAAGTAAGCAAATTTGAGGCCAGCCTGGGCTGCATGAAACCCTGTCTCTAAAAAAGAAAGGAAGGTGGGAGGGGAGTGTGGGGGTGGGGTGGGAGGATAGAGAGATGGTTCAGCAATTAAGAACATTGACTGCTCTTCCAAAGGATCCAGGCTCAATTTCTAGCACCCACATGGCAGCTCACAACTGTCTTTAATTCCAGTTCTGAGGGATCTGATGCTCTCACAGACATGCAGGCAGGACACCTATGCACATAAAATAAATGTAAATAAATTATTTTTTAAAAAAGAAAAGAAAGAGTCTCAAACAAAAATGAAAGAAAATGAGAGAAGAGAAAAGACAGACAGACAGACATAGTGTGCATGTTTTTGGACCAGAAGATTTTATATTGTTAATGTAACACTGTTCCTCAGATCTATCTGTAATACTATGCAGTTCTGAGCAAGTCTCATCTCTATATATACATATATTTTAGAATTTGGACAGCTAATCTTAAAATTGTTGTGGAAATATAAGAGACCCAAAATAACTAACACAATTTTGAGTAGTAGTATTGGAAGAGTAATACTTTGTAATTTTAAAACATAGTACTAAGGTACAGTGGTCAAAAGAGTAGGGTACAAGAGCTAATCCCAGATCAATGAGATAAAATAGAGAGTGGAAAATAAACCCTTATATACTTAGTTGGTTTTCAGTAAGGTTGACAAGACAGTTCAATTGGGGAAAGAATGATGTTTTTTAAAAATTGACTAGCCATGGTGATACATGACCTCAATCTCAGCATTTGGGAGGCAGAGGCAGGAGAAACTCTCATGAGTTCAAAGCCAACCTGGTCCACATAGTAAGCTCTGGGACAGCCAAGATACATAGAGAGACTCTGTCTCAATAATAGTAATATAGATACCTACCTACCTACCTACTTTTGGGGCCAGCAAGGTTGCTTACAGGTAAGGGCACTGATGACTTGAGTTCTGTCCCTAAAACTTACATGATACAAAGAGAATTGATTCCCATGGGTTGTCCTATCATCTTCATACATGTGTGCGTGCATTCGAGAACACACACATATACTAAATGTTTAAAAAAAAATGGAGCTAGAACAAAAACGTGTGCATATAAAACTGGCCAGAACCAAACTCTATATGAAGGACTGTAGCTGACTGTACTTGTTCAAGAACCCTTAGAGAACGTAATGTTACAAGTGTGGCTCAGGCAGCAAAATAGTATGGTGCGCATCTTTAATTTCAGTACTCAAGAAACTGAGGCAGGAGAATTGGAAGCTTGAGGCCTGCCTGGGCTACAAAGCAAGTTTGAAGCTAGCTTGAACTGTGCTGAGACCTGTCTCAAAGAAGACAGACTGGAACCTAGAAAGGTGGCTCAACAGCTTAGAACACTTGTGGCTCCTCAGAGAACCTAGGTTCAGTTTCTAGCAGCCAAGTGGTAGCTCACAACCTTTTGTAACTCAGGTTCAGAAGGAGAGCCAGCACTTCTGACCTCCGTGGGTATCAGGCACCCATACGGTGCACATAAATACATTCAGGCAAAACACTCATATACATAAGAAGTAAGTAAATGCTTTTGTAAAAGACACAATGAACAAAAAAAGAAGATAGCCAAATTAAAAGTTAAACAGACAACACGTTAAAGCAGTTTGCCCCAAGTGTGTTTTCAAGAGAAATTAAAATGTTTATTCATACAAAAGCTTGAAAGCAAGAACTGTTTATAGCTTAGTGAGTGGAACACTTGACTAGCATATGCACCTGATGTGGTCTCTAGCACAGCCAAAACACATACTGCACAGATATTCGTGGGATCTTTAATCAAATGTAGAAACAACCCAGATGTGTAAAGGGATGATGTCTGTGTATAAGGGGATGCTATTCAGCTTCGAAAAGGTCAGTGCTAGAGCAGTGGTGAACTGTGAACTGCAGCACGTGTGAAAAGCCAGGCACAAAGGGCTGCACGACACGGTCCCATATGTCCAGTGTGCAAAGTAAGAACACTGTAGACACAGAAGGACAGGGTGGATGGGCACCTGCTGGGGTCCAGGCTTGCCTTTCATGGTGGTGAAGGTATGCTGAGTTTAGAGAATGGGGATGGCCGTGCCCCTCTAAATATAGTCTACTCTGAGTGACTACATACTAAATAGGGTATGACATTGCTACAGTATATGCACAGTGGCTTCCTAAATAAAAAGGTACTGAATTTTATATGAGTTACTTCTGAATAAACTGTTAGAAAAAATTGAAGGAGCCAGATCTTATGAGAAAACCAGTCTTATGCATGTGTATGCATTTAATTCCTTCTCTTTTTTTCTCTGATTCTAATAATTATTGGACTTAGTATAGCCAACAAAAGAAATCTAATGTTTTTGTGTGTGTATATGTGTGGTGGTGGGTTCAAACCTAGAACCTCACGGACCCTGGGCAAGTGATCTACCACTGAGCTACACTGCCAGCTGTTACTGTGTCTTCAAAATGATTTTTTTTAAACAGATGTCTTGTTAAAGATACCTGAGCATTACAGCTATGTCCCAGTTCCAAATGTCTAAATTAGCATGTTGGCTTTATCTGTTTAAGATATTCTGATTGGCTAACATTTTATTCTATACTGCTGCTTTAATGGTTGCCACTGACTTTCATTGTGATTTTAGGAGAGAATCGGAAAGAAGAAACCATTCCTTGGCTCGTCATGCAGACATCCTGGCTGCTGTGGAGACGAGGCTGTCACTGTTAAATATGACCTTCATGAAGTATGTGGATTCCAACCTCTGTTGCTTCATCCCAGGAAAGGTAACCATTGCTGCACACCCAGAAAGCTGTGCTGCCCGTATATACTGAATCTTACAAACATTAAAGCAGTGTTTGTGATCTCAGAATTACGTAACCTGAAGGAGTTTCTATTAGTGGCTATATTTAGCTTTTCTGTACAGTTATTTATATGTTATTTATATCATTCATTTGATCCCAGCATTTAAAATTCTAATTATAGAATGCAAAAAAAAAAAAAAAGAAAGAAAGAAATGAAAGGCTTGGTAAGGGTTCATAGTTAAGAAAACATTTTGACCTTTACAGTCAAAATACCAGAATTACTGCATTCAGTAAGACAGAGACTGTGTTGCCGTCAAGATGCCTGAGCATCACAGTTACACTCCAGTTTACAGCCTGGGGAAGGTAGCGTGCAGGGTGTGCTGGGTGTGTTTTGTTTGAGAAGTGTTCTGTAATGATGAACTTAGAAGTTTTCATATTTGACCAGGAATATTTGTTTTGTGGCAGTGCACCAGGGTTAAGGGGCAGGCCCCTTACCACACTAAGTAGGACATTAGTAACTAAGTGAATCCCTCTCCCCCACCACACTACATGACCTGAAACTTCTGGGAGCGTCCTCATCGTTGAATTAAGTGTAGACTCAAGTGAGATATAGAAGTAGTGGCAATGGATTTAAAGATCATTTTGCTTCTTGATAGACACTGGCAAAAGCGTCCTTTCAATGGTTGGAACTTCTTAATACCTAATGAGATTATTTCCATAAACAGTTTATAGAGGCAATGTAGTATGTAGGTGCTGTTTGTATTCTGTTTGCAATAACATCTTTCTTGGTGGCTTATAATTTTATTTCAAATATTCCTTATTATATCTTTACTTCTTTATGACCTACAAATGCTTTTGTAAGATACTGGAAAAACATGACTACCTAACAGTTTCAGGTGCAGATTAATGCACCAGATCTTATCCATTTATAGTTCTTAACTGTGTGTGTGACGAAAATCCTTTGAGCCGGTGTTCGTCCTCTCCAGTAGACAGTTGTCAGTCAAGTCTCGTTTTTAATAATAGAAGCATCTGAGACCCAGCTTCCAGTTTCTTCCCGAGTGCAGCCAGTTGTAACAGAGGGGTTTGTGGCTGGCTTGGGCGGTCTGCAAAGATGAGGCTTGTGTATCTGGCCTTTACAGTTGTTGCCTGTTTTGGTGTGGGTTCGCATGGCTGAGACAGATGTGTCCAGCCTGAGCAACTGCAGTCAAGTCCAGTTGAGTTCCATTCCATTTGGAAACCACTGGGTGGCTCCTCAGTACCAAAGCAGCAGGCACTAGTGAACACATTTTCAGGTTTGCAGATGCTGTGGATTCTCAGCATTGCTAGGCAGGACTGGGCCTTCATTTGTCCACAGTAGAGCTCACCAGAGAGCAACTTTCTATGACCTTCACCTCAGAATATGGATTTCCTCCTGTCCCCTTTCTTGCCATTGCCGTACTGTGCATTTAGAAAACACAGGCTCTCTGTCAGAGCACCTTCACAGACGCTTCCTTCCTCGAGTTCCTACAGCCATGAATGGGAGATGGGCAAGAAACCCGAGGCCTAAGAGAATTAGTTGGTGCAGAGCTGACTCCAGTGTGTGGTCTCTCACCCACCCACTGCTTCTTTCCAGCCTTCTTCACTACAGGCCCCTTGCTGTGCAAGGGAGTTTTCCTCCAGCAAATAAGTACTTTACTTGAAAGAACCTGGAATTTTTATTTTTATTCAGATACATGTTTTATCATACATGGATTTTTGTTTGTTTCTTAAAATGACCTTCTTTAATAGCATATGTTTTGTCTAAAACAACAGCATGTATACTCAATAATTGTTTTGTTATTTTTTAAAGATATGTTGCTGTTACTTTTTACATTTCTTACTAAAATAGCTAATTTAAGCCAGGCATGGTGGTATACACCTTTATTCTGTCAGTGGAGATGCAGAGGCAGGCAGATCTCTTGAGTTCAAGGACAGCCATGGCTACTCAGAAAAACCAAAACAAACAAAAAGCAGTTAAAGAAAACTAACAGCTTAGTAGTATTTAGATTGTTTCATAACCATTCTCTTTTTAAGGATTTCTTATTTTTAAAAGTAACTACATACTCTCTTCAAAATAACAGAATATAGAATTTAATTTCCAGGTGCTGAACTCAGAACTTTGCATTACTGTACCCAGTCCCCGAGATAGAGAAACTTAAAGAGAAAGGGTTCATTCTAACCCATAAACTCGAGTTTTCTGTCTTTGGCTGCTTGGCTCTGCTGTATAATACAACACTGTGGGAGCATGGCCAGTGGCAGCCATCATGTGCAGGAAGGAAAGTGGCGACCATCTTCCAAGAGGGGTCACAGTGGCCCCTTCGGAGATGGATATGTACCTAATGAATGACTTGAGTCATTCCACCAGGCCTCACCTCTTAAAAGTGTTTTTTTTGTTTTTTGGTTTTTTGGGTTTTTTTGGTTTTTCAAGACAGGGTTTCTCTGTGTAGCCCTGGCTGTCCTGGAACTCACTCTGTAGACCAGGCTGGCCTCCAACTCAGAAATCCGCCTGCCTCTGCCTCCCAAGTGCTGGGATTAAAGGCGTGCGCCACCACCGCCCGGCAAAAGTTTTACTTCCTATTTGCAACACCTATCTGACGACCAAGCCTTTCTCAGGAGGGCCTCTGGACGTCATTCTAGATGGAAACAGTAATAAACATCTAACAGATTCTCTTCTTAACATGTAGTCTTGGCTTAGTATATGATTTCTTGCCCCCGAGATTACATTCCTTTACATTATTAGAATTATTCATTTTGTTGAAATGAACTGTCTAGTTGCTTAAGTAAGAGAAGAAGAACAGTGTAATTTAAATTAGGTTGCCAGACAGCACATTATTGGTACTTCAGCACTGAGAAACTCATGCAAGGATTAAAAACATACACTACTAAGTGAGATAAAGTTATTCAGACAAGCACGTGCTTTATAAGGGGTATTCGGAACCATTTTGACTGGAAGACATTTTTAAAAATGAAAGGAGTTGGAAGGGTGAAGTTGATTTAAAGGAGTCCTGAGTGAAAAGACAGAGGTGGGTAACACTGAGACGGGAGTGAGGCGGGTTCTCGTGGGGCTGGCTGGTAGATTTTAACAGCTTAGCACTCGCCCACAGATGCCTGGAGACGTAAGTGGTCAATGTTGCTACCTTACAGTTTGAACATGGGATAGTGATTCACATTGGGGGTATGCCACACTTCTTAGAAAAAAGAAATACTTGTGATAACTTAGTTTACTGCTTAAGGCCTGGGTAGGATCTGGTGTGTGGTGTATTACGCAAAAGCCATACAGACTCATAAGAGAACCTGCTGGGGTCTACTGTCTCTCTGCTACGTCTCAAGGAAAATATTTGTTTTGTTTTTGTCGCTTGTTTATTTTGATGTAGGATCTCCAGGTTGACTCAATTTATGGTTTCCTTGCTTCAGCCCTGGAGCACTATGGTCACAAGTGTGCCCCACCTTTATGAGGGATGGTCAGATGTGCTCTGAAAATGAACTTAAGTTTTTGAAGGTTTTTTTTTGTTCGCTTGTTTTTTGTTTTTTAATTTAAGACCAAACGTGAGACTCACACTTTTAAATCACAACACTTGGAGGCAAAGGCAAGCAGATTTCTGTGAGTCAAAGGTCAACCTAGCCTATATATCCACTTTCAGGCAGCCATTGCTATGTAATGAGACCCTCTCTCAAAACAAATAATGAATAAATGAAATTTCTTTTAAGATTTTAATTTGTAGGGCTGGAGAAAGGGCTTAGCCGTGGCTATATAGTGAGACCCTCTCTCAAAACAATCAGGCAGATCCAGACTCAGTTCCCAGTCTCCACAGCACCCACATGGCAGCTCACAGCTGCAGGCAGTCCAACACACTCACAGGCATACATGCAGGCAAAACACCAATGCACGTGAAATATGTTTTTAGTAAATTTTAATTTATGTAAGTGTTTTGGCTGCATGTGTGCATGTACTACGTTTCAGATGTGGGAAATTCTGTGCTCTCTGAGCATGCGCCTCTGTAGCTGCCTGGCTGAGTGGACAAAGCATGCAGTTCTGCCACACCGTGTTGCAGTTTTGGTTTTTCTTGTCTTTCATCATACCCTCTATTTTTTACTGTTTAGATTGAGGAAAGAAATCATTTGAGATTTTACTGAAAATGTGAATTATCTCACAGCACTAAAATCTCTGTATAATAAGGTTTGAAAATGTGACCTTTCCTAATGGAAACTTATATGCAAAGAGATACTTCCCTATAATGTAGAGAACTGAATAGAATAAAAATAAATATGTCTCATAGTTTAGTTTACAAATGTAATTTAATATCTGTTAGCAGTTCTTTTTGATTTGTTATGAAAAACATTAACGATATAATGTTTGTTTTGGTTGTTGGCTTTTGTTTTTATTTTGACAACAGAATCTCACTTTATATCTCTGGCTAGCCTCAAACTCACAAAGATCTGCCTGCTTCTGCTGCCTCTGCCTCTCTGCCTCTCTGCCTCTCTGCCTCTCTGCCTCTCTGCCTCTCTGCCTCTCTGCCTCTCTGCCTCTCTGCCTCTCTGCCTCTCTGCCTCTCTGCCTCTCTGCCTCTCTGCCTCTCTGCCTCTGCACTACTTGGATTAAAGCTAGGCCACCATGCCCAGCTAATGTTTGTTTATAAGAGCATACCATAGAATGTCTGGAATACAATATCATACGTGTTAATTGCCCGTCTTGTCACCTCTTCATTTATGCTATCTGCCTGTTCTTTTACTTTTCCTTGTTTTATTTCATTCACTTACTCATTCATTCATTTGTGCTTTTTCAAACAGGATCACTATGTAACTTAAGACTGGCCCTAAACTCAAGGTCTTCCTGCCTTAGTCCCCTGACTCTGGTGTTTTAGGCTTGGGCTACCACACCTGACCACATTATTTCTTCAGTCAGGCGTTGATAAGCCTTCTGTCTAATCTGTTTTCACCTATTGTTGGAAGTTTACTATTGCTGTTTTGATGCCCTTCGGTAGACTGTCCAGTTCTCTAAGCAGGCCATACCCCTCTGCCTTCTGGGTCTCCCACAGTACATGGAACTCACTGTAATCTGATGTGTGCTTGCTCTTTCTGAGTCATTCACAGAATTACTATTGGGCAGGACCTGTCTTTCCACACCTGCATAAAATAAACACTGACAGTTTAGACCAAACATGCTACAGATATTAATAACTACCAATAACTGTATATACATAATATCTAGAGATTTAGTCATAAAACTGAGGACACCTGGTTAAATAGAAGAAGCACATGTAAAAATTGTGTATTTGAGAAATTACTCTCAGTAGTCATCTTGTTAACTCTTGAATTCTTGAATTTGTGTTCGAAGCAACCAGCCCTCTAAAACCCATGTTCTTAATTTGAACATAAACCTGTAGCTTGCCCCAAAACAGTTTCATTTGGCTATGTCAGTATTAAACAATACAAGTATTTGATTATTGTTATCCTTTATTTAGTTAATACTTAGAAGTAGCTGGCATGTGCCAGTCGTGAAGCTCTCTGTATCCAGGAGTGAACTGGCCATGATCTCTTCTGTTAGCTTTTATATTATGAGGAAGACACATTAACAAAAAGTTGTGTTCTGAAGAGAAAATAAAAACTTTGATGAAGCCAGGAAGTGGTAGCGCATGCTTTTAATTCCAGCACTCGGGAGGCAAAGGCAGATCTCCGTGAGTTCGAGGCCACCCTAGTCTATAGAGTTCCAGGACAGCCAGGGCTACACAGAGAAGCATTGTCTCTAAACAGAAAAACAAACAAAAAAGTTTGATGAGGATGTTTATATGATTTAAACTGGAAGAATGTTCAGAGACAAATACGTTATGGAAAAGATATACAAGGAAAACATTCTAGAAAAGGGATCAAAAGATCGGAATATACAAAAACCTGGGGGCAAATTGAGGCAGAGAGTGAGATTTAGTTTCATACAACTAGATACAATGTATTAGCCCTTGAGATGGCATAAAAGCAAAGCATGTGAAACATAGTCAACATGAGCAATCTTTTACAAAGCTGGATTCCTGCCTTGGATTCCTTAAATTTTTCTATATATACTGTTTGAATGTATTCAAAATATGAGGGCCCATGTGTTTAACTAGCACTGGTAACTGTTGCAGAAAGGTGTTGGAGCCTAGTTGCATCCTAACGTTTTCTGTATATGTCATATGAAGTCCTCCATTTGTAGGCTTTGAGTGCCTTAGACAAGCCATGCCAACTGACCTTTGTTTGTCCCTCTCAGACTTCAGGGAACCAGTCCTGTCTCCTTACTCATTCTCAAGGATGTCAGAGAAAGCTTCCTGGCCCTTCTCTAATGTATCCCTGTGCTCCTTCACTGTATAGCCCTCACTAACCTGAAACTTGTATGTAGAGGCCACCCTGGCCTCAGCCTCAAAGATTCACCTGCTGATGCCTCCTGAGAGCTGATATTAATGGTGTGCACCCCATGCCTAGCTCAGATAAGAGTCTTATCCCTGTTCACTGTTTTTTTTTTTTACACTAATGCTTTGAAGTGTTGTGGAAATACTTGTGTTTATTTTAAAGTATGCTTGCATAATTAGTCCAAGAAAAGGAACTCTATTTTACTATGTACTGGCTTTCTAGCATGATACTTGAAAAACCTCCTGAAAAGGTTAATTTTCTTGTAATGTGAGCCCTGAATGGAATAGTAATGGTAGAGGAACAGAGTGCTAGCTGCTGGGTCCCTGGTGTCACTCTTGACTCCCAGGTTCTTATGTTTTCCCTTTGTGGGCTCAGACCCTCATGTGCTGTTCCCTGCTGGAACTGACCCATATCTGCAATTTGTGTCCTGTACTCCCGACCTGGCTCTAGCTGCTGATTGAATTCAACACAGTATGCCTCACTTCCTGTTAAGTCTGCCTGATACTCCACTTCACCTCATTCAGTTCCTTTTTAGTCCTTGTCCACAACGCTGGCCACTTCAGTGAAGCCATCTTTATACAAAAGACCATCACCTTGAACTTGGTCTAGAAAACAGTAAGGGCTAGCGTTTGTCCAGGTGCTATTATGCTAGATTTTATGTTTCCTTTTAACTAGTAAATATTATATGTTTATTCTCATCAAGAAGAGAAAACAGATTACAAAACTGACCCAAAGTTGAAATAAATGTAGCGAGAGGACTATGTATGATTCAAGGAGGGTCGAGACTGGTGGTAGAATGGTTTGGCTTATACCCCCAGGTCTCATGAGATAAAATCCCATTGCAGTAGACATTATCTGGACTGTGCTCTTCAAAGATGTGAATCACTGTTTCTAGGTCTGCATTGAAGCCGCTGAAGTGTGAGCAGTACCCTCTCAGGAAGTAAAGCTGAGAACACACATGGCTAAGGCCATTCGGTTACTGTTCAAGTAGGAGAGGCGGGATTAGGAACCCAGGCAGTAAGCACATGTTTCTTCTCCATGGATGGCCTTCAGCTTCCCCATGCAGTTGTCACTAACTTGGAAAAGCACATTCTGCTGCCCTCTGGTCATGGTGAGGAACTGCTCTGAAAACCCATCCCGTGCTGTGTCAGCTCTTAGAGAAACAAAGTTTTAAGGGGTGGAGCATGTGGTGGCAGTGCACAAGAGAAAGGAATCAGCCTGAGTTTTGGGGGCTTGGGGACAGAATTGGGTTTGTCGTACAGGCTTGGGTAATCCTTTACCCTACCACTACTCCAGGAAGAATTGGGTAATTCTCTCATTTCTTTAGCAGTCTATGTGGCTCTTGTATTGTGTATATTCATGTGTCTCCCCAGATGCTCTGATTCACTTCTGGGAGCTGTATCCTCTTTGTTTTGACTCTGGCTTTAGCACGGTACCCTGGAACAGTAAAGATGCTTACTAAGTCTAAGCATAGAGTATTGTAGTAAGTCCAAAAGCCTATGCTGTAGATTCTCCATGACACGTTTGTGAGTTAAAATGCTCTATTCATCTCACAGCAACTATTTAGCTAATCTCTTTTTTTAACTTCAAAAAATACTAATGAGAATTCATATTGTAGGTGATTGATGAGATTTACCGTGTACTGAGATATGTCAATTCTACCCGAGCCCCTCAGCGAGCTCATGAAGTACTGCAGGAGCTACGGGACATCTCTTCCATGGCAATGGAGTACTTTGATGAGAAGATTGTTCCAATTTTGAAGAGGAAATTGCCAGGATCAGATGTGTCTGGAAGACTCATGGGCTCTCCTCCAGGTATGAGTTTGTTTGTTTGTTTGTTTGTTTGTTTGTTTTTGCTTTTTCAGACATGGTCTCAGTGTGTATTTGTAGCCCAAGCAGTCCTCAGACGCAGGGTGATCATCATGCCGTCTCCTCTCAGGTGCTGAGAACACGGTTGTGCACCACCACAGCAGCTCTCTGGATGCATCTTGTTTATGTCTTCAGTTTCTTATAACCATCGCGTGTAACTTTATAGGATCTGTATCTTTTTATTTAACCTCATTTTGTTGGTTTAGTGCTGAGGATGCTTTGTACATGTCTTGCTGTAAGGCTTCATTCTCAGTTCCTTGCCTCTTGGGTTTTGGTTAAATTATGCTCTTTAGATGCATTTCATGCTAACTTTTTGCATGTGACCACAACTGCTAACCTAAAGTGAATTTTCCATTGTAATAAACCCAAGAGCCTAAAGTAAGCTGAACTATTTATTCCCAGTAGGACACGGGGATGATTAGCCTTTTTAAATGCTTTCTCTACAGTTCCCGGACCATCCGCAGCCCTGACAACAATGCAGCTCTTCTCCAAGCAAAACCCGTCCAGACAAGAGGTTACCAAACTACAGCAGCAGGTCAAAACCAACGGTGCTGGCGTGACTGTCCTCAGGCGTGAGATTTCTGAGCTTCGCACCAAAGTGCAAGAACAGCAGAAACAGCTTCAAGACCAAGACCAGAAACTGCTAGAGCAGACCCAGATCATAGGCGAACAGAACGCACGGTTGGCAGAGCTGGAGCGGAAGCTCCGGGAAGTCATGGAGAGTGCAGTAGGAACATCCTCAGGGGCTGCGCAGAGTGAGGAGTCTCCTCGGAAACGAAGGAAGGCAGCAGAAGCCATGGACTCTCTTAGGAAATCTAAGCGACTTCGGAATAGAAAGTAAACTGGAACATGGCTCCAGCTCCAGAGGAAGATGTCTATGGCTGAGAGGTTAAGCAGTTACTCCTGTCAGGATATTGGAGCTACACGGTGTCCCTTAGGCTTCCAGGCGATCAGACACAACTTAACTTGGCTCTTGTGGTTGGCATCCTTCGCGTTTCTCTGGTGGAGCTGATGCACAGAGCCTTCTTACCTTGCAATAGATTTGTACTAACCACGCCCATTCTATCATGATGGGGGGGGGCTAACCTTGTTCCTGTGCAGGCGGTGTGTTAAGTTTGTTTGTTTCTGCATATATGCACATTACATACACATTTTAAACAAACCCATTCTTGACAGACTAAAAGTTAAGTTTAATACATAAAATGTCCTGTTCACTTGAAAGAAAAAAATCTACTTTTTAAATGGACACTATCTTGTTTTTTTAAAAAAAAGTTGACTTTTTGTTTGTTATAAGTGACCTTTGTCTGGAATGTCTGAGACATGGTTAATACTTTGGTATTGAAGTGATGGGTAACGGAAGAACTGAGAGTGTTGGCTGTAGAGACCTTCTGCAGTAGCGACTGTTTTTATATAAACCACTGGCAAGGGTTGTTTCCAGGTGTTAGATACATGCTTTCAGTTTTCTTTGGGGCCATGTTCTACATTTGCATGGATGGATGCATGCATTGCCTAGTCAGCACACTTCACACAGCTCCTGCACTGGTGTTGATCTCGAACCTCTAGACTTCACATGTTAGAGCTGCGCCTTCATTGATTTAAGTACTTGGCATCTTCCTCAGCAGCTTGCCCGTAGGGGGAGAATTGTCAGTCCATTTGTCCTCCGGTTTTACAGGCACAAGAGACTGTTAAAGTCCATTGATGTATCTCTTCCCTGTAGGGTTCAGGTACATGGGCTAAGACAGGACCTCGAATCCAAGGCTCTTTGTATAGCCGTCAGACCTCTGAGAACTAGCCATGCTCTGAGTCATCTCTGTGCTCGCTGGTCAACCATGACTTAATAGGGACCCAACTGAGGGAGAGTTCACTGAAGAAAATTGTACCATGAAAAAACACTTCATTTCTGGGGCATGACCCCTGGGAAGCTTTTTCATACCACTTTCAAGCTCTCATATGACTTTGAACAGAAGCTTTAGTCTTGTTTGCACTCCTGTTTTGAGCTTGTAACTGGAAAAGCGTGTCTTGCACTGTTCAACCCCCTGAGTGGTCACTTTAACAACTTCCAAATTGTATAAAATGGTTCTTTCTCCCAGTTGTATATTTTTGAAACATTCAACTATCACTGTCCTATTTTTATTTTAATTATGTACTAAATTATGTAGTTTTGTTCTTTAAACATCTGTTGCTTTGGGCTTCGTTTATTTATAGTAAATGTAGGTAAGATAGTAAAAACTGTCCCTTTCCAGGTGAAAGTTGACACCTGTGTAAAACTAAGGTTTTGGTAAATCCCGCAGTGGGAGAAAAGCACAAGGTTGTCATCTGTCCATCATGACATGTTATTCATCCTTTAGGTTACGTTTACCAAGTGACACTTTCCTACCCGTTCTTAGTATTGTCCCTTTATGATCCTGCCCTTGGGTTCTGTTCAAGTCTCTGTCTGACTTTGCAAGTCCATCAGCAGTATAGTGTGTCTTCAGTGAGAAACCTTAACATGGTATCCAAGTGTTTCATGGCTTGTTGGGAAGGTAATTTTAAAATAAACCATTTCCTGAAAAGATTTGTCAGCCAAGGCCATCCGTAAAGTCCCCTGTCTGGAACTCCTTGCCTCAGCAGGTCTCACTTTTGCAATCCTAGGATGTAGCCTTGTCACTGTATCCCTGGAGGAGGCCCTCTGAGCTCTCAGAGCTTGACTTTGCCAGTCTGCTGCTCTGACAGAGGAAGACTTTGAAGCATCAGCATACAGGTTTTCAAAGTATAATCCTTATGCATCAAAGAAAATAATCCTCAAGTTATTTCTATAATAATTACTAAAAATTTCTCAAACTGCATCTAACTAGCCTAAGTGTAACCTCTAGTCTTCCATTAGTCAGTCTGAGTACATGGCTTCTATGAGCACTTACACAGTGAGCAGGAAGGGTCTACAGCATGAGCCTGTGATCTCCAGCCCATCAGATGGAGTGTACTTGTTTCATGCATATCTATAACTGAGAATAAAGCTCTATGGCTCGCTTGTCTTAAGCTTTACTCAGAGTAGCTTGACACGTTAGGAGGTTGTCTTCACCATTTAGTAAGACAGCTATTGGGGAGCTATAATGCTCACTTTGGGAGAGCATAGTGGTATTTAGAGTCTCCAAATCATGCACTATTTTAATAGCTTAAACTGGCTTGCCCTGGGAAAACTTAACTAGCCTCCTGGGAGAGACCACTTGCATTTCCTGGCAGAATCTTACATGCTATAGGTGGTTTTCAACATGTTTCATAAAGTATTTCCACCCAGAAGAGATTCCTCTGATTGAATGGGCCATTTCCATATATAAGTTTACCCACAGTCCACACTACACACAGTCATACACATGAAAAGATACAGATGGGAGGTGAAGACAGGCCCTGTCGGGCAGAGCCTGCTCCCCTCCCCCACACACTTTGCTCACATGGTTTCCACCCATCTTGGGTTACAGAAACTTCAAACTTTCCTTCTAATTTATAGAGAGCCTGGAGGTAGTGGGGGCAATTAACAGTACTGTGTGAAGACTGTTTGGGTGCCCCATGTCTAAAGCCACTGGTTTGAATCAACATGTTTTTTGGAGTACAGAACTCAAAGGGGCTTGCCTTAATTCAGTAGTTTCAAGATGTATGCGCTATATTC
The DNA here is from genome assembly GCF_011762505.2 of Arvicanthis niloticus. NCBI lineage: Eukaryota > Metazoa > Chordata > Mammalia > Rodentia > Muridae > Arvicanthis > Arvicanthis niloticus. Next base: position 72,114,428 of record NC_047673.1, on the reverse strand, counting down.
TGTGTGTTAAAATGGTAAAATAGTCTATGTAGCCCTAAGAGTGGGTAAAACAGAGTTTAATGCCTAAATAAATAAGCTAAAAGGTGTCACAACAGCTGGATTTTTTAGAGAAAATGGACATGTAAAAAATAGGCTTATGTGTCATGAACAAAAACTATGGCGCCTGGGGATTGCACTACTTCATGCACTATTTTATATGCCATTCATAGCCTGCACTTTAACCTCCAAAGAAATGCTGTGTGGTGCCTGTTCTTGTTAGAGCTCTTCCCTAAGTCGGCACATACTTTTATTTCACTATGCTGAGTTAGTCTCCTGGAGCTGCCGTCTTTATTTGGGTTCTCTGCTTCCTGAGCCATAATCCTTTCTAGGATCTGAGAACTCCTGTCTCGTCCCTTTCCAACAGCATAGAATCCTAGTGTGATGTAAATCTCATCCTTGGTGATCCACACAGTCCTAGATCCTCTTCTAGTGGTGAATATGTGTTCGTTACTGGTGCCACGCCCTCAGAAAGCAGACACTGTAAAACTTGAAGGTGGGAATAAAAGTCCTGAAAGGGAACACACAAAATGATGCAGCTCCTGGAAAATGGCTGAATCTAACAACAGGAAGTTGAATTTACTGTTGAATGCTTTGGCTTGGGTTCCACATGAGGTCCTTTAGGGCAGAAGAGGTTCTGTTAAACTGTTTAAATGTAGAGCCCATCTGCGGGAAAGTATCTTCAACAAAATGTGTACGTCTACAAAAGCCAGTAACTACTGCGGAAGTGTGGCCACCGCCTGCTCTCATTTTGAGTAGCCGTCTAAGGCAGGCTTGAGTGATGTGGGCCTTTCCCAGTTTCCCAAGAATCATGGTTAAATTTTTTAAGCTCAAGCATTAAATTCACCTTCCCGTTGTGTCTGAAGATAGCCACAAGCTTTAGAAGCCTAGGAATCTGATCAAGCTATTGCCAAAGTCTAGCGGTTCATGCTGCCCAAAGGTTAGACGTGTTTTAAACTCCTTTATGTGGTACCATATGTCTGTTTACTTCTGCTCGTGAGCAACAATAAACCACTAGTTTACCTTCTGGAGTTTTCATTGTTTTGACCTAATCAATTATTGAAAGGTGAAAAAAAAAATCATCTCCCAGTCACACAACAGGGCACGGAAATAAATGTGTTGTCACCAGGCCTACTCGTTTCTTTATTTCATGCAGCAGGGTTCGGAGCTACCACAGACAGTTGCCACCTCCGTAGCTACTGTCACAAGCCACTGCACTGTGTTTACACCGAACTCCTCAAAGCCACCATAAAAAGCAAGGTTGACCTGAATGGGATTAGTTGAGCCCAGGTAAGCCACATGACCACGGTGTTAGACCAGGAAAAGACCTTGGTGAGATTTGAACTGGAACCACCTGCCTGAAGCTCTGTACTTCTATGGTGACACACTCCATTTCTAAAAAGACAAGACACATGGAGATGCCATGTGGGCTGATTGCTCTAGATACTCGAAAGCAAGCCATGTAAACCCACCATTGGCAGAATTGACTGGGAAAAGGCTGGGAGCCTTGGAAAGACCTTTTGCAGTAGAAGAGGCTTGCTTATTAGCATGGATTTACAAGGATCTGGGTCCAATCACCAGTGCTGGGGGAAAGGGCTGGCCTTGGAGGCAGCTGGTAAAGAGTGCTTCCCCAAGGGTTACAAGTAAAAGACTTGCTGCCTTCTAGGTCACAATCGTATGTGTTGGTGTGACCATCAGTTATTGGGCTCTACTGAGGGAAACAGCTGTTCTCTTCAAAATGCTTCCAACACAAATAGAATTTTTAATGAACTATAGCTGTACAGATCACTTTTACTATAAATTATACAGAGGTTTCATATTGCTGTTTCCATACATATAACACATTGATGTATTCAACCCTATATTAATCTTTTCCTCCACCTTTACCTCTTCCCTTCCATGTGCTTAGCAGCCCCCTTTTAATTCACTGTCTTTTGTTTTTCTGATTTCCACATAGAAGAGAAAAGATGGTTGTGAAGTTGGCTTATTTCATCCAACATGGTTGCCAGTTCTGTTCATTGGCCTGCAAAGAACATGATTGCATCCTTTATTGTTGAGTAAAGCTCCTTGTGTATATGCATTTTTTTAACCCATTGACAGACACTAGACTCATTCTGTTTATTGGCTGTTGTGGAAGTAAGGTAAACGTGGGTATCTCTGTAGCAACCTGACTCAGGTTTGTACCTAAGGGCAGTATCGCTTGAGTGAATAGTAGTTGTATTTTCAATTAAAAATTTTTGAGATTTATATTTATGTGTACAGATGTCTGCACCATGCAGTGCCCATGGCAGCCAGAAGAGGGCAGAAGTTCCTCTGAAATGAGAGACAGGAAGTTGTGCATCTCTGTTTGAGTGCTGGGAATGCATCCCAGGTTCTTTTCAACTGCAGTCAGTGCTCTTGATCATGGAGCCATCTCCCTAGACTCTCCCTGGTGGCTTTCACAGTGACTTAACTGACTACATCCCCATCAACAGTTATGTTCCTTTCTCCTCACATTCTTGTCAACATTTGTTATTTTCTCTTTTCTTTATACCATTCTTAGGGGTAAGATGGACTCTCAATTAAGTTTTTGTTTTATTTTGGCCACGTTTGTTTTATTTTGAGTGTCTCTGTAGCCCACATTACCTTAAAAGTACTAGGTGGCCCAGGCTAACCCTGGGCTCACAGCAATCCACCTGCTCCCATCTGCTGCTGGAGGAAGCCTCTCTAATGATGACTGGACAAGGGACTGGTCATATATGACATAGCAGAATATCATTAGAAGTCATTTCATTGTTTTGCTTGTTTGTTTGTTTGTTTGTTTTTGTTTTGTTTTTTTCCAGTCATGTTTGGTTCTATCCTCAGTCTTTACCCAGTCAGACTTCAGTTTCTGGCTATCCAGGTTGTGGTGGGCCTGGGTTCTTTCTTGTGGAGTGGGCCTCAAGTTAGATCAGACCCTAGTTGGTTACTCCCATATCACCACTGATTGCTCCAACACGTCTTACAGGCAGGGCAGATTGTGGGTGGAAGGTTTTGTGGCTGAGCTGGTGTCCAGGTTTCTCTTTCCATAGCCTGAAGAATACCTTCCTGTACCAAAGATACTAGTATGTAGGGATGAAGGCACCAGCTGGACCTCTCTACACTTCAATAAACTGTGTGGAGGTTGCCTTCAGCAGTGGAGTCCTGCTGTCAGCTTGCGGAGAGCAACCAACCCTCTGTCCTAGAATTAGCTGGGGATATTTAAGGATCTCCACTAGACAACACCCGCCTCCCCTTGACCAACAACCTCAACAATTGGAACCCCGACCTGTCACTGAAAGCTTTGCCAGTCTCTAAGAGATGGGCAGTTCAGACCCTGTATCCTCCATTATTAGGAATCCTGACTAGAGTCACCCTCATAGATTCTGGGAAGTCTTTTTATTGCACTAGGTTCCCATACTCTTAAGGCCTCCAATTCCAGCTGCCTCTCCCTATAAGCACTCCCTCCATTCCCCCTCACCCTATGCATCTGTCCCCAGCTGCCCCCAGTTCACCCTGGAGATAAATAGAATAAAATCTATTTCTCCTTCCTGGGCTTCCTCCAGAGCCCTCCTCTTTATCTAACCTCTCTGAGTCTATGGCTTGTAGCTTGATTAGCATTTGCTTAACTACTAATAACCACTTATACATACCATATTTGTCTTTCTGGGTTACCTCAGAATAATTTTTTCTAGTTGCATCATTTGCTTGAAAATTTCATGATGTCTTTAACGGCCGTGTAATTCTTTATTGTATACATATACAACATCTTCTTTATTCATTTTTTGGTTGAGGAACATCTGGGTTGTTTTCAGTTTCTGGCTGTTATAAATAAATCCACAATGAACATAGTTGAACAAGTGTTCTTGTTGTCAGATGGAGCATCCCTAGGGTATATGCCCAAGAGTCGTATAGCTGGATCTGGTGGTAGATCTATGCCCAATTTTTTTGATGAACTACCATATTGATTTCCACTCCCACCATCAATGGAGGAGTGGTCCCCTTGCTCCATATTCTTGCCAGCATGAGCTGACACATGGGTTATTGATTTTAGCCATTCTAAAATCAATGTAGAATAGAATCTCAAAATAGTTTTGATTTGTATTTCCCCTTGGCTAAGGATGTGGAACATATTTTTAGTGTTTCTCAGCCATTTGAGGTTGTCTAGTAAGAGTTCTCTGATGAGATCTGTACCCTGTTTTCTAATTGGATGATTTGGCTTTCTGACAATCTTCACTTCTTTATTTGTTTTGGATACTAGTCCTCTATCAGATGTAGAGTTGGGGGAAAACTTTTTCCATTCTGTAAGGTGCCACGTTGTCAGATTGCTGGTGTCCTTTAGCCTTACAGAAGCTTTTCAGTTTCATGAGGCTTCATTTATTAATTGTTGATCTTAGTGCCTGAGCTATCAGTGTTCTGTTCAGAAAGTTGTCTCCTGTGCCAATGAATTCAAGGTTATTCCCCTACTTTCTCTTCTGTCAAGTTCAGTGTATCTAGTTTTATGTTGAGGTCTTTGAGTCACTTGGACTTGAGTTTTGTTCAGGGTGATGATATGGACCTGTCTGTATTCTTCTACATACCAACATCTAGTTTGACCAGCACCATTCATTGAAGTTTTTTTTTTTTTTTCCATTGTATACTTCTGGCTTCTTTATAAAAAAAAAAAAAAAAAAAAAAATCAGCTGTGTAGATTTAGATATGGGTCTTTGATTTGATTTCATTGATCAGTTTGTCTGCTTTTATGCCAACACCACATGGTTTTTATTGCTATATCTCTATAGTACAACTGGAAACCAGGAATGGTAATAACTCCAGCAGTTCTCTTACTGTTCAGAATGTTTTTAGCTATCTTGTTTGTTTTCCCATATGAAATTGAGAATCATCCTTTCAAGGTCTGTAAAGAATTGTGTTGGAATTTTGATGGGGATTGCACTGAATCTGTAGATTGCTTTTGGTAAGATGGCCATTTTCACTATATGAATCATAATATCTATGAGCATGGGGTATTTCTACATCTTCTTATATCTTCTTCAATTTCTTTCAAAGACTTGAAGATTTCATCATACAAATCTTTCACTTGCTTGGTTAAAGTTATCCCCAAGATATTTTATATTATTTGAGGCTATTGTGAAGGGTACTCTTTCCCTTATTTCTTTCTCAGACTGTTTATCATTTGTATATAGGAGGGCTACTGATTTTTTTTAAATCTAGCCATTTTGATGGAAGTTCTTCTTATAGGAGTTTCCTGTTAGAATTTTAGAGTCATTTATGTATACTATCATATCATCTACATAAAAGGATACTTTGACTTCTTCCTTTCCTATCTGTATTCCCTTGATCTCCTTCAGTTGTCTTATTTCTCTAGCTAAAACTTGAAGTACTATATTGACTAGATATTGAAAGAGTGGACAACTTTGTCTCATTCCTGATTTTAGTGGAATTGCTTTGAGTTTTTCTCCATTTAATTTGAAGTTAGATAAAGACTTGCTGTAAATTGTCTTAATTGTGGTTAGGTATGTCTTTTATATCACTAATCTCTCCAAGACTTTTATCATGAAGGGGTGTAGGATTTTGTCAAAGGTTTTTTTTTTTTTTTTTTCAAACTTAATGAGATGATCATGTGGCTTTTTTCTTTCAGCTTATTTATATGTGGATGTCTTAGTTTGTGTTTTATTGCTGTGAAGTATAGCCACCTGCAGCCACGGATCAACTGGGTTCACCTGAAAGGGGGGCTGGGAATGAAAGGGGGACAGAGGGCAAGAAGTGATGAAGCCAAGACAAAGTTCTCTGATCAAGGCCCAACATTTAATGTTCAGCTCTCAATTTAAAAAGGAAACTCCACCAAAACCCTTTCTTGTTTCAGCCAGAGATGGGTGGGGGAACCCATCCTTGGTCACTGCCAGAAATGTCTCAAGGCAAGCCCAGGGGCAGTTCTTCTTCTAAGTTCCCTGCAGCCAAGGTGGGTAACTCCTCCTAGATCCTATCACTTGGTCTGTTGTGGTAAACAAGGTCTTTCGGGCCTGCTCAAGGCTGGGGGAAGGGCACAATTCCCTTTTTAGTTTTTTAGTGATGGGCAGTGCCAGCAGCTAGATGGGGTACAAGATTTCATCCCATGTAGGATAAAGAGTGGCCAGACAACCGTGCCTGGCTTAGGTTGGCATCTATATTGCTCCTATATTATCCGTCCTCAAAGGAAACATACATAGCATATTGATGTATGCCTCTGCCTTAGGTTTATAGGAGCTCAAGAACACTCTTACCCATCTTTGACTAACTGATTGCCACACTCTTTCCCATATAGACCAAAGCCACATTCAGACCAAAGGACCTGTGAGCATGCACTTAATGCAGTTCTTCATATGGATGGATAACTGCCATGATGAATAGCTGAGCTTGCCGAGATCGATCCTGTGTGAAGGCAACCTATCTGTTTAAAATACAAGGTTCAAAGGTTAAAAGCAACATGATTATCCAAGAAATGTAGAAAATAAGGTTGAAAGCAGAAATGTTCCAGTATCTAATCCAACTGCTGGTTGACAGGGATCAGACTCAAAGTCTGGCCACCAGGTATATAGTGGGTGGCTTTAAGTATTGATGGAGAGTACCTGCCAGGTTAAATCAGCTGGCCGATAAGGATTTCAAGCCATCTTCATCATCAGAATCATAATAATTAGGATCAAGATCTGTGTCCACTTGACAGACCATTCTTTCAGGCAGCCATTGGGCTCCATTTTCTTTTTCCGAAAAAATACAGACTGAGCCATGACCCCAAATTAAATCAGGGTCGAACTATTCCATGTATTAGTTAAGGGGGGGCTCTCCATTTGACCCTGGCAAATGAACTGGAAGTGACTGGATGCCAGTGGCAATCTGCTACAGACTGATCTTTAACATCAGTTTGCAGAAAATTTAAAACAACACAAAAGCAAGATGTGCTTTTGGTGACCTTGGAGGGTATAATCCGCCCCCCTTTAGTTTTAACAAGCCAATTTTTTAGAGTGCAGTGTGCACGTTCAACAATTCCTTGTCCCATTGGGTTATAAGGGATTCCAGTTTTATGTTCAATACCAAATTCCTTACAAAATGATGTAAAGTTGCTTCCAGTATAGGCTGGCCCATTGTCTGTTTTGATGACTTTAGGTAATCCTAAAGCATTAAAGGCTTGTAAGCAATGATCAATTACATTTCTAGAGGCTTCTCTCATGTGTAGAGAAGCAAAAAGGAATCCTGAGCAAGTGTCAATACAGACGTATATATTTCAATTTTCCAAATTCTGCATAATGAGTTACATCCATCTGCCAAATATGATTGGGCATAAGGCCTCTTTGATTAATGTCTAAATGGGGAACTGGAGATAAAGTAAGACAGTTAGGGCATTGTTTTACAATCATTCTAGCCTGCTCCTTAGTGATCTTATGTCAGAGCCTTAGGGTGTGACTAGAGAGATGAAATTTATTATGATCTCGCCTAGCCAATGCAACAGGATCCAAGATTAAGGCTTCTCCTATTAAAGCTCTGTCAATACAATCATTGCCTGCAGCTAAAGGTCCAGGGAGACCAGAGTGAGCTCTTATATGGCCAATATAAAGGGGATTTTTTTCTGGTAAGAATGAGGTTTTGTAGTTGTGAAAACAGAGATCTGGCTGGTGTATTGAACTGAAATACACCACAAGGGGACAGACTGAGCCACATATAGCCTATCAGTAAAAAAGATGAAAAGCATTATTTACAGACTGAAAAACATTCAGAACTGCTGTCAGTTCTGCTAACTGAGCAGAGTCCAGGAGTCTCTATGACTACCTGTTGATTATTTATGAGATACCCTGCTTGTCCTTTAGAGGAGCCATCAGTAAAGATTAAAAGAGCATCATGTAGAGGCTGCAAAGAAGTCATGTTAGAAAATATAACCTCATGTACATTTAAAAATTGTATCAATCTATCTGGAGGATAATGATTGCCTATAATGCCATTAAATCCTATTTGAGCAAGCAGCCAATCTTTACTATGCTGCTTTAATCAAGTATTCTGATCTGCATTAAAAGGCTGAATAATGACATCTGGTTCTTTGCCAAAATAAATCAGTGCCTGTTTTCTTCCAAGGATAATCATATGGGCTACTGCCTCATAATATTGGTAAGATGTTACATTTAGGGCATATCTTTGAACGTATCCACATGAGGGGAGCCTTTTGCCACCACAATCCTGTAGGTGTATAAGTTGTATTAAAAATCAACAAATGTAGAGGCAAGGAATAATCTATATAAGTAACAAATTGTTTCTCAATGGCTCTTTCTACTTGTTGTAAGGCCAACAATCCTTCTGGGTTTAAAAATCAAGGGGAGGCAGGATCAGCACTCCCTTTGAGAATATCAAATAGAGGTTTCAATTCCCCTGTAGTAAGCTTTAAATAGGAACAAAGCCAATTGATATCACCTAACAGTTTTTTAAAATTATTTAAAGTTTTTAAACTGTCCCTAAGAATAATTATCTTCTGGGGACAAACGGCTTGATCTGTAAGCCTAAAACCTAAATAATTATAAGGATCCTGAGTTTGTACCTTTTCAGGAGCTATTTGTAGTCCTTTATCAGCTAATGCTTGCTGTAAATCTCTATAACATAAAAGCAAGTCCCGAGGATCTTCTCCTCCTAGAAGAATATCATCTGTGTAATGTATGATGTACATCATTGGCCATTGCCATCTTACAAGTTCAATGGCTTGTACCACAAATTTTTGCCATAATGTAGGACTATTGGCCATGCCCTGAGGAAGAACTACCCATTTCATTGGCTCTCTAAAATTAATAGAAGGAACACTAAAAGCAAATCTTTTACAATCCCAAGGATGCAAGGGAATAGTAAAGAAACAGTCTTTCAAATCTACTACTATTTTATAATATCCTTTAGGAATGGCTACTGGAGATGGAAGCCCAAATTGTAAAGCTCCCATAGGAACCAGGGTTTCATTAACCTTCCTTAGATATTGTAAGAATCGCCATTTTCCAGATTTTTTCTTGATAACAAATATTTGAGTGTTCCAAGGTAACTGAGATTCTACTATGTGCCCTGCCTCTAATTGCTCCTGCACAAGCAATGAGGCGGCTTCTATTTTTTTTTCTTTAGACAAAGACCACTGATCAACCCACACTGGGACATTATTAAGCCATTGAATTTTATCAGCATGGGATGCAGGCAAGACAGTGACCATTATGGAAAATACCCCAAACCTCTAGTGTTAGAATGAGGCTTAGGCACTACAAGCATTTTAATACCTTGTTCTTCTTTTCCTAGTCTTTGGCCAGGCAAAAATCCTTGTCTTAGCATTTGTTTAGTCACTACTTCATTAGAGCTGCACATCATAAGACCCATCTGTGACAAGCGATCTCTTCCCCAGAGGGTTACAGGCAAATTCGGCCTGACGTAGGGTTGAATTTGTTCTGTATTGCCTTCTTCATCTCTCCAAGTTAGAAGTTTAGAACTCTATTTCAGGTTATTGGCATAACCAATCCCCTGAAGGTGAGTGAGAGTATCAGATAAAGGCCAGGCTGGAGGTCACTCTTGTCCTCTAATAATTGTTACATCAGCCCCAGTATCTATTAATCTTTCAAAACTTTTTTCTTCGATTATTAGCTTAAGATTAGGTCTCTTGCTAGTAATAGATTGAACCCAATACACATCAGAGGAACCAAAGCCATCTTGTCCTCTCTCATTCTTAACAAATTTGGAAGGAAGCGGATGCAAAGGAATTAAAACAAGCTAAGCAATTCTTTTGCCAGAAGGTACAATTATAATGCCATGGGGGGGGGAGCAACCATAATTTTAATTTCTCCCTCATAATCACTATCTATGACACCTGGATAAATTTGTAATCCTTTTATAATACCGCTGCTTCGGCCCAGAAGTAATCCCCATGTCCCTGGAGGCAAGGATCCAAAACTTTCTGTAGGCAATGTCTGAACTCCCATTTCTGGTGTCAGTATCACATAGGTAGTGGAACTGAGGTCTAGTCCTGCACTTCCTGGTGTTGCTCTAATAAGTTCAGAAATGGATTTCCCTGGCTTGGCAACAGCTTCATGGCCGCACAAGCTGTTGGCTGTGAATTCCTGGGTGCCTACAGCTGGCCCCACCACTTGTTTCCCTAAAAGGGACGGCCCTGAATATCTGTTTTAGATCTACATTCCTTAGCCCAATGGTAACCCTTCTTGCACCGAGAACAAATTTCTGTCACGTGACCTGATTGTTTGCTCGTGCCTTTGTTTCTGGGACATTCTTTTTTTTTGTTTTTTGTTTTTTGTTTTTTGTTTTTCTAGACAGGGTTTCTCTGTGTAGCCCTGGCTGTCCTGGAACTCACTCTGTAGACCAGGCTGGCCTCGAACTCAGAAATCCGCCTGCCTCTGCCTCCCAAGTGCTGGGATTAAAGGCGTGTGCCACCACCACCCGGCGACATTCATTTTTAAAATGACCTAATTCTCCACATTTAAAACATCTTTTATCTTTATGGTTCTGTGAAAGCCAGACCCTGATTGTATGAAGGCCCAATTTCAGTGCGAAGATGAATGTATCCATATAAGTCTGTCTTTGCTTTGTATGGTCTGATAACTGTGAGGCAGGCTGCATTAGCATTCTCATAAGCCAATTGTGTAACAAAAGAAATTCCTACTTGAGGATCTCAAAAATTCTACCAGCTGCTTTCAGCAGCCTGTCCACAAATTCCTGAACCACTTTGTCAGGGCCTTCTTTAATGCCAGATAAACTCCCACTAAGATTCCCTTTAGTAGGTAATTGGTTCCAAGCACGGTGGGCAGCCATTGCAATTTGTGTGTACACACCTGCAGGCAGGTCAACCTAATTAGCATTACCTTCATATTAACCTTCTCCTAGAAGCATGTTAAGATCCCAATCTGCATTGCCTGCCTGGGCATTCATCATGGTGGTTCTCTTACTTGCATCACATCATTCTGAGCTCCAAAGCAAGTAATCTCCTCCTGACAAAGTAGCCTTACGTATAGTTTTCCAATCTTGGGGCATTAAATTTGCTTCTACCACAGTATCCAATAAAGCTTGTGTGAAGGGGGCAGTAGGCCCATACTGTGCCACAGCTGTTTTTAACTCTTTTATCACTTTGAACTCCAATGCCTGACTGATATTGTCTGATTCTTCTGTTCTGCTGGTCGATCACATCAACTACAGGAAAAGCTAACATGTCAGATGTATCTTGCCCATCCCTGTGAGCCTGATTCACAGCTCTTTCTAATGGTGACTGGTGCATTTCAAAAATCATTGCTCTTTTTTGCACCTAACAGACACTTTAACCCCTGTAGCTCATTAGTCAATTTCTGCAGCTTAATTTCCATCTCTAATTTATATACCTTCATGTCCATCTGGGAAGCTTCTGCTGTGTCAAGGACCATAGGTGGAGCAGAAGGTGCACAGGGAGGCCAATCTCCATTGTGATATTTGGCAGACCTTTCTTTTAAATCAGCTCCCCCCACTGGGTCTAATTATCAGAATCTCCAATTTCTTTTATCTGAGCTGTAAAAGGTGTACTAGGTCTATAGTTCTCTGATTTAGAGTTGAAAGGGCCTTTTTCTATAACAACACTCTCTGATAGGTGTTCTTGAATCTCTTTAAGCTGTGCTTGGGCAGCAGCTAACTACAAGGTCTCTTTATCTATTTTATTTTCAATATAGCATCTTTTATAACCGTTGGGAGCTGACTTTTAGCAGAAAGCGGCTATCAGCTTTGCAGCCATCTTGAGCCATATACCCTGACATGAGACTTGTTTTACATCAGCCTACAACAGCTGAGAACACTCTGATAACATCTTGGTTTAGATACCTTGGGTGTGTGAGATTAAAGGTGTGTGAGATTAAAGGTGTGTGACTTAAAGGTGTGACTTAGAGATCAGATTTAGAGACAAGACCTAAGGGCATGACTTAAGGCGTGACCAAAAAGCATGGCTTAGAAGTGAGACATATAAAGGCGAGAGGCAGACAGAAGAGACATTGGAGAATCAGACTTTAGAGAGTAGAGAACAATTTGGAGTAACAGAGATTCAGACACTAGGAGTAGGAGTAGACATTAGACACTTGGAAGAGAACGGAAGGAGTACAACCAGGAACTAGGAACTAGGAACTCAAGACTTGGGACTTGGACTAGGAAGAGACTGAAGAATAAACGGGATTGAATCACACTCTGTCTGGTCTCCATTCTTCGTGTCCATCCTCACTCTCTCTCTCTTGTTGAACCCCGACCTGCGGACCAGAGCGGCAGCTTGGGCCGGGATACAGTGGCTGCCAAGCGCAGAGTGGAGAGGGCCTCAACATTTTAGGTCACCCAAAGTGGGCCAGCCTAGGCCTCAACATTTTTGGCGCCTGAACGTGGGTTAGTGCGGTTCTCAACATATAAGCTCCCAGAGGCAGAGGGTATTAGGATCTGCCTGGGTGGTTCTCAAAACTTCTTAGACTGTTTCCCAGGTTTTCTTATTCAAAGTTCCTTCTTGTAGGAACTATGGTCAGCATGAATTTATTTCTGCCAAGAATTTTTCTAATATATGATTTGAAAACTCTGTTCCTCCCGCCTGGAGCAGCTCTTGCAGGCTTCAGGAAAATGCCTGTTTGGAATTCTCCTGTCCCATAATTCACTGTCACCTCCTAGGTGAGGTTGGCATCAGGTCAACACCTATTTAACCTAGACCATATCCCTTTAAACATACTTCCTGCAAATACAGCCTCCAAAAAATAACTAGTGCTAGTATCAATGCTGTTTGTTGCTTACCAAGTGTGTGGAGCTCCACCTAAGACAGTATTCCTCCGGGCAACCTGGCACAAACGCTTTGGGAGTGTTCTCAGTGCTTTCTCAGAGCCAACTCCTCCTGACTCAGAGCTGTTTGTTCTCTCTGGTGAGGAACAAGTTGATCAGGGAGCTGCCCTGTAGCAATGGCTTTGAAGGATAGAAGAAAGACATTCAGTCCATGGGAGGAGTCCCATTTACACCAAGACCTGAAGACATCTTCAAGAAAAAGAGGGGGGGGGGGTGAATAGAGAAAAACTGTGGTGAAGGTCCTGAGCCTCTGTGTGGCTTTCACGGGAGACTCCTGGCATTACTGCCTGACAGACACCCTGAGGTTTCCTAAGCAAATTACTTCCACCAGTTTTGAGTCAGGGACTGAGGAAAAAGTCATCACCAGAGATGACTAACTCAGTAGGCTAATAAACTGGTTTATCAACTTTGCTTTTTTTTATTTTTTAGTGTTCCAACAAGTTGTTCTCATCGGGGACAGTGACAGCTGATATCAGCTTGCACAAAGCAGTTTGGTGAGTCATGTGGATGTTTCCTTCTCTGAAAAAAAAAGAAGAAGAAGAAGAAGAAAGCAGGCAGATCGCCAGCAAGTCACAGTTGCATGCCAGCAGCCTTCAGTTACTAAGGAACATCTCAAAAACCTAGAATCTCAGACCACATTCTGAGTGGAAACCTTCATTCGAACAAGATCCTCAGGTGAATTTTGGCTAAGAGCAGCAGTGAAGGATGCCTTCCTGACTGCTTGAATTAGGGTTGTGTGAAGAAGTACCCTAACCAAATGCAAACTGGGGAGGAAACGGTTTATGTGGCTCATGCTTCCACATCCCTGTTTATCACTGAGGGAAATCAGGACAGGAACGCAAATGGGCAGCAACCAAGAAGCAGGAGCTGGTAGGGAAGCCATGGAAGGAAGAGTGCTGCTTGCTGTGCTTCTCATGGCTGGCTCAGCCTGCTTTATTATAGAATCAGGACCCCCAGCCCAGGGATGAGCCACCATGGTGGGCTGGACCCTCCCACATCAATCACTAAACAAGAAAATGCCCTATAGTCTTGCCTACAGCCTGTTCTTATCAGGGCAGTTCCTCAGCTGAGGATCCCTCTTATACCAGAGACTCTAGCTTGGGTCAAGTTGACACAAAACCAGCCAGCACAGTGACTCTGAAACTCAAATTCCCAAAGTCTTCATTCTCTATTACTGTAGCGACAGAAAGAGCAGGGAAGTGGAGGAAAGAACCAAGAAGACTGGAGTTGTGGCTCAGTTGGTAGAGTCAATCTCTTGGCTTGCTTGAAGCCCTGGGTTTGATTCCCACCATCCCTCTGTGGTAGCACATGCCTGCAATGCTCAAAGTTATCCTCTGCCACAGTGGGGAGTTCGAGGCCAGCCTGGGATCCTGAGTTCAAAGCCAGCCTAAGATACCAAGTTCAAGGCCACCCTAGGTTACTGTTAGAACAAAAATTAACCATAGGCTTGGGAAAACATTTACTCAGAGCCATTAGCCAACCAAACAAGAAAGCATTCCATCACCTTCAATGTTATAAAACAAATTTCCATTAAAATGTCTACCATCAGGAGCTGAAGAGATGGTTCAAGGGTCAAGAGGACCCAGATTAAATTCCTAGCACCCTATGATGACTTACCATCAGCTACTGTAGTCTCTGGTAATCTGATACTCTTCTGGCTTCTGAGAGTACCATCCATACATACAGAACACAGCTATGCATGCAGGCAAAGCATTAAAACACAGAAGACAACAAAATAAATAAATCTAAAAACAAATATTGAGAATAAAGAAACTGTTTTTAAGAAGATCACATTGTCCATCAATGGGGTTAAATAAATTGTGGTCTGTCCTTGTGATAAGAGATTATGCAGCTATAAAATGAGAACATCTTTTATGTATTATGAACAAAAGTTTCCAAAGCAAAACTGCACCTACTATTGAACCCTCTAAATTTAAAGGCTGGTTAACAGATTAGAATTTCAGTGATTGTAAAGACATAAAGTGTTTCAAGTCCTAATTACAATTAGGAGCTTAACTACAATTTATCTTGGGCTGTAATTAGGCCCTAAGACCTATTTATTGACTACTCCTGTTTATGACCTAACACCCTGTAACTAGTAGATAGATTCTTTTGGAATGTAGGAAGAGATCCCCAGCTTCCAGCAACCCAAAGGCTAAGAAACTCATCAGGTAGCAACCCAGGCCTCCAACAGAAGGTCCCCATTTTGTTGCCATTTGCCTGCCCAATGTACCCACTAACATATTCAAAATGTAGCTTGATTTGTGACTTTCTTTGTTCTGTTTCTATAAAACTTCCCAAAATTCCCACCACAGTTTCACTGATTCCCAGACCTACCTCAACCTCAGATAACTGCTCACCTTTTCTCTGTGTCGCATAGATTCCGCTTGCTTGCCCTTCAGTGTCTTCATGCATGGATGTGGAGATCAGATACTTCTCGGAGGAAGGCTTCTGTTTGACTGTGTTACTGTAACACAAAGAGCAGAACTTTGGAGGAAAGGGCTTTAGTCCATCTGGAGAGATGCTAAGACAGGAAATCAAAGCAAGAACCTGGAGGGAACAGCTGAAGCAGAGGGCATGAAGGAGCACTGCTACTGGCTTATTTTCCATGTCGGGCTCAGCCTGTTCTTACAGGACCCAAGTCTGCCTGCAGGACCCTCCCTTGTCAGTCACTGCCTTAGAATTTCTATTGCTGTGGTAAAAATACCCTGACCAAAAGCAACTTGGGGGAAGAAAGGGTTTGTTTCCTTTTTCAGCTTGCAGTCCATCACCTAGGGAAGTTAGAGAACGAACCTGGAGGCAGAAGCTTGTTCCTGAGGAATGCTGGTTTCTGGCTCACTCCCCAGGGATTGCTCAGTCTACTTTCTTATACTATCTAGGACCACCCGCCCTGTGGGTAGCACCACAGAGTGAGCTAGGCACTCTCACCTCAATCACCAATCAAGAGAATATACCACAGGCCAATCTGTTGGGTACATTTTCTCAAGTCCCTCTTCCCAAATGATTCCAGTCTTATCAATTTGACATTAAAATTTAGCTAGCACAATCACTGTTCAAGACAATGCTTCCCAGACTTGCCTATAGGCCAGTCTGATGGAGGCATTTTCTCAGTTGAGGTGCCTGATGAACCAGCTTGCCTACATCTTAGAGTTAAAAGCTGTGTTCTAGTAAAGACCAACTAGGCTCATTCCTGTTTATGATGAAACATCTGTTTCTCAAGGACTGGGCTAGGCCCCAACTATAACCAGAACTACTATGGTTCTGTACTGCAAGTTCCAGGAAATGGCAACCAAGCCTTGGTTTTAAATGGTATAATATCCATCTTGGAACCCTACCTTTGTTTCAAAACGTTGACTACTTATGATCACCTTGTTGATGACTACCCAGTGTTATTACCAGCTTGTTCTGCCCATCTTGCAACCAGGTGTCTGTTTTAGGAGCTCTTTATTGACTAACTCATTATGCTTATGTTCTACACCCTGTACCCCTGTACTCCTGCACCCCTGTAACCCTGTATCCCTACCTATTTTGCCTACCAAATCCCAGACTTGGAAACCCCTACCCCTGAGCTATAAAAACCTTGTCTTCTTCCTGTCCAACTCTGACCTCTGGAACTCTGCCTTAGGGGAAGACGGTACATGTCCACAAATGAAAAAGCTTGCTTTAATTGATTTGGCCATGATGATTTGGACTTTCAAGGGAATTAACAACACCCTCCTACCAAATATCCCTGACCTGTGTTAAAGTGATTTAAAAACAACAAAACTAGCCAGCAGAGCTCCTTTATCCAGTGTAATTTGGATTCTGACATGGACATGCATTCTTGATGAATAATACTTCATAGTACAGGTTACTGTAGCAGAATTTTAGTTCTGCCACCTGCTGATACCCACATGGCTCTCTCCCTTTGGCTCTGTACGCATCCGCTTGGAATGATGGCACAGTGGTTATGTAAGCCAAATAAACCCTTTCCTCCCCAAGTTGCATTAGGCCAAGGTGTTTCATCATAGCAGGAGAAACCCGAGCTCAAATAGCAAACACACAAAGCAGCCTTGCACTTGCTGGTGAGCCGTCTGTAGATCTGCTTTAGGAAGGAACAGCCTGACATCTTTCGCTCATTCGGGGGAATTGCCTATTTTGCCATTTTAATCATCTTTAAGACTACGTTTCAGTGTGATAATGCACACCTTTCATCCCAACACTCAGGAAGGAGAGGCAAGCAGAAGGCAAGTCTGTGAGTTTAAGGCCAGTCTGGTCTACATAATGATTTTCAGCACAGCCAGGCTTACATAGGGAGATCCTGTCTCAAAATAAAACAGAAAAACTAAAATTAGAAAAAAGGAATACTATTTGGTGTTTGATACTACTAAGGATATTCACAACCTTGTGCACCAACCATTATTTATTTCCAATAAAATTTCATCATCCTGAACAGAAACAATGTACTTATTAAAACAAAAACAAAATAACCCCACAGCGCCTCATTAGTGCCAATTATTATCTCTTACTTTTTCTGTCTCCAAATCCAGCCATTTTTTATACTTGAATCACTACAGTTCCTGTTTGTTTGTTTGTTTGTACAGGCCAAAGTAAAAGTTCTTTGATTTAAAATCATATAGTGACAGGGAAAGAACGGAAGTCATTGTTGGAGGTCAGGACTGCCACTCTCATTCGCCTTTAAAACATTAGTGACCTTATGAAAGAGGTCCCAGAACCAGCATGGTGCCACATGCCTGCAACTCTGCACTTGTGAGGCCAAGGCACCAGAATGCCAACCTGTGCTATGTGGTAACAGCCCTTTTCAAAAACAAACAAAAGCAGCAGCAAACTCCAAGCACACACAAAGACCAAGGACAAAGTAGAGCCCAGACATCATGGAGAGCCGGCCTTCACCAGGCTCCGGCTGCTGTCCAGGCTTCCCACCTCCACAGTCATGAGAAATCAATGCTGACTGTCAATGCACCTCTTCAGTCATGACATTTTACTCTACCACCTACACAGACTGAGACACCAAGAATGCTCACAATGCAGCCCCTAATGTCCATAATTTAGCAAGCCTCTGATGCAAAGCAAACAAGAAAGAAAACCCAAAGTTCTATCCAATCAAACAGTATATTTAGAGTAGACTTACACATGTAGACTTGTGGCCTGGCAATGTTCTCAGATTCTGCCATGCATTCCATAGCAAGTCTGAATTCCTCTTCTCTGCTAGCCTGCATGCAAATGAGAGAGAGTCCACACAAGCCCAGCTTCATGCATATACTAAACGTGCATGGGAGGTTTCTGTGTAAGAACACAGCATCTGGAAGAGGTATCGGGCTGCAGTCTTCACATTGTCTACTAGAGTAGAAGGTAAAATTGTACCTCTAGAACCTTCTTAGAAGATTCCTCTAACCCACTGGTGTGTGTGTGTGTGTGTGTGTGTGTGTGTGTGTGTGTGTGTGTGACTTCTGTTCTTGTAGGACTGAACAGGAAGGAATACATTTAGAAAATACAATGGTCTTTTTCTACACTCTGCTCTCAGTTATTTCCCACACAAATACTTTCTTCTCTGTTAAAAATACCTAACTTTTGTTTTCCAGCTAGACATGGGTGGGAAAGGATGCTCACAAATGGGTTACGTATCTCCTGCACAAACCCATCCCTGAGAAGCATTTCTTGTTTGCTGTGACATCTCTGAAAGACTCATCTGAGTTGGCTATACCGTTTTCTCAGCTGAGAAGTCATGTTACTCATGAGTCAAGGCTTATAAGATCATTTGGAAGTATTAGGAATAGGTGACAGATGGGAGGTGTGTGCAGGTTTTCTAGGGCATATCCGTACTTTGTACCATTTAAATAAGAGATATTGTTGTGCAGTGTCTGCCAGAGAAGACTACTCAGATGTGAGTTTAAGCCAATAGACATGACTTTAAGCCAATAGACAAGGAATCAAACCAGTAGAAAATCTTGGATAAGTGGCTGTAGACTACACTGAGTATTCAGGATCCCAATGTAGCCCCAAGTATGGAAGCACAAAAATTATGAAGTATTCACATACTTCATTTAGCAAGGACAGTTATTCATAAGAACTACAGAAGCCAAAAAACAAGGTTAGTTTCCTTAGAGACTTTCCCAGCACTGTGGACTTTGATGAATTAGGTCTTTGTTTTCATTTCTGGCAGGTGATGCTGTGTCTGTGATGAAGTTTGCTCCTGTCGTGGAATCAGCTGTGCTAAGGTCTGGGCTGTGTTACAATGTATGCTGCCTCCCAGTTGGAGCTGAGAAATTGAAAGGTTAGCGGGGTTGGTGGTTTTGAGAGGCTGTGAGGGTGTATGTTCCAGAAACTCTCCTTGATTTACAGATGGCTGGCTTCCTATCTGTACACAATCCCACCTGTCTCTCTCTCTTTGTCTCTCTCTCTCTCTCTCTCTCTCTCTCTCTCTCTCTCTCTCTCTCTCTCTCTCCATATATATTTAATATAATTAATATTAAATTAATTAAATATTAAATAATTAATAATATAAATTATAATAATTAATATAATATATATTTCCATCACCACCTCAGACCCACTATGGAGCCTTCCTACTGAGTGTGGCATCTCTGCTATTAGCTTTTCAACTCTAGAAATTCCCTCTGGGTCTTTGGTAATTTCTGTCCCTTTAAGAATACTCTCTGATTCAGTGCCATCAATGTGAATTTCTTCTTTCATGGTTTCCTCAGGCTTTTTTGAATTGGTTGTTGGCAAAATGCTTTCTGAAGTCCAATGCAAAGGCCTCTCACTTGCAGTTTCTTTCATCGGCCACAGGCTCTACTCTCCTCTTTGTCTGTGTTCTTGAATGTCTTCACTTTTCTAATGGTCAGCTTCAGATGGGTCCAACCTCTGGCCATACACATCCCAGGTCAGCTTCAGATGGGTCCAACCTGTGGCTATACACATCCCAGGATAGCTATGAATGCAAAGCAACACAAATAATAACTTTACTTAAGATATTAGGAAGGTTTTTGTGGTTTTCTTTTGTAACATGACTGTACAATTTTGGAACATAAACTCTGCAGATGATGATGTTATGTTGCAATTTCAAAAGAATGGAGAGATGGAGAGTAGTGGTGCATTCCTTTAATCCCAGAATTTGGGGAGCAGAGGCAGGTGTGTATCAGTGAGTTCGAGGCCAGCCTGGTCTAGTGAGACCTTGCTGCAAAAAAAAGATTGGACACAGCTGAATTAGATGTTATAATAAAGAAATTACCAATACTGATGTCTTCTCTAACTTCCCAGGCTATTAGTGATAATTTCCTTCTGAAAGACTACACCTCCCAGCTTGGCAAGGGAACTTCCAAGAAAGTACAGCCAGAAACATAATATATGTGTGTTGGTCATTTCAGCCTCTTTGTCTCAGCCTTCTTTCCGTGGTATTTCTTCTTCTGCTCTCATGATGACGTGAGACACAAGGCTTGGTGAGACCATGCTCCTTTACCATGTGTCTGCCAATAAACACGGCCGTGCCCAAGGTCAGACTCGCCTCTCTGCCTTTCTATCTCTCCTTTAAGCCCTTGCAGAAACATAATAATGGTGCCCAACACCTGAGATGGCATCTGGAGCCCCTAGCCCTAGCAGGCAGCTCCAAGCCTTTTCTCTAGGACCTGACGGCCTGACAGGGCCACCCATTTCTCTCAGGCACCTTTTACTTTCACTCTCTGTCTGCCCTGACACTTTAGCCAACCTATATTAGACCAGAACACACATGCAATATACCAAAAATGCTGGAACGAAGTAATCAATCCCATAGGAACTAACTCAGAGGCACCCTGGTTAGGTCTAAGAAGTTCACAAGAATCGCCACTGGATGAGGGAACTGAGTGACTGGTAGAGAGTTCCTAGAATTCTTTGCACATCACTCTATTAGTCTAAGAACCTTCCACTGACCCTGAGATCTTAAGAGCTGCAATTTGTATGAGCCAAAGATGAATCTCTTTCTACCTTCTAAGCCTGTTTGTTCAAATCCAAGATTTGAAGGGTACCTTCAGTGGCTGGATTTGATCCTAGTTTTTGCCTGGATCCCATATCCTCTATGGATCCCAGATTTCCTGTGCCAAAAGATACCCCAATAGCCTGTTTGCAGGTTAACTTGAAGGAGATCAAAGTAGGAGAATGGAAGCCTGCAACTTCACTTTCCAGAGGAAATCTGGACTCAATACACAAAGGCCACTGCTGGCTCAAATTTAGAACTTTCAATGCTATTATTTAAACTGATTTAGATTAAGTCCCTAAGATGGAATGGTAGTGTGGTCTGAGACTTCTCGACCTATAAAACTCCAGTTAACTTTAATCTTTCTGAAGGCTCTGCTCTGGCTTGCACCATGTCAAGATGTGGAATGCTCACTGTTTCTGCTTGGTCTCTACATTTGCGTCTTTATAATTACTGAGATAGGATAAGACTCTCTCCTGCCTTTATTTCTTTATCTCCAAGCCTGAAAAATCCCGTTTATATCTTTACTGTTCCTAAAAAAGTGTTAAGCCTTTTGGATTGTCTGCCCCCATCTGTGGATCTACACAAACTGGTTATGGATATGTAGATTACTAGGGTCAGCCTTATGGAGATTCAAATGTCTTTTGCATATGTGATGGATTAAATATGCTTGGCCTATGGAGTGGCACTATTAGGAGGTGTGGCCTTGTTAGAGGAAGTGTATCACTGTGTGGGTGGGCTTAGAGACCCTCCTAGCTTCCTGGAAACAATCTTCTCCTAGCAGCTTTCAGACAAAGATGTAGAGTTCTCAGCTCCTCCTGCACCATGCCTGCCTGGACACTGCCATGCTCCCACCTCAATGATAACAGACTAAACCTCTGGACCTGTAAGCCAGTCCCAATTAAATGTTGTCCTTATAATAACTGCCCTGGTCATGGTGCCTGCTGACAGCAGTAAAACCCAAATTAAGATAGATGTTGGTACCAGGAGTGGGGCGTTGTTATGGTAGGCCTGACCATGTTTTTATTTGGAGGAATGTCAATTTGGGGACTTTGGATTTGGAAAGCAGTAGAGTGCTTTAAGTGGGGCTTAATGGGCCATCCTAGTAGGAATATGGAAGACTTTGTTGCTGAGAGTGATTTGAACTGTATAGACATGGCCCAAGAAGTTTCAGTGGAGAAAAATATTAGTATGTGGTCTAGAGACTGTTTTTGTGATATTTTGGTAAAGAACATGGCTGCTTTTTTGCTATTGTCTGAAGAGTCTGCCTGAGGCTAAGATGAAGAGATTTAGATTAATTCTTTAACAAAGTTTCAAAACAGCCTGGTATAAATTCTGTTGTGTGGTTACTAAAGTTCACTCTTGTGAAGAACGTTTTAATAGAAAGAAGCAAGCTGAGAAAGGAAAAAATACAAAATATGTGGTTTAAGTATTAACAGGACACCAGGAAGTGACATGGAGCTGAATCCTATGTTCAAGGAGATAAACAGATTAAGGGAGTGGTGACCTCAAGGCAAGATCCCGCTGGACTTATTGTTTATGCTTTTGCAGTGGAACAAGGGATAGTTATACGTAGGAGCTATTATTCTTTGATTGTTGTTTTCATTTGGACTTTTAATCTGAAATGAACTACAATCTAGAAATGGAGAGTCAACTTGTGATCCAGATCTTGAGTCCAGAAGACACAGGCTGTTGATCCAGATCTTGAGAAATAGTGGCCACAAAAAGCTTTGGCTCAGGCATGGTGGTAAAGCATGATCTCAATTCAAGGCCAGCCTGGGACAGAGAAAGTTCTAGTTGAAGAAAAGCTTAAGTCAGGCTACATGCCTTTAATCCCAACATTTAGGAGACATAGCCATGCAGATCTCTGAGTTCAAGGTCAACCTACAGAGCAAGCTCCAGAACAGCCAAACATAGGTAGTGAAGGAGTTGGAAAACAGAAAGCTGGTGATAATGTAATAGGACAGGGGAGCCATGTTGCAGCTCCAGCAAGCAGCAGAACTCAGCAGCTTAGGCCATGTGGCTCTGGATTTAGAGTCATGAATATAAGGGACTACTGGGACAATTAATGCAGGTTAGCTGGAGCTAAAAAGAATTGTGGTGTTTAGAAAGAGACCAGCATCACAGAGGTGAAATCTAGGAAGTGTTATCTGAGAGTACAAAGAAGCTATGTTCCAGAGATAGCCAAGGTTGTACTTCAGGCTAGTAGCTGGACTTGGTAATGTGTAAGAGTCACTCAGGTTTGATGGTATGAAGGGTCATGAAGAGCAGCTGAGGCTTGGCACTGTGAAAGGCCAGGGAAGGCCATTGGTGAAGGTGCAGCCTCAGTTAAAGGCCCAAGCAAAGAAGTTGAGCCTTGGCACCATAGAGGGAACCTATGAGGGGCCATTGGTGATGCCTAGTTGCAGTGGAAGACTCCAGTGTATTAGAGATGTCAGTACTATGGGATGATGCCAAGAACAGCAGCAACAATGGAGTGGAGTCAACCAGAGCCTACAGTGCTACAGAGGGCAGAGCTGGAGATGTGACCCAAGCCCTTTGGAGGAGCCCAGAAGATCATGTGTGGATCCCAGACACTGGAACAAGAAGCTGTAATGTTGAAGTTTGGGAGGGGACCTCAGTATGTTAAAGATGCCGGAACTGTGGGATACCTACCAAGGAAAGCTGCTAACAGAGACTGGAACCAGCCTAGGAGAAAGAAGTCTGTTACAGTCAACAAAGACAAAAAAGGAGTTGGAGATCTGAAGACCACTTTGACATCAGACACAGAGATGCATGTTTTCGAGTTAGCCCAGCTGATTTCCTGTCTTGCTTTGAAGATTATAATTAAGTGATTGGATGAACCTCAGAAGAGACTTTGAACTTTGGATTTTTACATTGTTGAGACTGTTAAATAGTAAACTATGAGGACTTTTGAAGCTTGACTAAATGTTTTAGCATTATGCTATGGTAGGTATGGTCCCCATACACTCTCTGTTTGAACAACCTTATGGGGGTGAGGGGAACATGGTGGTTTGAATATGCTTGGCCTAGGGAGTGACACTATTAGGAGGTGTGGCCTTTTTGGAGTAGGTGTGGCCTTGTTGGAGGAAAAGTATCATTCTAAAGGTAGGCTTAGAGACCCTCCTCCTAGCTTCCTGGAAACAGTCTTCTAGTGGCCTTTAGATGAAAACATAGAACTCTCAGCTCCTCCTACACTAAACCTGCCTGGACATGGCCATGCTCCCACCTTGATGAAAACAGACTGAACCTCTGGACCTGTAAGCCAGTCCCAATTAAATGTTGTCCTTATAATAGCTGCCTTGGTCATGGTATCTGTTCATAGGAGTAAAACACAAACTAAGCTAGTGTATGAATAATATTTTTAAAAGGTTATACTCTACTAAAAAGGTTATATCTGGAGTTGAAATTTGGCCTGCCTGCTCCAGACCCAAGCCTGTTTGTACAAAAGTTTTCTTCAAAATGCTTGTCCTGACTCTGTGAAGGAAGGTAGTAAAACAGAATCTCCCAGGGGAAAACACTATGTGCTTGAGAACGGCCAAGAGGTAAACAATTTCCAACGAAGGTTCCAAATGGCAACATGTAATCACAGATGTTTAACTCCGAATGCCCTCTTTTCCTTGATTTTATTTACTATCTTTGAAGCTTTTATTGAGATACCTTAGGGAATAACCATTAAAATGAACAGTTTTTTGCATATATCCTTAGAATACTTGAATTTCCCTCTATGCTATCTGGAAATGAGTCTGTTTCTTAAGATGTGCCTCAGAGCCCCTCTGGGTGTATGATCTGCCTCTTCTCATGGGTAACACTCTGACCCCTTGCTCTGATCTTAAAGGCAAGAGCAGTAATTACTTTCTTTTCTGAAGGACAGTCCTACTTTATAAACCATGAAAAACTGAGCTACCTGCTCTGGCCTGTTCATCTACCTTTTCCATCATGGGACTTGATTCTTCCAAGACAGCAGAGTGAGATGAATCTGAGTGTTCCTAGTCCACCACTACTGGTGTGGAGCCTCCACTGAATCAGGGAAGGGGGCATGAGCAGAGCACTTGACTGCTTGGCTTCACCTCCCTGAAATGTAGCCACTTCAATATGGAGCACACATAAAGGGGTCAGACTCACTGCCAACCTATCCAACCAATGAGACTGTAGTTCTTGGCTAGAACCTACTGGGGTTGGCCTGGTGCTGCTATGCATTCAAATGCTAAATACTGTATCTCAAGATATGGTTGCCCCAAGGAGAGCAAATTCTCAAGTTCACCAGCTTTTGTTGTATAAATCTTGCCTCTTAAGTTATCCCTGATTGGTTAATAAAGACACCCACAGCCTGGGCTGGGCAAAAGAGAGGGGGCAAAGCCAAGGTCCCAGGCTTGGGGTATGAGGAAAGAACAAGGAGGAGAGATAGAAAGGAAGGAGGTTGCCATGGGGTAGCAGGATAGTGAGCACGTGGGCATGAAGGTTGGCCTGATGGGATAGGACAGCTGTCTGGGATGCAGAATCTGTTATGTCCAGTGGGGGTTGGCTCAGAAGTCAGAGACAGCTACTCTCCTTGCTGAGATTCAGCTTTTCTGAGATACATATTTATGTATTTTCTGTGTGTTCCCAGAACATTTCTGGAGACCTTTTTTTTTTCTCTCCCTATCCTGGGGGCATCCTATATTTTCTATCTGTGTGATGGACACATTTAGAAAGTGGGTGTGTTCTCTATTGGTCAGCCAGGTTAAATAGGACATGCTGTTTTCCCTGAATAGCCAAGATCAGTTTAACCCCCACTCTCTCAAAAGACTTCCTCTAAATAAAATCTACAGTATTCTGTAATGTAAGCATTTCCAATCTGGAGAGACTAAAGGAGCTGCATTCAGGGTTTTGAAGGTATCAGAGGGGTCAAGTTTGATGTCTTCATAATGGAACAATACCTACTGCCATCAACCCTCATTACCTCAGCCCACACACACGTGCTTAGTGCCTGGCACAGAGCAAAGCACTCAGGTGTTGGGAGCCAACTTTTAGCAGAAAGCGGCTAGATTATCTTTGCAGCCATCTGGAACCATATACCCTGATAAGAGATTTGGTTTTCAAAAGCCTACAACAGCTGAAGCACACTCTGATATCCCACATATTTTGTGTTGCTGTTTACTGCTCCCAGCTGCAAGGTGCACGTGGTAGCCACGCCTGCAAGGCATGCAGTTCACGTGCTGTCCACATGCTATCCAGGCCATATATGCCTGTAAGGCGCATGTGGTATCCAAGCCTGCAAGGCACACAGTACACGTGCTATCCACGCTATAGACGCCTGTAAGGCTTACTTCATATCAACACCTGCAAGGCACGTGGTATCCACGCGCCTACAAGGCACGTGGCAAAAGCGTATAAATACCTCAGAATTCCCTTCAAAAAAAAAAAGAGACTTGGTAAGAGACTTGATCACACCCTGTCTTGTCTCCATTCTTCGCATCTCCTGCCCTTGCAGCCCCACTCTCTCTCTTGACCAGAACACTTAGCCCCAAAATCGTTGAGGCAGAGTGCAGGTTCGCAACAATCAGGGAAACTTTCTACACAGCCAGGGGTCATAGCATGCTGTCTTTTCCCCAAATTAGTTATGTAAGAATCCTAGAAGGCACCTGCTACAGATTCCAGAGTCACCCAGTGTCACCCAGTACTGTAGTATAGTTCTGCCAAGGGCACTGGGGTGGAGGAGAGGGGGTGTCCACAGAGCTTCTCACATCCCCACTCAGAAAATGAGTTTCTGAAAGCATGCTATAGTGTGAGTTTGTCTGGAATAGTTGGATAACTGTCTTCTGAAGGCCCATTTGTTGTTGACAGCTTGGTCAGCTTTCTCCTTAGAAATCAGAGCTTAGTTGGCCTAGTTGAAAGACTGGGGTTTCAAGCAAATTCGTGAAGGGATTATTAGAATCTCTGCCTCTCTGTCTCTCTCTTTGTGTCTCTGTCTCTTTGAGTGTGTGTCTCTCCCTCCCTCCTTCACTCTTTCTCTCCCCTCTAACTCCTTTGCTGGCCATCATGACACACGTCTCCTCTGCTATGGTTTCCCACTATGACATGCTGAGCTTCAACAGGTCAAGGAAGAATGGCTGAGAGCTGATAGAACCATGAACCAAAATAAACTTTTCCACTTAGAACCAGATTCATCGGCGGTATCTGTTACAATGAAAAGTTTACCAAAAGTTTACCAAAAGTGTTCTTGACAACTAGTAAAAATACATTCCCACACCACCCCAGGCCCATTTTCACTCACCCGTGCCTGCTGGTTCTCAGATCTATTCCTCTGGGTTTTCTTGCCCTGTGGTGCAGAAGGGCAGGCTTTCCAGTAAGTTTTTCAGGCTCCCACCTCAGCTGGATTCAAGCTGTGTTTGGCTAATGGAAGACACAAGAGAGAAAGGGGCACAAGGGTTTCCCCAGGGGTTTCTCCCCTTCTCTCCCTGTCTCAGACCTGCTGTAGCTCAGGCTCTAACCCCTGACAGCAGGCCCTCTGTAGCTCCACTCTAACTGGGTGACATGGTGCTGAGTCCTACTGCCTCCTACTGAGGAGAAGGCCGTCCAAGGGAGGGACAGTGTCCTCTCTGTCCCTTGTTTGGCTCTCAACCCATCATCTGTGTAATCCATCTGTTGTAATAGATCCCTTGTGTAGTAAATGAGCTTTGAGCAATGTCCTTTTGTTTTTCTCTAGTTAGATTATGACCGAAATTTTACAGTGTTCCCTGTTCTGTTAAATTCTTCATTTCACCATTTCCCATGCTCTACCACCCCCATGTATTTTATTATGATTTGTGTGTGTGTGTGTGTGTGTGTGTGTGTGTGTGTGTGAGAGAGAGAGAGAGAGGGAATCCATGTCAGAGGACAATGTGTAAAAGTCAGTTCCCTCCCTCCTTCCACTGTGAGAGGGCTGGGAATTGAACTCAGGCCATCAGGCATGGCAGCAGGCTCCTTTGCTAACTGGGTCATTTTGCTGGCCTTTCCTGATACTGGTCCTTTCTTGACCACAGTGTGGGAAATATCTCCCCGTACTTTATGGTTTGTCTTGACTTTCCTCGGAAGTCCCAGTCTTCTGCAGCCTTGCTATAGAGCTGAGGGTGGCCTTGAACTCCTGATCATGCTTCCACCTTCCCCGTGCTGGAAGGATGAATGTGCTCTGCCATGGGTGGCTTGTACAACTCATCTTCAGGTGATATAAGGATAGAATACTGGTGTTCCCACTCTGAGGTGTTTAACCACTTGCTCTGGGATGAAGCCATTTTTGACTACTGTACAACAAGAGAGAAACAACTGAGGAGGTTAGACAATTCTCTTGCCCAGCTGTGTAATCCACTGATAATTGTGATATCCACCTTAGATGCCCACCCTTATAAACCCCTCCTTCAGCTCCCTTCCACACGGCATGCTGTTTGGCCCTAAGGCTGCCTTCTATCTTCTACCAGTAAGAATTAAATTCATTTTACCCTAAGTTTGAATTGAATCTAAGTCTTTGGTCTTTTCCCTGGGGATTCAAACACCACAACTCCATCAGTGCCCTTCGAAAATATGGAGCATTACCACTTTCACCTTGCATAGCCTCAGCTACATAGACCAGCCTGTGCTAGTTGAGACTCTGTCTCAACAACAAAACAAATTTAAAAAACAAAAAAAAAAAAAATCAATTTTTGAGACTCCTGTATTCTAGGCTGGCTCCAAGCTTACTAAATAGCTGAGCTCTGTGAACCTCTGCTTTCTCTGTAGCTCCCAACTGCTGGGATTACAAGTGTGTGCCACCGTGCCTGGCTTACAAAACACTTTTGTACATGAGTTTCCACCAAATTATCTTGCAAAATTCTTTTATTTTATTCTGGAAACCCACTTGTTGGATTTCCTACATAGATAATGTCAAATATCAAACCAATTTTCTGCTGGGTTTTTTTTTTTTTTTTTTTAGAGAACATCATATAAATTTTTTTCTTTAATCTACTTTTTTCTTTAATCTACTTTTTTTCCTAACACTGAAGGTGAATTGAGAGATAGAAGCACAAATAATTGTCTGGCTTTTTTAGGAAAATAAGAGAGTTTGAAGCTTCCTGGGCAACCCTGCTTACAATATGTAGATTAAGCAGTTAGATTACAAACTAATTGATAAGTGAAGTATCTAAACCCACAGGCCTAATGACCAATTTACAGAAGGCTGTCCAGCCACTCCTGGGCAAGCAGTTCAGCCAAGGAGGGCATCTCCCAGAGGCCAGAGCCCACAGAATGAAGAAAGAGGAGTGCAAGGGAGATGGGGGAGCTAAGTGGGTTTGCAGACTCAGACTGGAGAGCATGTGGAACACAGGATGCCAGCAAGAGACTAAAATGTAGGATGCTCCCAATGTTCAGCAGGAGCAGCTCCCACAGGCCAATGATTTCCAATGTCACTATTAGACTTCAATTGAGTAGTTTTGAAATGACAGGAAAATAAACTGCTTAGCCCACCCTGGTGGGACATGCCTTAAATTCCAACACTCTTGAGACAGGCTGTCTCTGTGAGTTTGAGGCTAGTCTGGTCTCTATAGCGGTTCCAAACCAGTTGGGGCTACATAATTAGACCATGACTCAAAAGAATTACATTTTTAAAAAAAAAAAGAAAGAAAGAAAGAAAAGGAAAGGAAATGCCAGCTGAGTGGTGGTGCACACCTTTAACCCCAGCACTTGGGTGCAGAAGCAGGAAGATCTCTTGAGTTTGGGAGTTCTAGGACAGCTAGGGCTACACAGAGAAATCCTATGTCATGGTCGTATATACTTAGCCCAGGGAGTGGCACTATTAGAAGTTGTGGCCCTGTTGGAGGAAGTGTGTCACTGTCGGTGTGGGCTATAAGACCCTCATCCTAGCTGCCTGGAAGTCAGTATTCTGCTAGCAGCCTTCAGATGAAGATGTAGAACTCTCAGCTCCTCCTGCATCATGCCTGCCGGATGCTGCCATGCTCCTGCCTTAATGATAAAGGAATGAACCTCTGAACCTGTGAGCAGCCCCAATCAAATGTTGTTCTTATAAGAGTTGACTTGGTCATGGTATCTGTTTACAGCAGTAAAACCCTAAGACACCCTGCCTCAAAAAAACAAACCAACCAACAAACAAACAAATAATGGAAACATTTAAATATATGAGAGAGGGCTGGAGAGATGGCTGAGAGGTTAAGACCACTGAATGCTCTTCCAGAGGGCCTGAGTTCAATTCCCAGCAACCACATGGTGGCTCACAACCAACTGTAATGGGATCTGATGCCCTTTTTTGGTGTGTCTGCAGACAGTGACAGTGTACTCCCAAACATAAAATAAATGATTTTTTAAAAAATTAATAAATTATATGAAAGAAATGTGTCAAGTTTAACGTATGGCTGCTATGAGACTTCTGGGAACTATTTCTGTTTACCCAGATAGAGGAGCAACAGCACCCCAAATAAGTAACTATTCACCTTGGTGCATGTCTTAATTAGGGTTTTCATTGCTGTGGAAAGACACTATGACCAAAGCAACTCTTATAAAGGTAAACATTTAATTGGGGTTCAGTCCATTATTATCCAGGCAGGAAGCATGGCAGCATCCAGGCAGGCATGGCACTGGAGGAGTTGAGAGTTCTATATCTTGTTCCAAAGGCAAGCAAAAGAAGACTGGCCTCCAGGCAGCTAGAAGAAAGACTTTCAAAGCCTACCCCCCCAGTGACACACTTTATTTAACAAGGCCACACCTACTCCAACAATGCCACATCTCCTAATAGTGCCACTCCCCAGACTAAGCATATTCAAACCACCACAGTGCACCAACAATTTTGTTGGTGATACTTACAGGAGCACGAGTCACTCATCCCTGCATCACCCCAGCGTGGAGGATGACTCATGAGCTTTGGTGGCTGGAGTCCCTTGCCCAATTTGCAGGTAGCTATACCCCTAAAGAGTCTTTGTTACCCCAGCTTTTGACTGTGTGTAGAGTTTCAGGGAGGGACCTTGCAAGTTTCTATAGCTTTCAAAGTTTCTTTTTAATTTCTTTTATCTTTGAGACTATAATATAATCATATCATTTCTATTTTTCCCTCTTATTTTTTAAGGTGTATTTTATGTATGTGCAGCACACACATGCATGCAGTGCCTTCAGAGACCAGAAGATGGTGTAACATCCTCTGAGACTGGAGATACAGAGCAGTAACAGGCTGCTAGGGACTGTCTGTCCATGCTGAGAACTGAACCAGGGTCCTCTGCAGGAGCAGTATGTGCTCTTACTAGCTGAGCCATCTTTTAGGAGTCCCCTCATCCCTCAGAAAGGAATGTTTCAGTCCAGAGAAAACAGTAACCCAATGACTAATCTCACCCAAGATGCCCATCAAGTATGCAGACACAGACAACTTTTAACAGAAGACAGTGTTTAGAGTACTGCTGTGTTTGGTCTCACTGCAGATCACTTGGGAAAAGCAAAGGGAAAGGTCTGACAGACAGATAGTGTAAGGCCCCACGAAGGGAGGACCTCACCCAAGCCTCAGGAATTCGAGGCCACCCCAGTAACTCACAAGACACAGAACTTGATGCAATCAGCAAGAGGTATATTTTAATCAGTATACTGAGGTCAAGACCCATGACCCACGCAGGGGCAGTGGGGTCTGACCCCAGGGCTTTGGAGACAGAGAGAATTTAAAGCCAAAAACCACAACTCGGGGGGGGGGGGGCCAACCACAACCCAGGGGGAGTAAAGGAGGGCTATTGGAGAGTACCTGTGGAAAGTCCCGGCCCATTATTCAGTTTGTGACAGGGTCCAAGGAACAACCATGGGGAACATTTTGTATAGGCTATTCTCAAAGAGCCTATTCATAATCAGCCATCTATCTTGTGGTCAGCCAAGCTCCTGAAACACAGAGTTCACGACCAAGCTGACCTGCACTCTTGGTTCTGTTCAGTCTGCTAGGAGGTTTTGAAATTTTTTAACCCTTTCAATAGGAAAATAAGAACTTGTTAACCTCAAAGCTGAGAGCTTACACTTCTGTTAATTTTTCAATGTGTTATGTCCAGGTCTCGGGAACCCCAGGAGAGTTCAAAGAATTGTCATATCCGCTAAATCCACTGTAGAGATACATAGGAGACCTTTATTTCAAACCCAGGTTGGACTTCAAGTTACACAAAGCGAAGGCCCGGCCCCCCCCCGTCCCCCCCCCCCCCCCGTGTCAGGGAGTGTAGGGAATATATACAAGCAGGTTACACAGGGGGAGGGAAGCGGCAGATAAGGGAAGCTTTAATGTTTTTACCAACAGGTCTCAACTGCCTGGGAACTCTTAATTGGCATGATTTCTCTCTAAGGATGTATGGTTTTTGCTTTTCCCAAGGCCATAAGCCACCTATGTTGGGGAGTGTTTGGCCATCCATCAGAGAGGATGCCAGCTTCAGGCAGCATGGAGACTGCTGTGCTGTATTTGTTTATCTGTTCTCAAACTGATATCCTCGTTCCCAGGATGTGGGTTCTATTAGAGTAAGGATTTGTGGCCTTTGGCACCAGTGGCGTCTTTTTGGGAGGGGTCAGGTGGCGGGAAGGGGGATTTCTATGTGTGCAGGGTTGAGGGGGAAGGGGGAGTGCTGCAGCTGTAGTGAGCACCAGCCTGCTAGGCTTCTGGGGAAGTGCCGAAGCCGCTTTGGCCTTTTCCCTTGTCTCCTTCAAATGTATACACACCAAGAACTTTAAAAACTCTACAGGAGGCTGCAGACCTGGTATAGAGCACTTGCTCTTGCAGAGGACCTGGGTTCAGTTCCCAGTACCCACACTGAGGCTCACAAACATCTAAAACTCCAAATCCAGGACACCAGGTACACATATGGTACACAGATATACATGCACACAGGCAAAAACACCAACCCACATAAAATAATAAATATTTAAAATTAAAATAAGTCTGGTGGTAGTGGTGCAGCACACCTTAAATCTCAGCATTCAGGAGGCAGAGGCCAGCAGATCTCTGTGAGTTTGAGGCTAGCTTGATCTACAGAACTAGTTCCAGGACAATGAGTGTAATACAGAGAAACCCTGTCTTGAAAACCAAAACAAACTAACAAAAAATTAAAATAATATTATAATTAAAAAATGTACTTAGCTGGAACTAAGGTTGTACCCATAACTATTCTGTAGCTCAAAAATCTTTCTTTTTGTCTCATTTTATTTAGTTTTTAAATTTTTGAAACAGGCTCTCCATATATAGCACAGGCTGGCCTCAAACTCCTTATCTTCCTGTCTCATCTTTTGGAATGTTGTTACCGCCGGCTGTACCACCACTGCACCAGGACCTAGGCATATGCTTGTCAGTTAGAGGCCCTGTCATGGACAGAACTCACTTTCTGCTCCAGGCTTTTACAGTTTTTGGCATAACACAACACAATGTATCTAGAATGTGTACTTTACTTCAGTTGTCTTAGTTTCTCCTTTTGTGTGAACCTCTAGGGGAAAAGCACTGTTAGAAAAAAAAATCATAGGAGTTTTTTGCTGTTGTTTTGGCTTTTTTGTTTTTTGTTTGTTTTTGGTGGTGGTGAGTCTTGAACCTAGCATCTTACTGAGCGCTCTCTCCAGCCTGTTATCTGTTTTGGGTGTGTGTGTATGGAGGAGATCGGGTTTTATTGATATTCCCAGAGTAGCTTCGCACTTGCTCTGTAACCTAGGCAATCCTGGAACTTGTGATCTCTCTCTGCCTTAGGCTTCTGCCCAGCTGGGGTCACACACAACTAGGCTAACATGCCCAGCAAGAATGTCTTAATACCTTCACCTACCCAACTAAACCTTCGTGAACTAAATAGCATCACATCAGGGACTGGAGAGATGGACAGATGAACTCTTTCAGAGTTCAGTTTCCAGCACTCATGGAAGGTGGGTGTCTTTCAATGGCATGTTACTCCAGCCAAGGAGATTGCATGGCTCCAAGGGCTCTGACACCCTTTTCTGGCCTCTGAAAGCAACTGCACCCAGATAGATAGATAGATAGATAGATAGATAGATAGATAGATAGATAGATAGATCTAACCCATCAGAGTAAATAAGACTAATACATCACAGTTGGCTAGTTTATCCTTTAAGTCCCTGTTAACTTGTTGGCTAGTTTTTTTTTTGTTTTTTTTTTTAGAGAACACAGATTTGCCCTATCGTTTCCCACAGTGAGATCTTGGTGATTGCATCCCATAGTTTAGCAGATTCATCTGTTGTTTGTAGTTTTCATACACTAACAGTTACTTGTACCTACAGATTTGTCAGACTTGGATGTCTGTCTCTCTGTGTCCCCACCTCTCCTGTTGCGGTATATGCGTGTGCAATGGTGTATGTTTGTGTCTGGTTTATATTCGTGTCCACTTGGCTTCTTTAGGAAAGGCATCTGGTCTGCTAATTTTCGGAATCTTAATTAGCAGTTCCTTTCACTCCTAGGCTCCACATAGAAGCCAGGGCTCTAACCCTGCTTGCTCCGCCTGTGCTCCAGCACTGCATCACACCTCCAGTCCCTAAACCTCCTAAGTGAAGAAATGGTACACATTTTGAAATCAAATCTCCCTCCCTCCCACAGGAAGTTGTGGGTGATCACTTCTTTGACACGGGAAGATGCATGATTAAGCAACAATCAGTGTAGGAGAAACATTAGAATGACAAACTCCTCCCCGTCTCTGCCTTCCCTTTTCATTACAATCTGGTGAGACAAGCCTGAAATTCCACTGGGAGGCAAGGACAGAACCACCAGCTGGAAGATAACCTAGGCTAGGTAGTGAGACCCTACTTCAACAAACAAAAGCAAACATGGGGGCGGGGGGACCCGAAGGCGTGAGAGAGGGGAGAGAAAAGCAATGAGGAAAACAAGTTTTGTTTTTTTTTTAATTAGATTTTAGTTGTCACATACTACAGATCTCTGGAAGTTTTAGTTCCAGAAGGCAACCCAACAGGGCTCGTCGGCTAATTCGCTATTAAAAATTAAGCGAAACATGGGCTTGTTGCCACTTAATCAAAATCGGTGATCTTCCGAACTCAAGGAGAGGTAGCCACCCCAAGTACTCCACCCACTGAGGCGCTAAAGCGAGAGCCTTATTCAGCCGCACATCTTTCCTTCCCTTTTCACCTTTTCCCAGGCTTCTAGGGACGCGCAAGGTTCTTGGCTGCAGAATGCAAGTCCCGCCCATCGCTTCCCGGGAGGGGCGTGGTCGTTGCGGGGCGTGGCCTAAGGCCCCGCCTCCGCCCGCGTCCCCGCCGCTGACCGACACGAGCCGGGAGAGTAGCTGCCGCCGCCCGGACGAGAGGCAGAGCGGGTCCTCACGCCGCAGCCATGGGGAGCCGCGTGTCCCGAGAGGAGTTCGAATGGGTCTACACGGACCAGCCCCACGCCGCCCGGCGCAAGGAGATACTAGGTGAAGACCGGCGCCCCGTTATGTGCGCGCGGCCGTGTGCGGGCCCTGCGCGGCCTCCCGCGCGCGCTGTGTGAGCGCGGCCTCTGCGGCCCCTTCCAGCCGCTCGGCTGCTCGGCCGCCCGCGCGGGAGAGCCGGCGGTAGCGGGGCGGGCTCCGGGCCGGCCGGAGGACCGAGGGATGGGGCTTTGCGCGCTCCCGCTCGCCGCTGGCCCTTCGATGATCAAGCGTTGGCGGCCTCCGCCGGCCTGTGAGCTGAGGGTCCCCCGGTAGGGCGACCCTGACTCGCCCCTCCTGCCCCGACAGTCGAGGGTGCCCCGCCCCGGATAGAGGGGTGGGCTCGGGACGCCTGCTTGGCTCAGGGCGTGGTCCCGGGGCATCCCGGGCCGCAGGAGCCTCGATCACGTGGTCCAGTCAGCCGCAGGCCTAGAGGGGGACCCGGTCCCGGTGACCCTATGCTTCCCAGACGGATGGCTCCTGTGAGTCCTTATTCCAGCGATCTGCCGGACCGGGTGGATAGGAAAGGCGCGCAGCTCTGCCTTCCGGACCTTAGGACAGGCTAGGCCTGATTTAGTTGAGTGTCGGGGGTTTCCACGTGAGATAGAGTGGTGTCTCATCCCTCGCAGGCTGCTCTTAAGAATAAGGACAAGTTGGGTTGAGAGCTTTGCATATATTACCCAGTTCAGTTTTCTCTTTCCAGCACTTTGCCTGGGCCGGCCTTTTTTAAAAGATGAAGTAATGTTATGAAGATTCTAACCTCTTCATAATTAGATTTTGCCAAATAATATGCCTTTTTTCTTGGTGCTAGATATAGAAAATTTTTTTGCTTTGTTTGTTTTTTTGAGGGAATCACTGAAAGTCCATTGTCTCATATCCACCATTTTTCACACTTTCTTAAAAATATTTGCCTAGTGGGGGAGGGGGCGGCGAGGCCCTGATTTCTGCAGTAGTTGCTAAACTTTGACATTTCTTGTTTCGCAAACCAGAGTGATTAGCTGCCTTTGAAATAAACTTTACTTTTCTAGTGGAATTCACGCTCAGGGGCCTCCTGGTGCTAGTAAGTTCTCTAAGTAGCATTGAGCTGCACCCCTGGCTTCTGACCTGGAATTTAAACTGAGTGACCCGGTTGGAAAAGTGAAACCTCAGTCATTATCACCAGCTGTGCTGTGGGTTGCTTTGGGCTCTTAGGTTTTGTTAGTCACTGCCTCGCTGCAGTGATAAATGTCTGCAGTTCAAGGGAGGGAAGGACTTTGACTGATGGCTTCCATCGGTGCTCACAGGTGCCATTGCGTTTGGGTGGGGGTCTGGTGAGATCATGGTGGAGGGGGTTTGAAGGAAAAAAGCTGATCCCCTCATGTCAGCCTGGAAGCAGAAGAGAGCGTGGAAAGGTCCTTTGTGGCATGCCTCCAGTGCTCAGCTCCTCCGATGCCTTTATTCCGAGTCCTTTTAGGGATTAATATGTTGATAAGGTTAGAAGCCTTCCGGATCCTCACCAGACCAGATCCAGCAGCAGGGGTCCAAGCCTGTAATACTCCGCTGTATGGTGATACCGCATTTGACTTAATAGTTGTTTGATAGACACTTGAGCTGATAACGCCTTTCAGCAGTTTTTAACAGTACTCCTTTGAATGTTCACGTACAGGGCATGGATTCGTTTTCGTTTGGGGATCACTGGCATTTTGGTTGAATGTCAGGCAGTCTAAACCATTTTTCATATTCATCAGCAGTGTATGAAGATTCTGGTTTCTCTACAATCTAGTTGTTACCTGCCTTTGGATGTGTGGGCGTGTGGGCATGCCCCCACAAGTGCATGTGCATGCACACACACACACACACACACACACACACACCAGTGTGCAGCGTGGCTGTCAGGAGTGCACTCTCCTTTCACCTCAGTTCTCTGTTGTTCCTGCCTCTGCTGGGCTCACCAGGCTCGATGGCCTGAAAGCACTAACTTCTCCTCTGGTTATACAAGGTCTTAGACTAGCCTCTGGTTACATGAGGCCCTTAGACTATCCTCTGGTTATATGAGGCCTTAGACTATTGGGTTTGGAGGGGTTTGTTTTGCTTTGTTTCCTTTTCTGAGACAGAATCTTACCATGTAGTCCAGACTGGCCTGGAATTTACTAACCACCTCAACCTCCTGACAGCTGAGATTATAGGTGCCACTTGCCCCAGTTGGTTTTAAAGCTTAGTGAAGATTCAGAGCAGAGTTACCGGGAGGAAGCTTGTCTGAGAGAGCCGTGGGGATGAGTCCCATGATTTAGAGATCCTGTAAAACAAACATGTTCTTTCCTGTGTCAGCTGTGTTAGCTTAATGGTGTATAGAGATAAACATACCAGAGCTTGGGTTATAGAGATAGCTCAGTGGTTAAGAGCACAAGAGCACTTGTTGCTCTGGCAGAGGACACAGGTTCAGGTCCCAGTGGTACATGGTTGCTCACAACTAACTGTAACTAGCTCTAGGAGGATTCGATCCCCTCTTCTGATCTCTGAAGGCACCAAAGCACCACATGGCTCACAAACATAAATATAAATAAATAGATAATTAAATGAATCTAAAAAGAAAATATGTGCAGGCTTTGTCTAAACATAAATGTAATTATTTTAATATAAAAGAATGTGGAATGCCCAGATTAATTTTTCTTGCATAAATTGTTGTGCCATGCTATTTTGTGGCTTCATTACCAGAACATACTCCTTTCCTTTAGGAAATAAATATTTCATAAAGTCTGTAAGGGGAAGTGTTATGACTTAGAAAAGAGAAAAATCTAATTGCATTAATCTGATTGCATTCATTATAGTTGTTGAACGATGGTATGCTTTTCTTTCTGATTTCCTGTATTTTCTTTTCTTACAGCAAAGTATCCAGAGATAAAATCCTTGATGAAACCTGACCGCAACCTGATCTGGATCATAACCATGATGCTTCTTGTCCAGTTGGCTTCATTTTACTTAGTCAAAGACTTGGACTGGAAATGGGTCATATTTTGGTCCTATGTCTTTGGCAGCTGCCTTAACCATTCTATGACTCTGGCTATCCATGAGATTTCCCACAATTTCCCCTTTGGCCACCACAAGGCCCTGTGGAACCGCTGGTTTGGAATATTTGCTAACCTCTCTCTTGGGGTTCCGTATTCGGTTTCCTTTAAGAGATACCACATGGATCACCATCGATACCTTGGAGCTGATGGCATTGATGTGGATATTCCTACCGATTTTGAGGGCTGGTTCTTCTGCACCACTTTCAGGAAGCTTGTCTGGGTTATCCTTCAGCCTCTCTTTTATGCCTTTAGACCCCTGTTCATCAATCCCAAACCAATTACCAATCTGGAAATCATCAATACTGTGATCCAGATCACTTTTGACATTATCATTTATTATGTTTTTGGGGTGAAATCTTTAGTCTACATGTTGTTAGCCACCCTGCTTGGCCTGGGTCTTCACCCAATTTCTGGGCATTTTATAGCCGAACATTACATGTTCTTAAAGGGACATGAAACATACTCCTATTATGGGCCTCTGAACTTACTCACCTTCAATGTGGGCTATCATAACGAACACCATGACTTCCCTAACATTCCTGGGAAAAACCTGCCCCTGGTAAGTAAAAGACTTG
Organism: Arvicanthis niloticus; assembly: GCF_011762505.2. Lineage (NCBI taxonomy): Eukaryota > Metazoa > Chordata > Mammalia > Rodentia > Muridae > Arvicanthis > Arvicanthis niloticus. The sequence goes on along the minus strand of NC_047673.1, from coordinate 72,075,643 downwards.
ATGTTTTTATTCCTGGTGATGATGTAATCAAAGTTAGTCATGTCTTCTTATTGTAAAAGGAATCTGTTTCATGAGATTTCAAAAAAGGAGAATATATATCCTTTGTCTACAGCCTAACTTTACTAAGGATTCAGCATCTTCTGCTTTGGGTCCTTAGGCTTAGCTGTTATGCCTAGGGTTATGCTCAGAAGTGTTGGGAGATGTGTACAGTCTCTTACCAGGTTAACTGCCTCAGAAGGAGAAAACAGCTTCTCCGTGCAGGAGCATTTGTCACTGTTAAACTGTGAGTTGCTCTCGTGACACACAGGTGAGGTGACCTGAGTAACTGACCTGTAGAGTAGACAGTATCAGGGTTCATGTTGTACCCCTCCCTGGCAGGAACTCTATCTGGGCAGTAGGCCTGTCATGCCTTATGTGTGGAGGAAACAGAAGAAGACATTTCAACTGCATTCTTTTTATCTGTCCCCAAACAGGAATTTTAAAAAATGGAAATACGTATGAAAAAGAATAGTTTTCTTTACTTGTTTTTAAGCTATGGTGTATATAAGGGAATCCTAACAGATGCTTTATGCTGACCTGCCCGCTCACTCAAAGTTTTGTGATGCTCAACTGACTGTTGGGAAACCACACCCAACATGATAATCAGTTACAGCATGTGATTGACGATCGCTCTGGATCTGGTTAATACTCAGTGGGTAATCCATACCATAAAAAAATGTATGTTGCAGTATGTAGACTTGACATGCAGGGTTAAGTCGGTACATAGGAAGAAAGCAGAGCGTGCTGTGTTCCATGTACAGTACGCATGTAAAGTAAGTGTGTCAAAGGGCTAATTGGGAAGTTTGATTGTTCCTTTTGCTGTCCTCTCAGCTTTTTAGATTGGGAGAATGCAGCACGCAAGTGTCTAGAGACAGCCTTGAACTGTGGTGCAAGGTGATCCCCAGCCCCTTAGTGTCATTCTGCTGGTAGAATAGCTAACAGTCTGGCAGCCCAGGCTTCTCTCTTTTGTGACTAGGAAATGAAGTTTTTGTTATTTTTTTTTTTAAAGGATTTTGATTTCAGGAAAAAATCAGCACATCAGTGACTGCTCACTTCCTGCTCTTCCATGCTATCTCCTACCCCTTTGTTAAGTTGATAAACTATAGACAGCCCTAGTGTTGGAAAGCCCTGCCTTTCCTGTTCTTTCTAAGATGTCTGCCTATGAGACAGGAATCTGTTTATTCAATAACTACCTGGCATTTATTACACAGTCCCTATGTAGTTTTAATATTTTAACTTTTAAAAGGATTTTGTATATTTTTAGTGAATTTTGCTGCTCACCAACATTTTTTATTTTATGTGTATGTATGTTTGCAAATATGTATGTGTACCATGTGCATGCCAGTGCCCCCAGAGGCCGAGAGAGAGTGTTGGAGCATCTGGAATGGAATTACAGGTGGTTGTGAGACGGCATGTAAGTGCTGGGAACCAAACTGTCCCTCCATGAGAGCATCAAGTGCTCTTAGCCGCTGAGCCAGCTCTCCAGCACTGCAAAACATTTTCCAGCATGCATTTCTCAGTTATTTTACAATTTTGTAAGAATCACAGACCTCATATGTCAGTATGTGAAGTGGGCACACGGCTGGCAACTTCCCTAGCTTCTCTAATTCCTACCATTAAGGATTTGATTTTTCTTTAACTTTGTGTCTTTATAATGTGTACATTTCATGGGCTTCTTGTGTTAATGATGGTTCTGAATGCATTTTCTGTCTCAGTCTTGAGTTGGTGTCTCCCAGGCTCCCCCGTCTTAAGATTTGAAATACTACCATCTTTGTGCCTCAGCTGTGAAATGAAACTGATCGCTCCTGGCTTTCTCATAAATTCGGTGTCTATTATGATGGAACTGTTTATATGTGTGTGATCTGTAGGCCATCTTCATTCATGAAGAATGGCAGACGGTCTAAAGGACCATGAGGGAAAGCATTGCCCTTGGTTGGATTTTGTCCCTCTGTCTGTCTGTCACCCATCATTCTGAGGCCTCAGTAACATGTTTTTACTCCCAGGTGAGGAAGATCGCAAGTGAGTACTATGATAACCTCCCGAACTACAATTCCTGGATCAAGGTGCTGTATGACTTTGTGATGGATGACACAATAAGTCCCTACTCACGGATGAAGAGGCCTCCGAAAGGGAATGAGGTTCTGGAGTAAATACCATCACAGCCAAAGGAATTCCTGTCCGTGGCTTCAAAATAGGTGATAAAATGGAGTTTTTATCTCATTAAGCTTAAAGTCAGTGATGCTCAGAAGCTGCACTGGCATAATTTCCATCTAGGATCTCGGTGTCGGCAGAGACTCCTCAGCCTCCAAACGGCCCAGCACTCACTTGTGGCTGCCGCTCTTGCTCACCTGTACTCACGCGATAAGTTACTGTTACTGAGGGTGTTTTTACTCATGTTTGTCATGCTGTAAGCAAACCATAAAAAGCTTATGTTATTTTTCACTATAAAGTTTCACTTTATTAAAGCACCTAATAAACTGAACTGTTAATCATATATATTAAAATTCATTGCATTATTATATTTCTATTGTATTGGTATAGTTACCAGAGTGCTAGGCAGAACTTTGGATTCAGTCATTTGTTCTTACGGGGAAAGGAAGGCTTTTGAGACTCAGGACAGTGATGTCCACCACAGAGTCCCTCCTCAAGGAACCAAACATTAAGTGCTTAGTGGAGGAACTTCTGTTAGTCCAACAGGAGTCCAAGGATGCAGATTCAACTTTTGTGAGTTTGCCACCCATGCTGGGCTGGGCATTTCTTTGTTGCAACTGCCTTTGAGTAGCTAATGATCCTTTAAGTAACCCAAATAAATTCACTGGTTTACTCAGCTTCGCCTTAGTGGAGTTTCTCTGATCCCTCTCTGGTACCCAAGTGACATCAACAGATGAGCATTTATGTCTTCCCTGGGAGAGTTACGTAAGCCTAAAAGGGTGAGGTAGAAATGTCTTTATAAATTATAAAGGTGAGGTGGGTTTTTTTGTTGTTGTCTTGTTAACTTTTTGAGACAGGGTTTCTCTGTGTAGCCCTGGCTGTCCTGGAACTCACACTGTAGATCAGGCTGGCCTCAAATTCAGAGATCCACCTGCCTCTGCCTCCCAGGTGCCAGGTTCAAGGATTTGCACCACCACCCCCTGGCAAGTGATTTATTCTTAATTTTTACTATTATCCCTCCACCTAACCTAAACACTGCTGGATCCTGAATACAGTCTTTACTGAATTTAACCACACCCATATTCAGCTTCCTTCCTCTTTCAGCTGTGTTGGCTCTCAACATCGGAAGCAGCTGACAGTTCTTGCACTACTGTGGAAACACTGTGGCTTGGTGGTGGGTAGTTTGTCTCTAGTAGCTAACATCCTGTGCTAATAAAATCAGCAGTCCCTGTTACCTCTAAAGTGTCACTGGAGAAAATGCAGTGTAAAAAGGGAGCTGTTTTTAGAATGTCAGCTGTATTTCTAAGGGACTGGCAAACCTTCACATTCCCAATGTCACCCATAATATTTTTTTTTCTCCTTTTCTGACCTTGTGTTGGGAGGGGGACTTGTTAACTCTCTGTTCTTTAAGAAAGCCACTAACTGGGCAGTAGGAAGGCTGAGCCCTGGAGCCTTCAAAGGCCTGAGAGGTGGTGCAGCGGCTTCATTGTACTGCAGTTCATCTGTCTCAGCTCCGTTCTTCATCCAGGTCTCCATACCGCCTGTGCTATCCCACAGCAGGTCAGGAACCATTTTCCCAATGAGCACTGCTCACGTGGCTTTGATCAAGTTGTGGAAATAGCTTCCGCTGAGGTGGTAACTCTTTAAGAGAGAGAGCGATGACTGATTTATTTTTTTCCCCAACCTGAACAGGCCCAGTACTAGACTGGAGTCTTGGTTAATGCAATGAGACTATCGTCCTGGAATTTACTGAGCCTTATCTAAAAGCCAAAGAATGTGTGTTTATATAACCTTTAGATAAATACAGTGTTTAGAGGTTAACTCTAATAGCTAAATTTCAAACAGGGACATTTATTGAGAATCCTTTTCACTGTTTTCTGTCCAGCTATTATCTTTAATTCCAGTTTGCAGCAGTGGGGATGGAACCCAAGGCTCCCTGCATGCTAATCAAGCACTACTGAGATACTGCCCCAACTCCAGTCCTGTCTTAATAGCATCTCAGCATCTCTATGATATGTATATTTATATCTCTATACATAGTACTGGTGCATTTTGTAGATAAAAATTGAAGCTTTAAAAATGTATTATGGATCCATGACACTCCTGTCTTGACTTCCCCCACAATGGACTGTTGTCTTATTAAATCTCCTTTCTCCTCTGTGTTGCTTTTAGTCAGGACAGCAGGAGAAATAAAACTAGGATTCTGTTCAGCATTGTAAGATTTACATAGGAAACATCGTTTACGTCCCTAGCAGAAGTGCGTCTGTTCACAGGTTCATTCTATAGAGCTAAGTGCAGACATCATTCTAGTGCATGTCAGCGTTTGGGTGACTTATCTCCAGTGTCCAGCTGTTCCCAGGTGAGCAGCCTGAGACCATGTGATAACAGTGAGTGCTTCTTCCAGCTGTCAAAGCCTGTCCTCTTGTTAGTCCACCTGCTGTTGATTTGGAAGATTTTGTTGTTGTTTGGACAAGGGTATGTTTTGTTTCTTGTCAGGGAAAACCTAGGCACTGTTGTCATTTGGAAGGAAAGAACAGTCTTAGGACCTAGGGTTGAGGATGGCCCAGACTGTAATAAGCCCATAAAATGTTCCCAGCATACTTAAGGTAAACACAGCTGAAGCATCTGGTGAAGGTGCCTAAGCCTGTAAAGGGTGACTGCCACCTGAAGTGAGAGCCCTGGAGCTAGTCTGCTCTGCCGGGGCACAGCCACAGTGGGGAGATCCTGCTATGGGCAGGGGTTAGGATTTGACAAGAAGTGGCTCTACAGGTCAGATGAAATAATGGGTAGCCTCATCCAAACGCTTAGTTTTTGCCAAAATCAGTCTGATTTTGCAGTTGGCTCAGGAAGCCAGTAATTCCTGAAGGGAAGGTTTCAGGTGCCAACAGGTTTGAGCACTGTTGTGGGTCAAAAGGTGATGATGCCATCACAGGGTGTGTGTCTGTGTGTGTGTCCGTCCGTGTCCACCCATCAGTCTGTCTTGTGAAGACTCTCATGGTGTATGTGCCCATGTCTCAGGAGGTCTGTGAACTGTGGCTGCATGGAAGGAGGGGGTGGGACTCATAGAAATGTAAGTTGCTTTTATAGTCTAGGATTAATGGTGACTGGACACACATCACTGTACATTTGATCCCCTCTGAAGGAATAAAGGGATGCTTAGTGCCCAACGCCTGCAAAAATGGACATGCGTTTTCTGTAAGGCTCCAAATCCTGCTGGTCAGCAATTTCTAATCCAAGGAGATTTTCTCTAACCCATTTCCTCTATGTAATAATCAAAGGCTGTTCTTCCTGGCCACTGGGGGAGGAGTCAATAAGACTCCCAAGTGACACTTCCTCTGTCCAGTTTGTGGCTTGAACCTCTCATTTCCAAAAGAGTGGGCAGCTGGGATTTCTCCTAATGTGAGTGTGTTATACACTCTGGTGTATACACTTCCTGGTGGCCATAAACACATATGGCCAGAATTGCATTTCCTTTACTGCCTGGGGGAAGTCAGTTCATTCCTGTAGTCTTCAGAGAAAAACCCTTCATGTCAGTTTTCAGGGTTTTGAACACGTATCTGCTTCAAACCATGAGAATGCTGAAGTCCACGTAGCCTTTCAAAGGCAGAAATTAGGAAGTAGTATGCTTCTTGTGCCCAGTTGAAGAAGCGTGACCTGCTGCCTCCTAGGGTAGGTTCTTCACCCAACACCCATCACTGCCCAAAGCAGGTCCCAGTTTCCGTGCCCAGGGTAAGTGTCTGTACATAGCGGCTGTCCAGTCTCGATCCACAGGGAACATGGACTGCTGAGAAGTCCATCCAGCATCTTTGGGGTTTCTTCATAGAAATTTGTTCCTGAGCCAGAGTGAGAGCTCAGTCCCCATCCAACTTTAAAGACTTGGAACTGAAAATAACCACAGGTTCTAGTTCGATGCTGCCACCCTTCAGCCGCAGAGATGATTTGTCATCATATGTCACCTTCTCAAAACTAGATTAAAAACGAGAATTCACCATGCACCAGGTCAGAAAACAATCGCAGCCTGTCCTGAAGGCATCAGGTTCTGTGTCCTTGCTGCATGGTATCTATCATCTCTCAAAACTCCTAATTCGCATACCAGTTCAGTTACAAAGGATCTACAGTCCTTTGTTTCCAGTAGGGTAGAAAAGGAGGTGAAGGAACTTTTTAGAAGCTCCCACCCACACACCCACCCACCCCTGGTCTCTTAGCTCACTAACCTGGTGTCCTGACTCTATGTGGGTAGTCATACATGGGCCAACATGCCAGAGAGCATAGGAAGAGTTCTTGAGTTTACCCATATGGACACCGTGTCTGTAGCAAGAGTAGCAAGGCCACCTCTGTGTAAACGCATCTCCTGCAGGAGGGCCTAATTGAGGACTGCCTGAAAGACCAAGGATTATTGATGCAGACAATGCCAGCCAATTGGGAACTGCTGTTTATAAGAGATGCTTTCTTGGAACCAATGAGGCACAGGTGGAGGGTATTAAAGGAGCTTGCAGCAGCGTTCAGGTGAGCTTGTTGTGGTTTCTCACCTGTTCCCAGAGTCTGTGTCATTGACTCCACGCCACCTCACCTCCAACCCCCAAGGGCAGGTAGGGTGGAGCAGCAAGTAGTCCAGGGCACAGGCAACACATGTCTGTGCATTCTTTGTTCTTATATTTTCTCCTTAAAAGAAAATTCCAAGTGCAATCATGTGTTAGGAAAACAGCATCCTTCCAGTTTCCAAGATCATCTCCATTGAATACACCTATTAGAAAGTAAGTCTGGCCGGTCCTTCTCTGGAGGAAGAAACTGAGACTCCAGGATATTAGGTAACTTCTCTCAGTTCTCCCTGGGAGTCATGGCACAACCTGCTATTCCTGGTAATTTGAACCATTATTCTAAGTCAAAGCCCTTGCCTCCACCCCTTGACACCGCCCTTCCATTAGGTAAAGCTCTGTTTGCTCACCAGGGAATCTGGGATTGGGCAATGGCAGGTCCTGTTGAGACTGATCTCTAAGCCTGAGATGTGGTCATTATAAAGCACTTTTCCAATTTATTTTAACAGGAAGAGTGATATGTAGGAGGAGCTAAGGTGGGAGGAGTACAGAGAGGAGGAGGAGGAGGAGGAGAAGGAAAGGAGGAGCTAGGTGATGAGAGAGAAAGAGAGAGGGGGGCCAGACATGGAGGCAGATGTTCACATGTCTCTGCCAGTCAAAGATAGTTGATGTATCTAGATTGGGTATTAGGTTACTCTTTTGATTGATATTGAGCATTACCAAGCTTATAAAGCCTTTGGTTGACATTTAAAAAAATTGTATGAAAGCAAAAAGGAGAAGGGGGTATGGGATAGGGGTTTTCTAGGGAGGGGAAATGGGGAAAGGGGATGGCATCTGAAATGTAAATAGATAATATCCAATAAAAAATAAATTAAAAAAAGAAAACAACAACAAAAAAAAAGCACTTTTCCATGGTAAGGGCTGGCTCTCCTTGTTGGTGCTCCTCCCTCCCCAATCCAGGGTGGAGGGAGAGAATGCTATGAACATCTTTGCCACCAGGGCAGCCTTATAACCATAGTGCCAGGGAAATGGCCACCTTTCTCCAGGCCTGTCTGAGCCTGGCTGTCCTGAAGTTTACCTTGGCCCTAGAAAGGTTTATTTTGTAAATTAATAAAGTAAGCAAGAGTTGTTAAACCTGAGAATTGAGAAAGGCAAGTTCTAAAAAAAAATTTTTTTAAGATTTATTTATTCATTTGATGTATGTGAGTACACTGCTGCTGTCTTCAGATAAACCAGAAGAGGGCATCGGATCCTATTACAGATGGTTTTGAGCCACCATGTGGTTGCTGGGAATTGAACTCAGGACCTCTGGGAAGATCAGTCTTAACAGCTGAGCCATCTCAGCCTTTTTAAAATAAATCTTTTTTTTTTTCCTTTCAAGACAGGGTTTCTCTGTGTAGCCCTGGCTGTCCTGGAACTCACTCTGTAGACCAGGCTGGCCTCAAACTCAGAAATCTGCCTGCCTCTGCCTCCCAAGTGCTGGGATTAAAGGCGTACTCCACCACTGCCCACAATTTTTAAGCCAAATTTGAATCAAGCTTTAATTAAATAATGGACTCTGGCCAGGACCATTCTAGGGTTCCCTGGAAATAGTCACATTTTACAGAGGCTTTAAAAGACTAAACTGTAAGGTCTCCATATTTCCCATTAGATCCAATCAGAGGCAAATGTACTTCCCACCCACGAGTACCCCCTACCTAGAGTGATCAAGCACATCCAGTGCAGGTGGGTCAAACAAACTTGTTCACTTGGCTGGCCATCTCCCTCAAACCATAACCTCCAGGATTTCAGGAAGTATCTGTCCTTGGGCAAGGGGGTTGCAGACATCTTGGTTTTTTTTTTTTTTTTTTTTTTTTTATCTCTTAGGCACAGCAATTAAAACTTAAAACATAGCTTTGGCTCTGGCAGAGTGGAAGAAGTTTTAGCCTAGTGCATGGACTCCTGTCAGTATGGATGAAGTTTCTGTCCTAAGCCCACTGCCACAGGGTGAATCTCTATGGACTGTTTAACTCTCATGTCTTACCTTTGTGGTTCATCCAGGAACACAAAATAACAGGGAAGACTAACATGTGTAAAGCCAGAGAGCCTAAGTTCAAATCAATGTCTAAAAATCAAAGGTTACAACTTTGTAGGGGGAAAATATTTATAGTCAACTATCATCCTCAAATTTAGAGACATCTTCCAAATTAGTCTAATGTATGACAGGTTTGTTTTTATATCAGTTCAGCCACCCACAGGTGACTCAAGCATAGACCCACAGTGGGTTGGGTTTGTAGCTTCTGAACTCCACTCTCTTGGTCAGGAAATGCTAATGTTAACGTCAGAAAGACTTTAGAAGACTTCTAGAGAAATGGCTCAATAAAGAGTGCCAGCTGTTCTTCCAGAGGTCCTGAGTTCAATTCCTAGCACCCACATGGTGGCTCACAACCATGTATTTGATTTGAACCCCTGTCCTGGCATAAAGGACTATATGTAAATGACAGAGCACTCACAGACATAAATAAATAATGTTTTAAAAAGTCAAAAAGAGGAGGAGCTTGTGGCCTTGCGTTCAGGTGCTTTGTTTTGTTTTTTAATGTGCATTGGTGTGTTTTTGCTTGCATGTATGTCTGTGTGAGGGTTTCAGATCCCCTGGAACTGGAGCTATAGACAGTTGGGAGCTGCCATGTTGGTGCTGGGATTTGAACCCAGATCCTTTAGGAGAACATCCAGTGCTCCCAACCTCTGAGCCATCTCTCCAGCCCTAGAATTCAAGTTTAAACAATCATTGTTTTTTGTTTGTTTGTTTGGTTGGTTAGTTGGTTAGTTGGTTTTGTTTCAGAACTGGCTTAGACACATATGATTTTATAAACATAACCCCAAACAGCTCAGTTTAGATGGTCTAATTGCCATGTTGGGGAAGAGGCCAAACTGGAGCAAACAGCCAGCTTGCCAAGGAGAGAAGGTGGTCATTGAATTAACATCTCAGTTCAAAATATCCTCTTCAGACCAGGAGGATAAGCCTCTACTGCTCAGCACAGCCATAGGGAAGACAAGATCAGGAGACAGGATGGCTGGGGCAGATACTTTCTCTGAGCGTATCTGTCAGCCTACCTACTAGGCCACTGAAGTGGCTTAGAGATTAAAGAAAGTCACATGTCTTCATCACTGCTAGTGTCTCAGAGGTGCAGGTTCCTATGGATTATGGGAACATCAGAATCTTATATGGATGAGCTGGACCAAGAGCAAGATCAGTCACAGCTGTACCAGACAAGAGCAGTTAGAGCTGCTGCCCAAACTATTGATGACATCTTGTTTTTAAAAACTGTGATAAAATGCAAAACTGCTGGCATTTTAAAATGCATAGTTCATGGGCTGGAGAGATGTCTCAGTGGTTAGGAGTGACTGCTGCTTTTCTAAAGGACCTGTGTTCAGTTCCCAGAATTCACTTTGAGTGGCTCACAGCCACCTGTAACTCCAGCTCCAGGAGTCCCTCTTCTGGTTCTTGTGGGCCCCTGCACACAGGTGGTACATGTACACACACACACACACACACAGAGAGAGAGAGAGAGAGAGAGAGAGAGAGAGAGAGAGAGAGAGAGAGAGAGAGAGAGCACTCACTGTTGTGCAACCATCTCCAGGACTTTCTCACCTTACATCAAACCTTGAAGTTTGATGCTCATTAAACAGCTTCCCCTGGCAACCACTTCAGTTGTATTGTTTGTTTCTATAACTTTGTCTATAACACACAGAGCCTGTTTCTCACACACAGGAAGAAAGAGAAGCAGTAGTCAGGAATGGAGGCGTAGCCTCCTTCCCCAGCAGTATGGAGGTGTGATCTCTATCAACACCCTCATGGATTTTTCTCCGTGTGGGCAGAGGCCTGTGAGCTGCCTGCTCTTGTTGTAGAAGGGACTGGGGCAGGCGATGCTTGTTGGCCTCAGGATGTGTGCCCTCTTCTGAGGGCTGAGCTGTAGGGATAGAAGCCAGGCTTCCATATTTAAGGTGAACATTAAAAGATATTAAAGCCGGCTTCTGATTTATGTTTGTGCCTTCACTGTAGCTCATGGTCACACGATTTGTTTATTTATTTAGTTAGTCACTTAGGCCCTTTATTTGAAAAAGGGCTTCAGGTATCCCAGACTAACCTTGAAGTGATCTCCTGCCTCCACTTCTGTGCTGTGATGACAGGCATGTACTACCATACCTGTGTTGGATTTGCACATTTAATTGCATGATTTACATAGATATTTATCCTAGGACTCAGACTCAGAGAAAACTGGGTCTCAAAGCGGATCCCTACTGTGAGAGACACCCCTGTGAGCCTACTGTGAGAGGCACTTCTGTGAGCCTACTGTGAGAGGCACCCCTGTGAGCCTACTGTGAGAGGCACCCCACCCATGGTCTCTGGTTCCTCCCTTTCTCACAACCTCCCCTTTCCCACTTCCTCCCTCTTTGTGTGCCAGCCCCAGCAGCCTCTTTTTGTTCCACATGGCCCACAGGGTAGGGCCTCCTCAGCTCCTGCATGGACCCTGGACCAAGTCCAGAACAACCAAGTCCTTTCCTACCCCAGCTCTCAGCTCAGAGGTCAACTTTTGGAGGAGGCTTTCCCAGAGCAACTGTGTGACTTTTGCTTTTACCCATGGCAACCAGGTTGGAGATTAACTTGGGATGAAGAACTAACAAATACTCTGGGCAGTGGGGGCTGGCTCCACTGCAGTTCCTGGGACACTGAAAGAACAGTCTCACTGGTGGTGATGATGCAGGCTTGAATTGTTCAGTGGCTTACACATTTTTGCTGTGTGTTTTCCTCAGTTGCCATTTTATAAAATTGACTGAAGACAGAGCTTGCATAGCCCAAGCTGGCTTTGAACTAGCTACCTAGTGAAGGATAACCTGTTGTCGCCTCTCCCTGTGGAGAGCTACAGTTACAGGCATGTGCCACCACACTTGATTTTATGCTCTGCTGGGGAACCATCTCTATGTTAGCTCTGCACACTACAAACCAAGCTATGCCCCAGCCTGCGTTACAAGATACTTTATAAACACCCTCTGAGGAGCCAGAAGACCCACACTCACCAAGCCCTGCGTCTCTGTGCTGAGTGTTCCCTGGGAATACTTCAGATGTGCTGTTGGAGCAAGAGTAGAGAAAGCATGAAGCAAAAAGAAATCCGGAAAGAAGTCTACACAAAAGGTCTTAAGTGGATCTGCTCAGAAACTGCTACTGGGTCCCAGTGGTGTCACATCACCTCTCCAGTGTCATTCTCTAAGCAGGTCTCAGAGGCCCTAGGATGGAAGTACCCCTGACAACCCCTCAGACTGCAGAAAAAAGGAAAAAAAAAAAAAAAAAAAAAAAAAGGTGCCAGGAAGACCGTAGAGTGAATTTGCTCATGCCTACCGAAAAGTCCACTTACAGGAAAACTTATAATCATGAAAAATGTAATGAAGGCTTATGGTGTAAATATCTCCCAGCAGAGTGACCAGAGAGGGTAACCTGTAAAAGGGCAGGGACCTTGCATACTCTGCCTGTTGCTGACTCCAGTACCTGTGGGGAACTGGGGACACGATGGCTGGCCAGTGCATTCTCTAGAGAGCCATTCAGAATATTTGTGGGAATGGCTCAGTTCTCTGTGGTTAACTGTGGAAAATTCACAGAACAGCAGCAAAAACCGTATACAAGTGACAGTCTACCTCAAAGGTGACCACTCTGAACATCTTGTGATGTTTGGCCCTAAGGATTTCTCTAGTCAGATGAGTTGGGGTGGTTTTTGTTTGTTATCAAATAGGAACATGGTACAAGTCCCTGAGTCCCTGTCCTGTTGTCCCCAGTCACCTACCCTCAGGATGTGAAAGGAGCCTCAGGTGACCCTGAGTGCTGGGTTCAGTCCCAGCTGTACCACTGTCCTACCTTCCTAGAGCTGCTCTAAAGGACCAAATGAGAGCAGTGCCACTTAGCTCTGTCCCTTACTCTCCAGGCAGTGACTCCCAGCAGTGCATTGGGTTTGAATGACATTCATGTTCTTGGGGCCTGTGGTCATAAGGAAGAGTGATGGGAAGCAGCTATCCTGTCTGTCAGTCAGTCAGCCTGTCCTGTCTGTCAGTCAGCCTTGTATTATTTAAATTGACAGAACCACAATCACACTCTGATCTCACTGGTTTTTAATTCATTTTTAACTTTCAAAGCCATGTTGCTGAGCTGTGACAAACACCTTTGACGTGGGCCTCAAGGCCATAGTTACTTAAGTTGTTTTCGAGGAACTTGGTGATAGAAACCACCTGCCCTTACACATGATGCACAAGAGTCTGGAAGGTCACTTTCTGACACCACACAAAGTATATATATATATATATATATATATATATATATATATATATATACCCTTGGAACACGATACCACCACCATTTTCTACCACATTACCTGGAAGAGCTGTGAAGTTTAACTGCAACTATGCAGACCACCAACACACGTATGTGTTTCTCCAACTTCTGCTTTTGTCAAGAAAAGATTTCACTGTACAGCTCAGGCTAACCTTAAACACTCTTCCCCCAAGAAGTGATGTAACTCACTTCCTGTAGACACCACTTTATCCATCCTGACTGACCTCTGTACTGACCACCCTCACCTCCAACACACACAACTTCTCCATGCCTTCTTCATAGTGCATGCTGTGTTTCACACATGTGTCTGCACATAGCTACACATACGTTTACTCTTCTCTCTCTCTCCTCGCCCCTAAGGAAGGACAACCTATTAGGCAGGAACCGTGCTTGGGTGCGTAGCTCTATTGCCACCAAGTAGTTGAGCTACCAGTCAATAAATATTTGTTGAACAAACTAATGGAATCTCTCCTCCCTCTTACAGTTCTGTCTGTCCACCTTTTACTTTCAATTTATACATGGACTGTGAACTCAAAATTACAATATTATACCCTGGTGATAATTAAAAAAAAAAAAAAAAGATTAGAATTACCTGAAGTGGAGGTGGCTTCATTTCAAACTGCCACCCAAATGTTCTGGATTCTGGTGCATGAGTGTTAGGGGAGGGGATACAGTTCTTTAGGGAGGCAAAAGTCACTCCAGAGTTTCTGCAGCTGTGTCATGTGCTAAGCAAAACCACAGAGGAACAGAGGATTCCTGGGATTTGCTCCTTGTATTCCTGTGTGTTCCTGCCTCTCCTTGACACGTGATTCCTTCCAGGACAGCACTAACTCTGAACACTTTTTTTTTTTTTTTTTTTTTTTTAGACAGGGTCTCTCTATGTATTAAGTTGTCCTGGAACTTGCTGTGCAGACCAGGCTGGCCTTGAACTCACAGAAATCCTCCTGCCTCTGCCTCTGCCTCCCAAGTTTGGGAATTAAAGGAATGGACCACCTGGTTGACTCCCAACATTTAAATGTCTTTCTCTATCCCCTCTGCAAAAAACAACAGCAAAAAGCACCTGTGATGACCACAGGGGGAACATTTCCTTGTAATGAGTCCACCCAACAAACAGCCAGCCAGCCACATGGGCTGACTCAGACTTGGCTCCAGGGAAAGGAAAAACAAAGGAAAAAGTGTGTTGGGGAAGCGGGTACAAACCCCACACATTTTCTGTTTTGTTTTGTGCCTCAAACAATCCACCAAGTGTATTTTGTACCAAGGTAGGTATCAATGGGCTTTCCACATCACACTTGTTATGGAAGGTGAATTTGTTTGCTCAGTGAGTCAAGGTCGGAGGCAGCCAAGATTCACAGGCCCAGTATTTACCTTCTATAGACTGAGACTTAAGCTGGTGGCACAAAATTACCTGGATGATTTAGGACACGCTTGACTCTGTGTTCAACACTTAATTTAATAGAAAATTTCTGGATTCTTTTCCAGAAATAATCCTTAACTCTAAAATGCTTTCATTGTGTAGAACACAGAGCACCAGATGCCTGTGTGCATGGGAGAGTGGTATTAAGGTGAAGCCCAATGCCCAAGGAGACAGGAAACAGCAGGTACCTGAAGAAAATCACAGGTACAGGAAGACCCTGGAGCTCATCACACTCTCCGTGTTCAGAAGACACCCTTATCCTGGCCTGGCTGCTAACCACTCCCTAGAATTTCTTTGAATTGTGGACTTTTGTGTGACTCCCTAGAAAATAACTTTGAGAAGCTGAGCGTGAAGCACGCACCTGACCCAGTGAGGAAAGGGTGGTGGAACACCCACAGAGTTCGAGGCAGCAGAACTGTGGAGCAGAATAGAATGCTGTCAAGTTTCAAGTCCCCTGGCACTTGAGCCTCTCCAAGGGTTCAGACCACAGCGTGTGCTGTTTTTCCAGGAAAAACTTAGTCAAAGGACAAAAACCACCTTGGTTTTCTTACTCACCACTGAGACACTCAAACAGTTGCCTGAAGAAACATCAGTATCCTCAGGTGCCAGGAGAAGCAGGGTATGTCGTATATGAGACACACCAGGAGAAGCAGGGTATGTCGTATATGAGACACACCAGGAGAAGCAGGGTATGTCGTACATGAGACATACCAGGAGAAGCAGGGTATGTTGTATATGAGCCACACCAGAATACTTGGCATCTGTCCACCATCAAGACAGACACAGTCTGCACTATGACTCAGGGCCTTCTGCACTGCACCCCCCCTTTTGTGGGGACTACAGCTATGACCCTTGAGGTCCTCCATCCCTCTGAGAGGCTCTCTGCCCTTCCCTTCAATTCACTTCCTCATTTAGATGGAACACATCCTCCAGCAGTTTCTTGAGATGAGGTGGAGGGGATGTGAATACACACAGCTGCCAGGAGGCATCAGCTGGGATCTCGCTACCCCACACAGGTCAGAAACCATCAAAGTGGACAGCATCTCTGAAAATGAGAAGGGTCAAAAATTGAGCCTGGAGTGATTTGTGTCAGCACTGGCTGGCTAGTGGGTGCTGTAATGAAAAGCCTCCATCACAAGAGTGTTTCAGCGAAGAATCAAATCCCCTGGGCCCTTGCACTCCCTGACTCCAACATATGGAATACTGGAAGGTACTTCTGAGCACTAAGAAGGCTGGGGGTCCAAGGAGCAACAGTTCCATATCCCTGTCCACACCTGTCCTCTCCTGTCCTCGTAGTGCACTCTGAGCTGTGCTGTATGTAAGAGAGAGAGAGCGATGGGGAACCATACCCTGTGTGTCTTGTGTCTGGTCATAACTTTCACAGTGCACATTGCAAGACTGGGAAAACACCATGCAGAACAGGGAGACAGCAAAGCAGAAGCAACATAAATGAAACTGGGCCCAAGTTCCCCGTGTGTGGGCATGGATAGTGTGTGCTCCTGGGCTGGTGACGATCTGGGCCCTGGCGTAGAGGTCTCGTCTCTAAACTAAAGTCTCAGGAGGTTTCTACTGTGGTGGGACATCAGCCACCAGAGAAGGCTTTTTGTTTTTGACATTTATTTTTGTGTGTGTGTGTGTGTGTGTGTCCCCACACTTGTAAAGGTCAGAGAACAACTTGCAACTTGGTGTTTTCTTGACACTATGTGGGGCCTGGGGAATCAAAGCTCGGATGATAAGACTCTCAGCAATAAGCACCTCTACCCAATGAGCCATCTTATTGGTCCCAAACCTGAGGACACTTGAGCTGAGCCACCCAGTCCCCACCTAGAGACTCTGATGTAACGGGTGAGCCATGAGGTCCACGTGAGCCCCCAGAAGATTGTTGTATCATACAGCAAAGAAATGCCGACACACAGGCAACCTAAGGGCATTTGTAGCATTTTCATTCAACAGCTACCATAAGAGGACACGTGAATCAGGCAACACACTACAGACAGACTGTGGCACGGCTACTTAGCATAGCCTCTTTTTTATGTATTGAAAAAAATTGTGCAAGGTATTTCAGTCATGTTTTCACCTTCCTGAATTCCTCCCAGACTCTCTCCACCTCACTCTCCATCTAACTTTATGTTCTCTCTCTCTTTTCTCAAAAAAGGCAAAAATAAACAAAAACATGAAACACACACAAAATGGAAATCAAAATAAACAAGCAAAAAAAAACCAATAAGACGACCCCCCCAAAAAAAAACCCAAATAAAGCAAAATGAGACAAAACATCTGCAAAACTGCCAGTGAGTTTGTTCTGTGTTGGACAACTTACTTCTGGTCGCCGGGCAGTGTGATTAATCATCCCAGAGAGATTCCGTTAGAGAAAACGGGTTTTTCCTTGGCCAGCGGCATCAATGACTGCACAGCACTTCTTGGTTAGGGGTGGGAACCCATGTGCACTTCCCCCTCTCAACACGGGGACTCTTTTGGCATGTGACACACAGAAATACATTTGAGCAAAACATCCATACACATAAAATGAAAAATAAGCTTTAAAAAAATTTTTTTGAGTGATACAGCTTCTGCATTTGCTTTCAAACAATCTAAGGTGGGGAGGACTGAGGGAAGGGACAAATGGGACAAGTCTGGTGTTGAACATGGACGGGGTTGGAGAGCGGGATGTGTGTGGGAGGCAGATGACAGCACACAGAGACAGGACACGGGATATAGTGGCCGAGAAAACCCTCACTGTATGTCTTTATCCCCAACACTGTAAACTTCCATGGAATGGTGGGATTTTTTTGTTTGTTTGTTTTTGTTTATTGGGGTTTTTGTTGTTGTTGTTGTTGTTGTTGTTGAGATAGGGTTTCTCTGTGTAAGCCTGGCTGTCCTGGAACTTGCTCTGGAGACCAGGTTGGCCTCAAACTCAGAGATCCACCTACCTCTGCCTCCCGATTGCTGAGATTAAAGGCACCACCAACTGGCTCTGTTTTTGTTTTTATTTCTAAATTCCCATAGGAAATAGCTAAATCGAGTACTTGGTTTGGTGCATTAGTAAGCTAACATGCATCTCTCTCTGTTTTCTGCACCCCATACTACCAGACAACAGCAAACCCTTTGATACTCTGAAGCCACAGACTTTCAGATCAAAGTAGACACAACTGACTTCATTTAAATACACGAATCGAAACTAGACAGAGGCAGGGAGAAATAAGGGACTTAAGAGTCTGAGCTAGGAATAAAGGAGGCAGTGAAAACATCACTTATTGAGGTCTCTACTCAAAAAAGCATCAAAGTAATTTGTTTGATCCCTTTTATAAACTAACCTTTTTTTAGTTTGAGGAACTGCTTTTCTGAGAGCTCCCTAAACTCTGCCAATCATCCAGAGTCTCCACTTCTAAAACTGTTACCATGAAACTCGTCCTGTGTTCTGCAATATTACTTTTGAGAATTCAGCTATCGAACTCATGGAGCCTGGGAGGGAAGGTCCGGTGTGCACCATCAGGCTCCCATCAGCCGGAGCGGGAGAGCAGGTTTTGCTCGCTGTACAGTGGGAGCCGGTAATTAGAGCTGTGGTTTTATAAAGAGCTGCGCTAGTGTAGGACCATGAAAGGACTGCATGGTTGCAGGTCAAGCACTGGCTAGAAATAACCGGAGACCCCAGCTGATCCTGAGGGACAGCATGCATTTCGCCAGCTCCCAGACCCAGGGCTCCTGACAAGAAGACCTCCATAGATTGGGGTTCTCCAGTCAGGTAGGACAACGCCCACTAGTCCCTCCGCGGGTAGAGGGCGTGACTACAGAGCCTCAAGCCAAATCTCCATATTAATGAGATACCTAAAGGCCAGAGGGGCATAGCCAATTAAACATTCCTTCCCAGACCCTCCTCCTTGCAAAAGATATTTAAACCCAGGCCTGCCCTGGGGTATGTTTTTATCCATTTTCCACCATGACAATAAATATCTTAAGACCATGGACTATTTCTCTTCTTTGAAATCCGCCATAGAAAACATTGGAGCAAGCCTTTGTCTGTAGAGCCGCTGTCTAATTTCCCACAGAAGAACTCACCGAGACTACCATCCAACCCAAGCTGTGACCCAGCCAAATGAGCCTCCAAGAACTCTCATCCCCGCGGGACACAGCTCAGCTGGTAAAGGGCTTGCTGAGTGAGCATGAGGACATGAACCAGGATCTCCAGCACCCACATAAAACTGGGCATGGAGGCATACACCTGCAGTTGCAGTGCTATGGGGTGGTGTCAAAGATGACCCGATTCTGAGGGCTTGCTGTTTTTTCCCAAAATGGCAAGCCCAGAGTTCAGTGAGAGATCTTGTCTCAGAAAAGAAGGTAACTGTGATATGTGAAATCACAGGTAAGCACCCCTGCAAACATACATGTAACACAACATACATCATCCATAAAAGATCACTTCTATAACCTTATATAATGAGTGCCAAATGTGTAAAGAAGGAGCAGGGTCCTGCACCCAAGACCCCTTCCATCTAGTTCTTGAGCTGGTGTAAGTTAGGTGTGGCCAGCACATGATTCAGTCTGAGCTATAAGCAGAGGGACTGGGCAAAGCTTCTCAAGAGAGACTTAAACGAAAATTGGCAATGTAGGTGGTAGGGATGACATATTCTAGGAAAAGGGGTTACCTTGTCTGAAGGTTCAGTGGTAAAAGAACAATGTTTAAGAGGAAATAAATCCAGCTGAGCCAAGAGAAGGGGGGTGGTAAAGATGGTGTCAGGCTACAAAGTCCACACACTACCAGAGTCAGGCCACTGAGAGGTGTTCCACAGAAGCTGACAAGGCCTGTCTGTGTTGAGGAGAAGCCACCCTGAGTTCAGCAGATGGGATGAGGTTGACTCGTGTCTGCTCCACCACTGGAGCAGAGAACGAGTCGGATGGAGGGAGGGAGGGCTGGGAACAGCATCTAGCCCAGGGCAGGGGGGTGGGGAGGGGAGGAACCCGGCTTGTCCCAGTGGGTGATTGTCCTTAAGAGGCAGGCTTGGTGGCAGCTGTGGCTGGAAGCACAGAGAGGCCTTCTACTGGAGAATAAAGCTGTGCTCTGTAGACAAAGGTTCCTCCAGGTTCATCACAGCAGGTCTTGACAAAAGAGATGGTTCTAACCAGTTTATTGTCATGGTGGAAAATGGATGCTCAAAACCATACCCCACTTCTCAGGATGGGCCTGAGATTAAATACCTTTTGCAGGGAGGAATTTCTGGGAAGGGAAGCTTATTGGCTAAGCCCACCGGGCCTCTAGGTACTACATCAGCATGGAGAACTCTGATTTGAGCCTATGTGACCATAGAACACATTTCTTCTATGTGAGAAGCAAGTTAGGAGTCTGGCAGGGAGCTAGGAGTTGCCTAAAGCCTCAGGTGTGTGCCTACTGAGTCTCTGGGTCTCAACCTGCTCTACCTTACCAAACTTCCTGGCATAGTTTTCCATCCCACAGGACATTGGACCAGCTTCACTCTGATGTTCCCACAGTGGTGGGATGGGACACCTACATTCCTGCAAAGCTTGTAAAAACAGAGGACTCACATCTGAGGCATCTCTGGGTGATAAGTAATGGGTGGGCAGCCAGAAGCACTGAAGACTTCTACCCTGATGCTGAGAGCAAAGAGAAGCTGCATTGTAGGCAGAGCAGAAGAGAGGTTCTTGAAGGCCAGATGGTTATCCATCTTGATAATCACTGTGATCTTGAAAAATTGATGGCTATGGTGCATGCTGGGCCTTCTACCTTCTCATCCACTCTCTGGTAGCCTTTTACCTTAGAACTCTCCGTACCCCTCAGGGACAAGAGTAGGAGTTGACACACACTGTCACATTCTCTAAGAAGCATCCAGAAGGAGATATGTACCCAGATAATCATACTTCCTGTATTTTTTGAAATTCATGTTAAAAATGCAGATTCCCCCAGGAAACAAAGACTGGTATTTTCAGTGAGCAGATCTAGTCGGACATGTCCAGTTACCACTGCCTGTTCGTCTAAGACATCTCCTTACCAGGACATGAACGTTATGCTTGGTGCTCTCAGAGAAAAGAGGGAGGTGAGGCTGGCAAGCTTAAACAGCACTCTTTACTGTCAAGAAGCCTAAAACTTCAAGCTAATATAGCTAGGGGTGTTTTCTAATTTCGCCCACACATCAGCATTGAGCCCAGAAGCTTATGCGAGCTGGACAAGCTCTTCACACTGAGATACACTTCCAGCCTTTTACGTTATGTTCAAAGTACCTTTTCAAAACCAGATGAAGAATTATAAATTGTTCATTTAAAGAGTTGGGGCTCCTCCTCCATATGCTACAATGTTCGAAAACAAGACGAGCCGCTCAAGGTCATCGGTAACAAACAGTATCTATGTTATTTTTTTCAATGCGGAAGCTGCGGCCATCTGTCCTGGGCATGTCACACCAACCAGACATCACTCACTGCCCTAGTGGCAAGGGCCTTTCTTAGGCAAAAGGGAGACACACAAAACTGGGTGGGAGACATGCTCATTCACCGTCCATGTCAGCAATGTATAGCACCAAAAGTACATCAGAAAACTTGAGTCTGTGATTATGCTAGCACAGTGGGTGTAATCCCAGATATTTCTGAACACAGGAGTGGATCTTTTTCACCAGCCAAGGTGCGGACAGCCACAGATTACAGTTCAGACAACAGAAAGACACTTTTCTTGTCTACTTACAACTTACAAGTTTGTTTCCCTTTCTGTTAACTTTGTTCAGACTCTTATCCTTCTGTTTTATTTGGGACTTACTTTGTAGCTCTGGATGGCTACATCTAGCTCACTGTGTGAACTCATTTGGCCTTTAACTCTCAAATATCCTCCTGCCTTTGCCTCCAGAGAGCTGTGGTTAAAGGTTTATGCTATCACGTCTGACTCTTTTATCTATTTTTTTCTGCTTAAGTGGTTGGTATTTTCCTTATCAATGTAATGTGAACAAGGACTCTTCCACCTAGCTTGTCCTTTTACCTTTGATTAATATTGCTAATATCATCTTGTCTTAAAGACCAAACTGGCCTCTAACTCTATAGCCAAGGACAGCTCTGAGCTCTTGCTCGTCTGGCTTCCACTCCCAAATGCAGAGTCTGGCCTGTTATCTTAGTGAGGGTCTCTATTGCTGTGACAAAACACCACCACCCAAAGCAATTTGGAGAGGAATGGGTTGCTCTCAGCTTACAATTCTCAGTTCATACACCTTAGAAATTCATCTTCCTTGCCTCCCAAACTGAACAAAGTCAAATGTTTGGCACTATCCTGTAGTGCCAAAAAGAATACAGCATTCCCTAACTTCTAACATGAAACAGACAGTTTAAAAACATTTAGAAATTGCAAGCTAAATTTGTGGAAATTCACATCAGTGTTATCTGTGTAACATTTTTGTGGATGATAATGTGTAAAAGGATTGCACTAGTCTGACCGGACTTCTTTGATAAAAGAACAGATGTTGTTCCCAACAAACCAGAACAATGAAGCAGAGGCTTATGACCTGGGTATCTACACTCTAAACCTCCATTCACATGTTAATTATAGACTCCAAGAAATCAGTGGTAGAAGTTGGAACCCTGGGTGATTACTGCCCTTACATCAGAAGCCTGAAAAAGAATCTAGCCCCTCCTACCACATGAAGCATCTTATATGAACCAGAAAGATGGACCTTATCTGAAACCAAACCTTAACCTTCCCCTTCTCAGTCTGTAGAGCCATGAGAAATGTAGGCTTGTTGCTTAGAAGCCAGTTAACATAGGAGGCTATTCTCTACAGCTGATGAGACAGATGAAGACAGAGAAAAGGTTTGTCACTCATAGCAGAAAAGGTAGACTTTTCAAATACCTGTCTCAAAAAACAGTAAAAAAGACTGTTATGCAGACATGCATTGTATCTCAGGTGCTACAGAAAAACTAGAGCTGACCGAGCACAAGTGGGAGCCTTGCATAAGTTGTTTCAAATGTCAGGTGTTTGGGGACATTAGCACCCATGGGTTTTATCTGTGAGGCCCTGCAACCAACTCCCCAAACTATGAAGGGTGACTAGAGTTTCCAATGGATCATCAATCTAAATCTAAAAATTCAAACTATACTTCTACAGAAAACAACAACACATACACACACACACACACACAACCTCCCATGCTGAATTAAAATTTTTGCAAGTCTTTTTAAAAAATGTTTTTTAAAAATATATTAATTAGTTCATTATTAGTGTGAGAATGGGGTCAGACCTGTGTGTTAAGTGCTTTTGCCTGATAAGCCGTATCACTGGCCCAGGAACAGGCAATATTTCTTATGACAGAAGCATAAACCCACAAGAAATAAACAGTAAATGGATCTTTATCTAAAAGAGAAGTTCCTGTTCTTTGAAAGGAGCCTTTAAAGTGTACAAAATGATGAACTCCAGATTAGGAGAAAAAACTTCTCTATGAATAGCTGCTGAAAGATGTCAGTCCAGGGCGAACTAAGAACTTGCTCTTCAACTCAGTAAGAAAAGAAACAGCTCAGAATTTTTAAACACAAAACATGAAGACATAAAACATATTCAGATGACCAATAAACAAATAAAAACACAGCCCATGCTTGTTCTGACTAGTTTTAAATATATGTATATGTGTATGTGTGTAGGCTGGGAACACAGGGGGTTCCTCAAGTTAGGCACAGTGGCTCATTAAAGATTTCTCCATGTTTTCTCACAGTGTGGTCCCAATGACATGAGAAAGTCCTTGGGTTTTTACAGGCTTTAATGTCATGGCAGATGGTGGATGGATCTGTATGCATGCCTCCCCACAAACCCAGGGCAGACCTGAGTTAAATGGGGGGAGGGGGGTGCTGAGGAAGAATGCTTAATTGGCTCCACCCTCTGGCCTTCAGGTATCTCATTAGTATATAAATCTCTCTAGGGCCTGAGGCCTGTCCTCAGGACTGATGGCCATAGACCTCTCTGTGGGAGGGGCTATGGAGGGCTGAAGCTAAATGAAAAGAACCAGGGCCCCAGAGCAGAACAAAGTCTTGCCATCCAATAATGGTCCGGGGTTCCAAGCTCATACTCAACCAAGCACCCAGCTGCTTCTCACAGCCCACCGCCCCACATATGTGTGTATATGTGTATGTGTGTATGTGTGTATGTGTGTGTGTGTGTGTATGTGTGTATGTGTGTATATGTGTACTCTGTCTGAATGTATATCTGCACACTAGAACACAAGATCAGACAGTTGTAAGCTGCATGTGGGTCCTGGAATTTGAACTCAAGACCTTCAGAAGAACAGTGAGTGCTCTTAACCACTGAACCATCTTCCCAGCCCATTTTGGCTAGTTTTAAGCCCAATTGATATAAAGCTAGGATCCTTTAAGAGGAGGAAGCCTCAATTGAGAAAACCCCTCCATAAGGTCAGGCTATACTCAAGCCTGTAGGAAATTTTCTAAATTAGTGATTGATGGGGAGTGACAGTGGGTGGGTATACCCCTGGGCTAGTGGTCCTGAGTTCTATAAGAAATTAGGCTGAGCAAGCCCTGGAGAACAAGCCAGTAAGCAGCACCCCTCAGTGGCCTAGGAATTGGTTCCTACTTCCAGGTTCCTGCAAAATTAAATTACCATAAGAAACCTTGACCAAGACAGCTCAGTAAGACAATAGGATCTCAAGGGAGGGAGGGAGGGAGGTGTAGCAGTGAGTTTAGCTATACTGCTTTGTGCTCCCAGTGGGTCGAATGCTTCCAGGAACTTTTTGGATCTGCAAATGAAAAACACAGGCACACACATAAGCTTATTTTGAAATGCCTTAGCTAGCCCAAAGGCTAGGCAGTTAGTTCTCTACCTGACTATCATAGATTTCCCTCCAGTACTCCTGACTCAATACTCTCTAAATGATCTATCTTTGCTGCCTTGTTCCTTCTGGATGATACCTTAGTCTTTGCTGCCTAAAACACTTCAGATCAGACCTTTTGGGGGACTGCATTCCCCCTTGTTGTGGATATCCTCAGCCTCGTGTTTTGATGGTAGTTCCACTCCTGGGAGGGGTTGCGGAGGAGGAATGAATCTTGTGAACCTTCTGTCCAATTGAATTTGTAAAATAAAGGCTAGTGCCAGTGATTGGGCAGTAGAAGGGGAGGTGGAGAAAAAGGCTTAGGGGAGGAGCCGGAAGAGGAGGAGTCAGAAGAAGAAGTCAATGGGAGAGAGGCTACGGAGGAACCCCGGAGGTGGAAGGAAAATGGAAGAGAAGAACGTGGCCTAGAAAAACCGCAAGTTGTAAGGGATCTCATAGCTGGGGAATAGAGTAGTGCAATGGTAAATCTGCCCAATCTAGGCTTGCAGTTTATAATCATAAGTATTGAGTTGTGTTTTTCTTGACCAGACTTATTTGGGTCGGAGATTTACCACAACACCTCTCACCTACATTTTGGATAATTTTCCTTCTTCAGTTATAAATCTGATCTGTCTCCCTCTGCAACATGGTGATCCTCTTCCCTCCTCTTCTATTCTGCGTCCTAGCCTGAGAAAATCTAAGTGTTCCTTTGCCCAACTATTAGCTGCTGGCATCTTTATTGATTGATCAAAAACCAATTGGGGACAAGGACCTTCAGCATTTGGACTTGCAGATTCCTGATTAAATTAAAGCATTAGAACCAATCCCCAATAGTAAGGACTAAAAAAAAAAAAAAGACAATTAGACAAAATTATAGTATGACCCAGCAAGTGCTAAAGTGGATTTAATATTTTCCAGTCTTGTTTTATATCATAGCTAGGGACATACAAAGAATATGGTCAGTCTAAGGCATAAACAAAGTAGTCAAGGAACAAACAAGTCATAAACAAAATAGTCAAGAAACAAATATGACATAAACAAAGGTCTCATGGTATTCAGAGACTTATCAAGATGATCCAGATCTTGAATCTACTTCCTTGTCCTAGCCCAATGTCAAATATTCTTGGCCAACAACATGTTGATGTTGTTAAAGGCAAGTTTTATCAAAATTAGCAGGAATAAAACTATTCCCAGGACAAGAAGGGCCAACATGATCAAACTATATATGCCATTTTTGAAGCTTGACCAAGGTAGAAATACTGACATTAATCCATGAATAATTTTATTAGCAATATCTGCAACACCAAAACTCAGTGGATCAGCATTCTTTAAATTCATAATCTCAGTATGCAAAGTTAAAACATCCAGAGAGGTGTTAGAATTATGCCAAATACCCTGCAAGTGTCTTTGAATTTTCTTCCAGTTGTAGGGACTATCAATGTAAATTTTAGAAGTGATATAAATCCATTGATATTTATCGTGACACTTGAGATGGCTTCCTACTCTTAAAATCTGAGCCTCCTCTCCAATAATTTGAATAGTATTATGAAGAACATCAATTCGTTGTTCCAAACACCTATCTAAATCCTCTTGAATACTTAGAGCATTAGTAACGTTTTTTGCTAAATAGTTGACAAAAGTGTCTGTCTAAATTTCTTGGAACAAAGCAATTGCAGAAGCCGTGGTGCTAGCTATTAATGTAATCAAAGCTGCTATACCAGCAATAATCAAGCCCACTACCATCTTGCTTCTATTTAAAGCCTGACTCACTTCTTCCAATATTTGTAACCCTTTCTCAGAATTCCAAGGTCCCATTATACTCACAGGCAATAAAACAAAAGCTGGTTGATAGACCACCATAACAGACGTGCCAGATTTCAATATGCTAACACAATTAGAAAGTATAAAATCAACACAAGTTAAATATCAAAGAAGAAACAAAAGTTGTTTTGACATGACCAATTAATAAAAGATTAAGAGCCTTAACTCAAGCACTAACATTTGTTTGAAATCCAGATCCTGTCCCAATTTTGTCTATTTCTAATATAACTTCAAATAGAGCTGCAGATAACTGCCAAATATGCCATTGAAACTGACCTGAATCTGATTGCCAAAGACCTATGGGCATCTCCTTTTGTCCAATGTTTGACTGATTCCCTGCCCAATTGATAATTGGCATATTATTGGAAACATTAAACCACATTGGTGGGTGATTGTAACATTCTTTCCACCTAACTATTTTGTTAACTGCAAGTTCTACCTTCTCTGTGGGTTCAGATGTACAAGGTTGTATCTCATGAGGATCAGGGGGAGATTTCTCGTAATGTTTAGGAATACGCATCTCTATGCTTTGAGTTACAATTTGTGGAATGTTTTTCTTCCAGATTTGAATAAGCACATAAATACACCCATCATTTGCACTGTTCTTCACAAAACAAACAAGAATCCCATCACCAAATGCATTGAAAGTCATGGTCTTACTATAAGCTGACTTCCTTGTCCAGAGAGAACCAAGAAGTTGAGTATTATTACTAGTCACAAGAATCTCCAGTCTGGACCACACTGAGGGATGTATCAGTGGTGGATCAGAAACTTATGCCCAATACAGCTTCACTGTCACCAGTCAGCACTCAGCAAGCTCACAGACAGCATTATTCTTTGTCCCAGCATCAGCATGTCTCACCAATCACTCTGGCAGCCACCACACTCTCTCAGCATCCTGGGGAAAAAAAATAACAAACATGCTCTCTTCCCCATATTAATACCCAATCAGGATCATGTCATATGCCAGTAAGTGGATCCTTCCATTTCACCTAGGCATAACTATGCCAAGTTGTAGGGTACCATAGACACTCAGCAGCAGAGAATTCCTTGGCATCCAAGGTCAAAAAATTCAAAATAAAATTTTGTAGTGTGGGAGTATACAACCTCCCCCCACACCCTTTTGCATAACTTATCTTTTAGAACTCCATGGGCTCTTCCCATAATTCCCTGGTTAGCAGAGGTCAGTTAGACAACAGGAGTAGATTCATGCCTTTGAGACCTAGTAAAAGCTATCGGTTTGGGTTAAAAGGCACAGAATATTTTTCCCCAATACACAGGACTAGATATACAGATTGAACAGAGATGTTTTTAGCATAATGAGAAGCATCTTTAAGTTCATATTCAGAAGACCACCATAGGGCATTAAAATCTTGAGCTTGTGATTGAATCATGACATTATTTTGGACTGAATCTACTGTGTTAAACATCCTGAATTAAAAAGAGGTAACACGGCTACCGGCAGAGAAGGAGATGGAACACCAGTGCAAGAGAGCTGCTGCAGAGCTGAGAGGCAGGTCATTTGAAGAGGGGCACCATGGTTCGGGTTCAGGCAGCCAGCACTTAGGGTGTTCTCCAGGTAGCACTCCATGGAAGGCACCTTTGCCAAGCCCTCGCTCAACCGGTGACAGCTCAGGGCACCTTTGAACCACCAGGCAGTGCAAGTTGTCCACCAAGAGAAGGAAGCTCTGTCCCTCTGCTGTCGGCAGTGGCAGCAGGGCAGTGTGCGACAGCTGCCTAGTTTGGCATGCGTGGCTGGGCTGGGGACCTCAGGGTCACTGCTGTAGCAGGCTTCCCACCTGCTGCCTGTGGGGACCTTGGCCTCTGGCCCCAGCAGCGGAGGGGAGGAGAACAGTGACTGCAGCTCCTGCTCCCCACTTTCCATGGCTGGTGCTGAAGAATCTGAGGGCATCTACAAAAAGATGGTCAGGGCCCAGGTGATTAGGAACCTGGCAGAAGAGAAAGACATCTTCCCTGAGCCATGGCAGCTGGACAAAATAGCCCCAGTGAGATTATTCACCTGAGAGTTATATATATATTTTTAATTTAAAAAAAAAAAGTGAGTGAGTGAGTAGCACTAAGACAAGTCATGTGACTCCAGCTTGGAAACTCTGAACCAATGAAACTGCTGTCAGGTCAGGCAAGTCGCCTGCTGTAAAAAGTTACAGGCTGTCTTGAGTCAGGGAGCCAAAAGAATAGGCCTCCATTTTGGTGTGGATACTAATTTATAGTAAAAAAATAAGTTAGTTACTCTCTGCTTAGGGTAGCCACCCATAAAGACCTTTGTACAGGTGATAAAATCAATAGAGAAAAGAGTCTTTAGGCCAAGATCCCTTGTGCACCCAGACCAAGTGCCCAATATAGTCACCTAGATAAGTCACCCCCCCCAGCCCCTGATAAGATAAAAGCCTTTCTTCCCCAAGACCCTTATAGGTTCTGGCTGTCAGGAGTCCATGTGTGATTCTGGGAGAGCATGTCCCCTGATTTGGATCTTAGAATCCAACATTCCAACAAAACATGTGTTTTGTGGTTGCTACCAGGTCATGAATATCCTTCCAGGTAATCTCGGTTTTTGGTCACAGGTGTCTTCTTCTAGGTCTCTTCCTTCCCTTTCCTGTCAGCAGTAGGTAATAGGTGAGCCATCTTCTTGGTGGCCAGTAAAGTGTTGAAAATTTCATGCTGGTATCCAGATAGGACAAGGCTGATTCTATAGGAATACACAAATAAAACCATTATCAGTTGGGAGGAGGGGGTCATGTCTCTTCTAGAACCCATCTAGGCGGTCCTGTCATATCACCAACAAGGAGGGGAGCACATGTGGTGTATACCAATTAATAATAATGGGAGGATATTTTGTGCTTTCATATATATATTAAGAATGTTTATTGTTGTTAGGGCCATTTCCAATTAAACATTTGGGAGTAAGAGGTTGTCTCTTGCCTTTTTTAGCTGGGTTTTGAAGAATTAGGGTACCTTTCAATTTTTCCTTGGCGATTATAAGGGATCCCATATAGTGAGCAATTTCCCATGTAGAACAGAAGGTTTTAAAATGAATTCTGGTGAAGACAGGGCTGTTGTTTGTATTGATTTGTTGTGGCAGGTTCATAATAGTCATTGAGGAGAGCATATGGGATATAAGTTTTTTAGAGTTTTCTCCTGTTTGAGCAGAAGCCCATATGAAGTGGAAGTAAGTGTCTATTGTAACAACAAATACATATTTTTGTCACCCAAATTGGAGCTCATGGGTGACATCAATCTGCCATCAATTGGCCTTGAGGCCTTGGGGGTTGTCTCCCATATTTTTGTATTGCAGGAGTGGTAATTAGCAAGTCATTTGAATTACAAGTTTTTATGATCCCGTGTAGTTGATTGGATTGAATACAAGGGAATTGGGATTGTAATCCTTTAAGGTTAACATAGGTACATGAGTGAAAATCCTTTCCATTCAATAGTGACTATAAAAGTTACTATTGAATCAACTTGGTCAGCCAAGGAGTTTCCCTCAGATACAGGGCCAGGTAGGGAGGTATGAGATCAAACATGGTGGACAAAGAGAGGAATGCTCCTTCCTTGAATAAAATTAGAAATTCTCATGAGCAGGGGGGAGAGTGGATTTTCATTAACCAGGTGTGGTGGTTTGAATATGCTTGGCCCAGGGAGTGGGACTATTAGAAGTCGTGGCCTTGTTGGAATAAGTGTGACCTTGTTAGAGGAAATATGTCACTGTGGGCGTGGGCTTCAAGAACTTCCTCCTAGTTACCTGAGGATGCCAGTCTTCTCTTATCTGTCTTTAGAACAAGATGTAGAACTCTCAGCTCCTCCATCACTGCCTGGATGTTGCCATGCTTCCCACCATGATGATAATGGACTGAACCTCAGAAACTGTAATCCAGCCCCAATTAAATGTTGTTTTTTATAAGGATGGCCTTGGTTATGGTGTCTCTTTACAGCAATGGAAACCCAAACTAAGACAAAAGATCTGGTGAGCCAGGGAAGTAGGTTAACATACACAGTGTCATAAAATAAGTTGAAAGGGCTGAAGCCCCCTCCCCCAGACTGCCTCTCCTCCAGTTTTCCCCCATTGGTAAAGATGGAAGGGGCCTCAGGAATTGGTTTTCATGAAAAGAGTCTGGCTTTGGGGAGCCATGTCAAGAGTGTCAGAGCAAAG
Organism: Arvicanthis niloticus; assembly: GCF_011762505.2. Classification (NCBI taxonomy): domain Eukaryota; kingdom Metazoa; phylum Chordata; class Mammalia; order Rodentia; family Muridae; genus Arvicanthis; species Arvicanthis niloticus. The sequence continues at coordinate 72,045,360 of NC_047673.1, read as the reverse complement.
GCACATTTCTCATTATGATAATGATTATCTATTTGCCCTGAGAACCCCATTAAGCTGATGGCAAAGGGGGTGGGTAGTAATCACTGGACATCTGGGAGAGAAAAGGGCTTTATAAGAATGTCTGGTTCCCTGTCCAGTGTTTGTAATTCTTCCTAGCTTTATCATAGAACCCAGGACATCAACCTCTGTTAGGAGTCTGGGAGCACTGCCAATAGGAGTGTGGAGCCATTCCAAAACTCTCTGAGGCTGATATAGAGCCTAAGTGAAGGTGGGGGAAGGTTTGACTATGAGGCGCTGGACAGGTTTGTCTGGTGTATATCAGGCCAGGGACATGCCCTGGATCAACTCATTATGAAGAGCTTGTTTATTCTCAGAGGTGAGGGTTGAAGGGGCGAAGGTGAGGAGATCAAAGAGAGACTGCAGCATTTTGGAGGGATAGGCACCCATGGTCAAAGCCAGTTGAGGTTTCCCAAGAAACTCTGGAGGGTATTGAGATTTGGTGTCTGGGGAAATGTTAGATTAGGCTTATGAGAACAGACTGAGGTTAAGGAATTTTCTGTTGCCAAGAAGGTGGTGGTGAGGATGAGTTGTATCTTGTTCAGAGCTATTATTAATCCTATTTTTTGTTAGAGCAGAAGCCAGTAGATCTTTGAGGTTATAGGGTGCCATTTTTTTTTTTTTACCTCCCTGGGTCAAGATATCATCCATATAATTATAGATATTTATTCCTTTTTCTAAATATGGTTTCAGGGTCGCAGCAGCCACCTCCTGGCATATAGTGAGGCTGCTGGCCATTTCTTAAGGGAGGACTCTCCATTCATATCAGGAGGCTGGCCCAGTGTTAATAATTTGGGGGACTGAAAAGGTGAAATGTTGACAATCATAAGGGTGTAGGGGACAGATTAAAAAAACCAATAGTTAATATTTATGACCAATCATGGAGTATTGGCCAGGAATGCAGAGAGAAGGAAAAGGCCCTACTGGAGGGATCCCCTAATCTGAATGGTCTTGTTGATGACCTGTAGGTACTGCAATAGTTGCCATCCTCCAGAATTCTTTTCTTTTTTTTTAAATTTTATTTTATATTTTATTTACATTTAAGATGCCATCCCCTTTCCACATTTCCCCTCCCTAGAACACCCCTGTCCCATGCCCCCCCCTTTCCTTTTTGCTTTTATACGATTTTTTTAAAAATGTTAATCAAAGGATTTATAAGTTTGGTAATGCTCAATCAGAAGTGTAACCCAATACCCAACCTAGATATAAAAACTATCTTTGACTGGTGGAGACATGTGAACATCTGCCTCCATGCCCCCTCTCTTTCTCTCTCTCATCACCTAGCTTCTCCTCTTCTTCATCTTCTCTCCTTGTTCCATCTCTTCCTCTCAGTACTCCTTCCCACTTAGCTCCTCCTACATATCACTCTTCCTGTTAAAGTAGAACTTTTCTCTCAAAATACAATTAGAGCATACTTATTCCTAATTGTACCAGTGAGGTACAAGATAGTCCTAATACCCAGTCCATCATTTTGTTGACTAACCAGAACCTCTGTTATCTCTTCTAACTAAAACACTTACTTTGATCCTGGCTTTTTTGGCTTTAGAATGAATGTCAGCTGAAAACCATCTACTCAGATCTTTTCTCTCACAATGCCCATGAGAGTATCAATATTCATCTCATTTTTATATTAATAAGAGGCTCATACCAATGAAAACCTTAAATGTGAAATCAAAGTAAATTTTGTACCATTTAAGAAATTATAACGTCATCTTGATAATAATTATACTGATTTCTACCAATAGGTTATGGCTATGCAATAAGTCCTAGCTAATCCCCCCTGTTCCAACAAAACCACTACTTTTCCCTAGAAAGACAGACCATTATTAACCACCTTAGTCCCCAAGTTCAGGGAATAGGGGCGCTGACTCTTCTTTAACTTCTTCAAGCTGATTAAGGGCGTTGAGATTTTAGAAGAGGGGTGGGGGGAAGAGTAAGTTGATAAGCCTCTGATGCTGTGTCTTCACTGAATCCCGATGGAATTCCAGGACATCGGAGGTTTGGGCAAGTCTGCTCAGTATGCTTGATGAGTAGATACACCAAGGCTGTGTATTCTGCAATATACAGTTCTCAGAACAAGTTTTAGTATCAAGAAGAAAAAAAAAATTTCCCACCCCCAGGGGGGCTGACATTTTTTTTTTAAAGATGTTGGTTCTGAAGACTTTTTTTTCCACTTCTTAAAATTGGTTGTAGTATTTACGTTTCAGATTTTATCCCCTTAGCCTACTTCCTCCCACCACCCAGAAACCTCCTATCCCATCCCCCTCCTCATGCTTCTATGAGGCAGTGACCGCACCTACCCCCCCTCACTATCCCCTCCCCGCCCTCACATTCCCCCCCCTCCCACTGTGTGTTCATTTTTTTTAATGGGACCAAGAAACTCCTCTCCCACCTATGTCCAACAAGGCCATCCTCCCCTACATATATATACCTCTGGAGTCTTGGGTCCCTCCCTATGTGTTCCCAGGCTGGTGGTTTAGACCCTGGGGGGCTCTGGTTGTTTGGTATTGTTGCTTTCCACCTGGGGTCACTAACCCTTTCTGCTCCTTCAGTCCTCTCACTAAGTTCTCCATTGGGAAACCCCTGATCATATCAGTGGTTAACTGTGAGCATCGTCCTCTGAGTGTGTTAGCCTTTGGCAGACCTCTAAGGAGACAGCTATATCATGTTCCTCACATTATGCACTTCCAGCCATCCACAACAGGGTTTAGCTTAGGTGGCTGTACATGGGGTGAATACCCAGGTGGAAAGGTCTCCTGATGGCCCCTCCTTCAGTTTCTGTTCTATGTTTTGTTTCCCTATTTGCTCCCGTGAGCATTTTTGTTTCTCGTTCTAAGTAGAACTGAGGCATCCCCTCTTGGTCTTCCTTCTTCATGAGCTTCATGTGGTCTGCGAGTTGAGTTTTCACTAATCCAAGCTTTTGGGCTAATATCCGTGGAGATATGTTTGTGTAGCTACCTTCTTTTACGGTTTTTGGAAGATTACTTTCTTGCTTTTTCTAGGTTGTAGTTTCCCTCCTTGTGTTGGAGTTTTCCACCAATTATTCTTTGAAGTGCTGGATTTGTGTTGAGATACTGTGTAAATTTGGATTTGTCATGGAATATTTTGGTTTCTCCATCAATAATGATTGAGAGTTTTGTTGAGTATAGTAGTCTGGGCTGACATTTGTGTTCTCTTAGGGTCTGTATGATATCGGTCCAGGATCTTCTGGCTTTTATGGTCTCTGGTGAGAAGTCTGGTGTAATTCTTATAGGTCTGCCTTTATATGTTACTTTGCCTTTTTCCCTTACTGCTTTTAGTATTTTTTCTTTGTTTTGTACATTTGATGTTTTGACTATTATATGGCGGGAAGTATTTCTTTTCTGGTCTAAACTATTTGGAGTTCTGTAGGCTTCTTGTATATTTATGGACATCTCTTTCTTTAGGTTAGGGAAGTTTTCCTCTATAATTTTGTTGAGGATATTTACTGGTCCTTTAAGTTGGGAGTCTTCCCCCTCATCTATACCTATTATCCTTAGGTTTGGCCTTCTCATTGTGTCTTGGATTTCTTGTATATTTTGGGTTAGTAGCTTTTTGTATTTTGCATTTTCTTTTGACAGTTGTGTCAATGTTTTCCATGGTATCTTCTGCACATGAGATTCTCTCTTCCATCTCTTGTATTCTGTTGGTGATACTTGTGTCTATGACTCCTGATCTTTTTTTTTTTTTAGGTTTTCTATCTCCAGGGCATTGTCCCTTTGTGATTTCTTTATTGTTTCTACTTCCATTTTTAGATCCTGCATGGTTTTGTTTAATTCCTTCTCCCATTTGGTTGCATATTCTTGCAATTCCTTAAGGGATTTTTGTGTTTCCTCTTTAAGGGTTTCTATCTGTCTACCAGTGCTCTCCTTAAGTTCTTTGAGGGTGTTATTTATGTCTTTCTTAAAGCCCTCTATCATCATCGTGAGAAGTGATTTTAATTCTGAATCCTGCTTTTCTGGTGTGATAGGGTGTTCAGGGCTTGCTCTGATGGGGGAGCTGGGTTCTGATGATGCCATGTAACTTTGGTTTCTGTTGCTTACATTCTTGCTCTTGCCTTTTGCCATCTGGTTAACTCTAGTGCTGCCTGTACTTGCTGTCTCTGACTGAAGCCTGCCTTTCCAGTTATCTAGCTTGTGTCTGATCTCCTAGGGGTCCAGATGTCTCTGTGATCTTTTCCAGCTGCACTGATTACAGTGGTACCTCTAGGATGCCTCAGGATAGGGTGCCTCCAAGGTAGCAGTCCAGCTAGGTGTCTGCTGTTCTGGGTGCAGTGTCTCCTCTAGAATATCTCAGGATATGTTGTCTGACGCTCTGAGTTCAGTTGTTCCTCTGTGGCTCTGGGTTGAGTGGACCTTCCAGTATGTCTCAGGTGGAATCCGGGGTCCACACAACAGCAGACCTGGCAGAGGTCTGGTCCAGGCCTCAGATCCGAGAACTAGTTTCTAAGACACTGTCCAAGTTAGAGCACCTGGGATCCCTGCTTCCTCTGGGTTCTTGGAGGTTGGGAACAGGGCTGCCACCCAAGATCTGCTCAGTGCTCTGGCCCAGACTGGAAGGAACCAGTGTTCCGGGCCGGGAGTGACTTCCTGGGTCCTTGTGGGTCCCAGTTACTCCCTGTTTAGGGCGGGCCCTGCTGTCTGCTTACCTAAGATACTGCCTGAGTTAGAGCACCTGGGATCCCCACTTCCTCTGGATTCTTGGAGGTTGGGGGCAGAGCTGCCACCCAAGATCTGCTCAGTGCTCTGGGCCAGACTGGAAGGAACCAGTGTTCTGGGCCAGGAGTCCAGAATTCTTTTCAATTGCAAAGATAAGAGTATTCCCTGGGCTATGGAAGTAGCAGATGCAGTGACTCCAATGTCACTGGAGAAGACCATATATAGGGCTTCTAAGATAACTCTCCCAAACAGATTGGTTGCTTCATTCTTCATAAGAGGTCTGCTAAGACCAACAGCACCATATGAATCCTCCCATTCGAAGGCCTCTTTTGTGGTCTACACCTGGGAGGAGCCTTCTATGCCCATTCGTTGTGGCCCAGGGATTGGTTCCCAATGCTGTAGGACCTCAGATGGTTTTAAACTATTTCTGTCTGCTCTGGTAACAATTAGGCATTTGAATGGTTTTCCCCCAATTTTTATATTGAGTTTAGGGTTTGAGCCTTCTAAAATGTTAGTGACCCACAAGATTTTCTGTCTTTTTCCCTCTTAGTATCAGGAATGAGGGTTGCCCCTTTTGGAATTTAAAGGCTAAAGGGGCTTACCATCTTTACTGTAGAACAACAATTCCTTTTACAAAGGAATCCTTTACAGTATTAGGGACAAATGGTTTTAGGAGGGGCAGCTTTCAAGCTCTGAGATGGGTGGAGTTAGGACATTCACCCTTCCAGTGTCCCTCCTTTCCACATTTAAAGCATTTTCTTTTTTCTTTTATAGGCTACCATATAGGCCTAGGCAAGGGAAACAACCTTAGGGGAACCCATCCCAATGTCTTGAACAGCAACTATCCATTTATCATAATGTTCATTTTCAAACCCTGACATGGTGGCCAGTGTTCTGAGGTCATGCTTTCCCAAATTATGCCTTTTCTTTTTCTTTTTTTTCTTTTTCTTTTTTTTCTTTTTTTCTTTTTTCTTTTTCTTTTTTTTTTAAAGCTTGGGAAATATTTATTTTTTTCTTTTTCTTTTTTTTTCTTATTTTATTTTGTTTACATTTAAGATGCCATCCACCTTCCCCATTTCCCCTCCCTAGAAAACCCCTGTCCCATGCCCCCCCTTTCCTTTTTGCTTTTATACAATTTTTTTAAAAGGTTAATCAAAGGATTTATAAGTTTGGTAATGCTCAATCAGAAGCGTAACCCAATACCCAACCTAGATATAAAAACTATCTTTGACTGGTGGAGACCTGTGAACATCTGCCTCCATGCCCCCTCTCTCTTTCTCTCTCTCTCATCACCTAGCTTCTCCTCTCCTTCATCTTCCAAATTATGCTTTTAAGGAGGATTTTCTAACCACCTGATCATGGATTTTTGCATTCTAGGCTCATTTTTGTTCTAAGAACAAAATGAGAGAGAGTTTCCTCTGGCATCTCCAGAGGCAGAAAAGCAAGGAATCCCCATCTTGGGATGGGCACATGGGAGGTAGGGACAGGTCTGTGACACCAGGTATGAAGAACACAAATGCATACTTGGTCAAAGTACCCCAAAGGTTGGGTAGCCTGCTGTGCTCCTGTGGAGAAGTTACCTTGGCCTAAAAGCTCACTGAAGCCCCAAGGGATATTTTGTTGGTTTTGATTTTGATTTTCCCCCGATCTGTTAGAAGCATCCATCTCGATATAAGCCTCCTTCCTATTGATGGAACAAAGCGAGGAGGACAGACAGATGTCAAAGCGGTCCTGTGGTATATTAAGGATGGCACACAGGCTTGGGAGAATGAATTTAGTCTGAGGTACATGAATACCCTCCTCTAATGCCAATTTTAATTCATTGGCTTGATAGGCATACTGGTCTAAGGGCCAAGAGCAAGTGGGATGAACATTAATAGGGAAATCCAAAGTGGTATTTCCATTGCAGTTGAGTTTGAAGTTATCTCTAATCTGGCATAATTTTTGGGTGGTAGTTTGTAGGAGGACAGAAGGCATGACACCTTCAAGAGTTTTGTAAGTGTCCACAGCTTGTGTCGAGTAAGGAGGGGCATAAGGCTGCAGTGGTAGGGGTGGGTAAAGAGAGGTGGGTGTTGGGGGTGAGGGCTTATTTTCTAATAAACCTAACAAAACTCCAGACACTGATGGACTTTAAGTAGTTGTTCTTTCCCAGAGTATCTGTAGGACTTCAGCATCCTTGGATTTGGTATTTGTGAGATGCTGGGTTCTTTGCCTGGAGCTATGTGGAAGACAGCCATAATTTGGAAACATATCCGATCAAATCATAAAAGCTAAAAAACCTTTTATATTTCTGAAGAACCTAGTAAGCGCTCTGCTCCAGACACCTAGACACACACAAAACTAGGTTTCTCAAGGACACAGTTACACAAGTCATTATCTTGCTTATTTTCAGGACATTGTGATTGGTGAGTTCCTGCTGGCTGAGGTCACTCTGGAGGTAGAGCTGTAATCTTTCTAGACATTACAACAGGAATATTTATTACCTTAACCAGTGTAGGTGGCTTTCTTCATGGGATGAATGCATAAATGCTCACATTCAATAGCATTTACAAAGTGTGAGTTGGAACTTAGTTTCTGCTAATGATGTCCTCTAGCCTTCAAAGAAAAAAATGAGGAAATGGTTACTGGGATGCAGTCTAGCCTTTTAAGGAACAGAATTCCAGAACCATGAATGGTAGCGTAGGCCTTTAATCCCAGTACTCTGGAACAGAGGCAGGTAGACCTCTGTGAGTCTGAGGCAAGCCTGGTCTATATAAGAGGTTTCATGCTAGCCAAGATTACATACAGAGACTCGGTGTCTAATGATAGAAAGAAAGAAAGAAAGAAAGAAAGAAAGAAAGAAAGAAAGAAAACAGAATTTAAATGAGATATATTCTGCTCCTTGGATTTGAATACAGTTCCACCCAAGGAGATATACATAAATCTACCTTTATAGTTCCTCTTTGTTTTTGCTTTACTCAAATTTATGGTAATGATCATCTTTTTGGAAAATGTATATAAATTAAACAGAAAATGAGATAGAATTCCACAGTAATTAAAAATTCATAATACAATTAGACTTTATGAAGTTACAACATCATGGCCTATTTTATATGCCTATAAAATCTCACTCCACTGGATTACATGGGGGTTAGAATTCTTTATAAGGTTACATTCTTGGCTACATAGTTGCAAATAAAAAGCTAAATGATAAATATGATGTGGTTTAAGCTGTTAATGTAAAAATTCACATAACAGAGCCTACTTAAAATAGCAAACTTTCCACAAAGATGCTGTAGTAGTATATTTATCCAAACATAAAATAGAACTGACTGTTGGAAACATCAAACAGAAGTTGGATGGCATTTTGATTTCAGTTTCAGTATGCTATCAGTGGAAAACCCATAAAAACCAGAGCTAGAAATGAAAGCATTGCAAAGCATGTTTGTTGGGGTTTCTTATATGTTCATATGAAACATCATCTAGATAAAACTATTGGTAGTATTTTTAATATGAGTACAGTGACTAATTAATTTTTAGTCATCACACATACCCCAAGAAAATGATTAGATTTAACTCTCTGGAAGTATACACAATTTTGTTTGTTTGTTGAGACAGGGTTTCTCTGTGTAGCCCTAGCTGTCCTGGAACTCACTCTGTAGACCAGGCTGCCCTTGAACTCACAGAGATCCACCAGCCTCTGACTCCTGAGTGGGATTAAAGGTATACACCACCATGCTAGTGTTTATATATTATACAATATCAAAAGTAAATTTATTAAAAAAAAAAAAAAAGCCACTTTCAGCTCCAAGTTGGAAAGGGAAATATCTGAAGCTCAGAAAGCCTTTGATGCACTTGACCTAATTGCAGATGCTAAGTGGAAACATGAGAATAAGCCTTTGTTTAAATAATTATTTCATAACCAGGCTGAATTAGCACAACCCTCTTCTATGAAGAACACCAGTACTGACTGGGTTGGTACACACTTGCTTTAACTTGACAGCTAACGTTCCCAAGAGGTAGAAAGTGTAGTCACATACGTGCATGAAAGTGCCGTAATGAAACCCATTATTTTGGAAAGTCACTAAAAATTTAATTACAAAAGCAACAATTACCCACAATAAAGACAATTTGGACACTAAAAGAAAGGCAAATGTTTTAAAAATTATGTATAATACAATCATTACTAATATTTTCCTCCGGCTGCTATTGTTTTTTCCTCAGACAATTCTCTCTCTGTGTAGTAGTAAACACCTTCAGGGAACCATGAAATTCAAGTTAATTTTTATTTGTGTTGTATAAACACCAATTATAGTACCTAAATTTTATTGAATGTGTACTGTATGCCTGGAATCCTACTTAACACATCACATCCTCAGTGAGTATTAGCTCTCTCTGGCGATGGTGTTAGTTCCAAAGGATGCTCTGTAGTCCCAAGCCCTGGTTGAGGACCTCAAGTTGAGTCAATATTAATGGAAGGGTTGGGGTTGTACCTTGGAACTGGGTCACTTGCCTCCCGTGCAGGGGTGCCCAGGTTTAATGCCCAGTAAACAAATAAACAATCAGCTCATTACCCATGTGGTTTAAATATGAAAATGTATTCAAATAAAAATATGAAGGCTGAAATGCTGATTTAATAATAATGCAGAGCTTACATTTTTTACCACTAACCTACAGCACTATTTAAGAATCATATTATTTTCCCTAATGTTAAGACTAACTTGGGTGTAGACGCTATTAACTGATACAGGTAGCTGCAGGCTATACTAGCTGTGTCTCTTCAAATGTGGTGACAGTGACAGGAGCCCAAAACACGTACCATCAACTTAGTCTTTGGCCATAATCCCTTTGTTGTCAGACAGCTCGTTTGTGCAGTCTGTAAGTCTTGGCCCACAGTACTTCTGCCACCAGAACTGCTTGTCACTAATGTTGGGTTTCAGACTGGGAACAAGGAGCAGAGGTGCATATTTTACATACCAAAGCAGACCTGGCTTCCAGGTTCTCCCAGCATCCCTCAGTACCTACCTGGTATATATACCCTGCCCCCAACCCTGAGCATCCCAGTCCAGGGACTAGGCTGCCCTTCCCCCAGAGGCTCTTCCCTATATAATCCAGACACTTGAGTCTCTTCACTCTCTTCCTCTTCTCTCTTTTTTTCTTCTCTCTACATGTGCTTTCTCTCTCTCTCTCTCTCTCTCTCTCTCTCTCTCTCTCTCTCTCTCCCTCCCTCCCTCCCCCTTCCCCTCTTTCTCCCTCCCTCTGGCAATAAACCTGCCTATACATAATTGAATCTGACTTGAATGGACTCATTTTATCAGCAGAGAAATAACTTATCAACTAACTGAAAATCTTTCCAATTTTGAGCATGGAGAGCTATAAACTACTCACTTAGAACATTTTCTCCCAAAGAAGATCATTTAACCAAAACCTAGTATGGGTTTGACTCCCAGTAAGGATGTAAGATGCATCTTTCTTCTAAGGGGGCCAAGGTTGTTTTACGCATCCTCTGCCCAGGGACTCTGGGTCCCTAAGTCTCCGTGAGGGTGAGGCATTAAATATTTCTTCCCATTGAAGAACACTGCCTTTCCTTTAGAGGCAAGATTTCTGGCCAGTATGTGACCTGTCTCTTAGGAATGCTATAGGAAAGAACACCGCCATTCACTGCAAACAAAGGAATCTAACTTTGTATTCTGGTCAAAGGTTCTTAAAAGCTATTTAGCACAGTCTTAAGTGGAAATCCCATAACAAGATATAGTTTTGTGACAGCTCCCAGTCTGAATGGGATATAACTGGGTACTACTCAAAAACATGATTCTAGATTTAAGTCCACACTGTCAGCAGCAGGTCCTGGAAGCCCTTGAGGATGAAATGTTGATCTGTTGTGGAAAGCCCCAAACGATTTGGCTTGACTCTTTATCCCAATTACAAGCCTACTTGTGACAATTATCAAGATGATTAAGGTTATCCAGAGGCGGTGTTTTTCAATTAAATGTGAGGGGTTTTCCCCCTGTATACTAATGTTAAAGTTACCCAAAAAGTTTACTTTAAAATGTATGAAGACAAAATAAAAACAAAACAAACAAATAAAAAGTATGAAGAAACAAAATTATAACAACTGCTAACTTGGGAGCGGACCAGGAATGTCAGGGAGGCTGTGCTGGTGTGTACAGGGAGTGCTGGCTCCAAGGCTTGTAATGCCCCTGGATACTTTGGCAACTGGTCATGAAACACATCCGCAGTTAGTCTGAAGGTCCTGTCAGTGAGGGTCAGCAAGGTGGGCACCTTGTGACAGGGTATGGTATGGTATGAAATACAAATGGGCAAGGTGATGCCTTTGGTGGTCCCAAGCCAAGGTGCACCCCTGAGAAATTGTGCCATCTAACAGAACTGATGTAAAAGAGGTTTATGGGGAGGAGAGAAGAGTGAGGACCTGGAGCAGAGGTAGAGGCAGCCAGAGATCCATGAGCACAGAGAGGAAAGGGGAGCATGTGAGAGAGAGAGAGAGAGAGAGAGAGAGAGAGAGAGAGAGAGAGAGAGAGAGAGAAAGAGAGAGAGGTGGCATGGGGGGTCATCTTTTTTATTCGCCACAAACACCTGGCGCATCTGATGGCAGCTGCAGTGGCTGCAGCAGATCATGGTGTAAGCAGCAGCTCTGTAGCTCAGGGCAGGCTAGTGGAACTGCCTGTCCACTAACATTCCTCCCTTTTTGTTTAATTAAAAATGAAGAAATAGGAAGGGGTGATGGTGGCACAGGAATGAGGGTGTTGGGGGTATCAACGTCTTTTGGGAAGCCTAAGGAATTTGGGATGCTGGCCAAGTCCTGGGAGAGCTGGCTGTTTCACTCACTGCCCAGGTTCTGTGGAACCATCTAAGGCTCAGAAGGGGCAGGCCCAGTTGAAGCAGTCTGAGGCTGGACCACCTGGGGCTAGCCACCGTGGAGCTATTCTGAATGAAGAATTTGAGGAAACACTTGGACTTGGCAGGATGCTAGAGCAGATATATATGTTAGGAGCAAAAGATAAAGTTACGAGTGTCTTAGTCAGGGTTTCCATTGCTGTGAACAGACACCAAGACCAAGGCAACTCTTAGAAAAGAAACCCTTTAATTGGTGCTGGCTTACAGGTTCAGAGGTTCAGTCTATTATCATCGAGGCAAGACACATGGCAGCATCCAGGCAGGCATGGTACTGGAGGAGCTGAGAGTTCTACATCTTGTTCCAAAGGCAAGAAAAAGAAGACTGGCCTCCAGGCAGCTAGGAGGAAGGTCTTTCAAAGCCCACCCCACAGTGGCACACTTCCTCCAACAAGGCCACACCTCCTAATAATGCCACTCCCTGAGACAAGCATATTCAAACCACCACAAGAAGTTTAGGGAGAAAATTTTTTCTCCGCTGTACAGTTAAAACTTTTAGGCCCATAGTCTTGGTAGTTGGGAAAAGGGAGTCTCAAACCAGGGAAACAGAGATAGGAATAGGCAGAGGAGAAAATAAACTGTTAATTAATAGTTCCTATCTGTAGTCCATTTAGGCTGAGAAGTAGATCCAAGTCAATTCTCTTAAAAAGCTTACAAGAACTTTTCAACTTTACAAAAAGAGGTAAGTTTTAGACATGTTAGCATCACCATCATTTGTAATCTGAACCCTGCATTGTAGAGAAGTCAGTAGACGCATGCCTTTGTGTCATAGCAGAAGCTTAAAGACTGTTTTATAAAACACAGCGTAATAATACAAAAGGGAGCACCTCAGTGGACCCTGCCAAAGTGTTCCCCACAAGACAGGATAAGTTATGAAAGGAAGTTTACTGAGGGAAGGGAGTCAGGGAGTGGAGCAGGGACTTGGAAAGAGGTGGAGGCAGAGAAAGGGGTACAGAGAAGGAGAGAGAGAGAGAGAGAGAGAGAGAGAGAGAGAGAGAGAGAGAGAGAGAGAGAGAGAAAGAAAGAAAAGGGGAAGAGGCTGGCCAGGGACATGTGGGGAAGAGAGGGGGGAGGGGGAGGGGGAGGGGGGAGGGAGAGGGAGAGGGAGAGGGAGAGGGAGAGGGAGAGGGAGAGGGAGAGGGAGAGGGAGAGGGAGAGGGAGAGGGAGAGGGAGAGGGAGAGGGAGAGGGAGAGGGAGAGGGAGAGGGAGAGGGAGGAGAGACTAATAATTCTTATATGCAAGCCAGGCAAGCCAGGCAAGCCAGGTAACTGTTGGGTGGAGCCTAAAGGAATTGCTAACAGAGACAGTTATTTTTGGTTAAAAACATGAACACTCTTTAAAGCAAGCTCAAGGAAAACAGAAACCTTCTGTGGAACAGAAAGGGTAAAGCTTTCTCCATCTTGATTTTCGGTATGATGACAAACTGTGAAAGAGGTGCTTTCCCCTCTATCCATATGACTGGATATACGTAACATTTAGCAGAATGAGAAGCACTTTTAAGTCGATACTTAGAAGACAATCAAAGGAAACACAAAATCTCAAGCTTGTGATTATGACAACAGTGTATCGTGTAGCCAACAGCTTTACCAGCGTTAGATGAATAGCTTATCAGAACTCCATTGATGAATGTTAAAACTAAACTTTTAAAGTCCTAATAGCACAGTAACATAGTGAGGGGAAGAAATCTGAAGCATTTTTCATTCCTTTTATATACCTTAAATCACTTTATCACCATCTAAGTTTTCACATCCTCCAACCTTCATAATTTGCACTTACCAAACCTTAAAACACCTTCTCAGACCCTCACAACTTTAGCTTCTGTATCCTCAGACCTTACATAAGCTTTACACCTTTTTTCCTATCCAATTATTCACCATGAGACAGCAGTGGTTGATTACTTACTGGGAGCAGTCACTGTAAAGTGAGTTCCTTTAGATGGAAGGAATAGAAAAGAGTTACTTTGGAATCTGCTTCCTGAGTCTGGTAACAAAATAGACTAGACCCAGGAGTAGCAGCTCTAGGATAGTGAGGCCTGCAGCCTGGTTCTCACACATGAAAAGGCTTGAGAAGGCAGATGAAACCTTAGTTGCTGCAGGAAGTACAGACCAAGCAGCTTCCGAGTCCATAAAAAATGATAGAGGCTTACTGACTACCTGGACAATCACCCAAGGTTCCTCTGCAGTTGGTGGAGCATCTGTCTCCAGTGCCAGGCTCAGAAGATTTGACAGACTTTCCTGTGAAGCATGCATTTTGAAGGACTGTCCTATCTTGTCCAGGCAAAGTGAGGCAGTCAATTTCCCAGTATCCTGCATGTCCAATTTAAACAGTGTGCTGCCAGCAGTCAAGGCAAAGGGCAGTTTGGCCCACTAGCCGGCTCTGCCACCTTAAAGCAAGCTTTAGGTTCTTCCCATCACCTTCTTTGGAGGAGAGGTACTGCCAGGAGATAATGTGTCTCTCTATCATGAAACGCTTTTTTTATTAAATATTTTAAATGCCATATTCTGCAGATCTCTGAAGTCTTTGAGGAGCATCTGTCTATCTAAAGCATATCTAAATAGCTTTGCCTGTTTCTAATTACTTACTTTGAAAATGTAAGGAGGCTTACATTTTCAGGAGGCTTCATAAGGCTTGTTCATGAAATTAATGACATCAGTTCTTAGCATGACTAGAAATGTATTTCTGAACACATTAAAGGACTTGATAAGGCTTCTGATTACCAACTTGCATTTTTTAATTATCATTAACAGTTTAAATAATTTAGTAGTTTTTACAAGACTAGGACTTTACATTACATTCCTGTTAGATTTATCAACTTTGAATTGAAACTATTCTAGTATCAAAATAAACCATTTAATCATACATAAGGTCCATAGGGAGACTGGCAACTTTCCTGATCCTGAAAATGGGCACAGTGAAGAAATAAAAATAGCCATTCCGTGGGGAAATGGAAAAAGTTTATTCTAAACTGCCAAGGCTATCTGGGAAAAGGGGGACTTGTGAGCTGTGGTGTGACCTAGTGGCCAGCATTTCCTTGACAGGTTAATAGGTACTTCAGTCAGATGTCAACAGAAGGACCACATTTTCTTCCTGCCAGAGATAAAGAGGATGACTCAAATTTTAGCAAGCAGAAACTTTCTTAAAGCCCCTGAGGGAAAGGGGGCTTTTGTCTAAATACCCAAAATAGGGAAAAGAACTTTATTGGAGGCACCATTATAGAACAATATAGTTTTTTGAATGGTTTAATTTATCCAAACAGCTAAGGTTTAAATGACAAAGAAGCTAGAGAGATAGTACTGTGATCCCGAGTAAACCTCAGAAGTTTTTACTTCTTGATTATTAGATAAGCCTTGTTCATTAAGTGTATGCTGCTACATATCTGCATTTTCTAACAGCTTGGTGTTGAGCAATTAGCAAAGACAGGCATACTTAGACATACATTTAAGTTAGCTTTTATTAATCTGAATAGATCCTTATAACATTGAAATTTTATCATTATGTACTGAATATGTTAAACCAGAGTTGAATGTTGCACTAAATATTATCACTACTCAAGTTGCCCCATTGGTGAGGTGGCAAGTGTTCCTTGCCACCCATCCAATGTTCCAGATTCCTGAAAGAAAGACACACGCCCTTATATTTAATATGCCTTAAACAGCTCAATGGCTGGGTACTTCCAAACCTCCCCTCCACTAATACAGTCTCCCCTCTGATATTCCTGAATTATTACTTACTAAAAATTTATATTTCATCCTGGCTGGCAGGAACCCAGGCCTGTTCAAGCCCTTCTGGACCACAGTCCCCAACTGTTACATGTTGCTGATTTATGTGTGCTGGGACATGCAGGCCCAGAGCAAGGAGGAAGCTGTACTAACTCCTGCAGGTCTCAGGTTGAGATTTTCACAGTTTAGACACATCTTAACCTCACTCTTGCTCTGGAGAGAGAATTCTGGGAAAAGAGAGGGGGATAGGGTAGCATGAGACTCTTTTTTCTTGCTACACACACCTAGTGCACCTGGCAGTTGCCATGGTAGGTCATTGCTTAAGTGTAACGCGCGCCCCCCAAATCCCTTTTCACCCGCAAATAAGGACAGGAGGCGATAATCGGGTATACTGCAACGAGGACTTTACTCCTTGATATGGTAAAGCGGAAGGAAAGACGGAAGAAACCGGAAGCGGCCTAGCTTAAATACATCCTAGAGTGACGTATTTACTTTTGAATGGCTGTTCGCTCATCACCCAATATTACGCCTCGGGATAGGCCAGTGACTTGGCGGTCTTTCTGCCTAGCAGCTGCGCAGATAATTGTTTACTGCTGGGAAAACACGAGGCCAGCGCCATCTTGGAAATGCAAACATATAGCCACTGTTAACAGCGGCTTCCTACATCTCTCCCTGTTTAAATTATTAATATGAAACAGCCTTTCGCCCATTAAGCGCAGCACCAACTCAGTGAGGGAAAGCAGAGGCCTGATCCCCTGTGCAAAATGAGATATTGTAATGGGTTTAATTCCCATACCCAATCTCGATGCCTTTTGACGGGGAAAGGGAGCCTCTACCCTGGGGCGCCACCAGGGGAGGTTTTTGGCATCAAACCTTTATGCAATCAGGCATACTTTCGGGAAATCTATCCACACTCGTGGAACATTCTCTGTCGAGTACCCACTCTACACCTCTAACTGTTCAGGTACCGGTTATTCAGGCAAGGGCCGGCTGGACTTAGACCTCTCATCGTCCCAGTGCAATGGGCTGAACCCCTGGGGTGCAACGACTGAGGGCCTCAGTCAATCGGCTACTTTCTCAGCCTAGATAGTCAAATTTCAGGGAGGGATGCTTGCTCCAAGGCTGCGAGTGCTTAGGCTTTAGCTACCTTGTCACGTTTTTGCTGGGCTCTGAGCTTACAAACCAACCTTCTATGAACACGAATCCACATCATAGGGCTGTATCAAAACAGGCCTACCTTCCCTTTTAGAAAGAAAGAAAGAAAAAGCAGAAGAAATTCAAGAAGTAAAATCTCCATGGGAAACAGGTTCCACTCGTGTTCCAACAAGACTCGAAATCCGGATCTGCAATTGGTGTCGCACCTGGTCCAACTTCCCATTCCACTTTCCTTTTAAATAAGCAGAAAGATTATGGCTTTAAATAAATGTATCATTCACAAATCTCAGAGGTGAAATACCTGGATGTAGGGTCGCTGACACACAGCTCATTTGAACCACATCCGCGAGCTGCTTCACATGGGCTTGGAGCGAATCAACTCTCTGATTGACCAACAGGATGCCTGCAACGCATCCACTTTTTGTGGGAGGGTCAAAGCCTCAGAGGTTTTTTCTGAAATTTGATTAACAACAGTAGCTGCTGTAACTTGATTAACCATGTCTGAGTCAGCTGTCACAGCTGCAATTGTAGGGATGGTAATAGCAGCAATAAGGGCTGCAGTTATATCAAAATCTCTTTTCTGTCAGAATAAAATCAAGGTCTCAGACGTCTGAACGGGGATAGGGATCAGAGTGGTAAACTGGCTATTAGGCCTGTTTATAGAAAAAGCAGACCAGCACTGGGACATAAAGCGAGTTACATTGGTACAAGTTAGCAGAAGCAACGCCTTTTAAGAAGGCAAGGGCATAGGTTTTTGAGAAGCAGATAGGTTAGCCATCTAAATTCACTGTATATACTAGGAACCCGATTTAGGAGAGTCCAAATGGGAACTGAGAGCGTCTGCAGATGAATCCTTCGGGGGGGGGGGTCTTTTTCAGGAACCGCGAGTCGCCGCGTCAGTCGCTCTGGCAGCCAAAATGGATTGTCTTCTTCCTGTGGAAACACACAGACCGCTCCCCGGGATCTTATTAAAATAGGATCCGGGCCTTTCCATTGACCAGTCAAAACATCTTTCCATTTTATCATTTCTTTTGGCCTAGTTGGTTCCAGGCAATGACGATCAGCCGCTGTATTGCCCTGACTGTCCAAATTCAGAAAGTTGAGGGTAAAAAGTGCCAGAGAAACAGTAGCTCGTGGCACCGTGGGCAGAGCTTCCTCAACTTCTCCTTTTTGTTTTATCAAATAAGTTTTAAGGGTACGATGAGCACACTCAATGATGTCCTGTCCCTGAGGGTTGTAAGGAAGACCCGTCAGGTGTGTCACCTCCATATGGCAACAAAATTGTTGAAATTTTTGAGAAGTGTAGGCTGGCCCATTGTCAGTTTTAAGGATTTTAGGCTTTCCCCAGGCACTCCAAGCCTCGAGGCAATGTTGAATAACATGGGCCGCCTTTTCTCCGGTCAATGGAGAGGGGAACATAACTCCAGAACAGGTATCAATGGAGACATGTAAATATTGTAATTTACCAAAGGATGGGATGTGAGTAACATTCATTTGCCAGATTTGTAAGGGCCTGATTCCCCGAGGGTTAATTCCTGTATGGGGAACAGGTAGGAATTGGCAGCAGTTTTGGCATTGAGTCACGATATCTCTGGCCTCCCTTCTAGAGATGTTAAATCGACATCTTAGTGTCTCAGCTGTCACATGAAACCTTTTGTGAAAAGCTTTAGCCAAATCTAATTTTGGCGAAAGAGCAATTGCAATCAACCTCGTGGCTCGATCCGCCAGGTCATTTTCACGGGACATAGGTCCCGGTAAGCCTGAGTGAGCCCTAATATGAGTTATAAAGACAGGGAATCTATGCTTAGCCAGGGTAAGCTGAATCTTTTGAAAAACTTCTACAAGTCTGCTAGATGTCTTAATTAACCCAGCGACTTCTAATGCTTTTACTGCATTAACCACATAGAAGGAATCTGAAACAATATTTAAGGGGCCTGGAAAGATTTCCAGAACCTTTGACACCACTAAGCATTCCACAATTTGAGGTGAGGTTTCATGATATTGTTTGGATGTAACCTTATCATTAACCACATAGGCACCCACTCCTGTTTTTGACCCATCCATATAAACTACCATTCCATCTGGGAGCGGCTCCTGAGACACAATATGTGGAAATATGATAGCTTGAGTTAAGGCAAATTGTAAGATGGGATGCTTAGGATAATGATTATCTATTTGACCATTGAAGGAAGTGACCAGCACTGCCCAAACATCAGAGGTCGCTGTTAATATTTGGACTTGATGGGCAGTATAAGGCACTATCAAAACCTTAGGCTCCCTTCCAAAATGGGTAATGGCTGCTTTTAGCCCATGAAGGGCAAGTTGAGCAACTGCATCTGGATACCTTTCAATGATCTTTGCGGGAGAAGCATTGGGATGAATCCATAACAAAGGCCCCTCCTGCCATAACACAGCAGTTGGTAAGTGTCTAGTTTTAAAAACACATAAGTCAAAGGTTTTGGTTTCATCTATGCGTTTCAACTGAGCATCTTGTAAAGTGTTTTCTACTACTTGTAGAGCACGGCTCGCAGCTGGTGTTAAGGCCCTCGGTGAGGAAATATGAGCATCCCCTTCTAAAATATCAAATAAAGGTTTCAGCTCGGCCGAGGGAATTTTAAAAAACGGTCTTAACCAATTTATATCACCTAATAATTTCTGAAAATCATTTAAAGTACGTAAATGGTCTCTACGAATCTCCAACTTCTGAGGAATTATCTTTTCTGGATACATAACTGTCCCTAAAAAGGAACCAATCTCTGAAAATTGAACTTTCTCAGTAGCAACATGTAGACCCCACTGTTCCAAGGTTTTTAATAATAAGGGGTATGAGATCTGTAAAGTACTTAAATCCTTATGACACATAATAATATCATCTGTATAATGAGCCAGCAACAGCGAAGGAAATTGTTTCTTAATTGGCTCGAGGGCCATTTGTACATACAGCTGACATATAGTAGGGCTGTTGGCCATGCCCTGAGGCAGAACTTTCCACTGATATCTCTTATCAGGTTCAAAATGATTAATAGTAGGTAGTGTAAATGCAAATCTTGGTCTATCTTGTGGACATAAGGGAATAGAGAAAAAACAATCTTTAATATCTATAATTATAATTCTCCACTGCTTAGGCAAGGCAGAGAGTAAAGGCAAGCCTCGTTGCACAGAGCCAAATAGTCGCATCTGTGCATTGATGGCTCTTAAATCATGTAAGAGTCTCCACTTCCCGGATTTCTTTTTAATAACAAATATAGGTGTATTCCAGGGGGAGGTAGAAGGTTCTAAATGACCGAGCTGCATTTGTTCTTTAATTAGTTTTGTAGCAGCTTCTAATTTTTCAGAGGATAGGGGCCATTGAGGAACCCACACGGCCTCCTCTGTGAGCCAGGGTATGGGCATAGAACCCTCAGTGGCAACTAGGAAAAACCCAGGCCTTGTCTTCCTGCGTTTGATTCTTGTGAGACAGGATCTAACCTTCCTTGTTCGTTCCTGCCAAGACCCTTCCCTTCTTTAAATCCCATGCTTTTCATAATGTTTACAGCTTGTGGGGAGTATTCACTAGTCAGAACTAGCCCTAGGCCCTGTAAAATGTCTCTTCCCCAGAGATTGACGGAGAGGGGAAGCACATAAGGTATAAAACTTCCTGTCTGACCCTCTGGTGCCTGCCATGTCAACGAGCAAGAACTGACTGCGGGACTGGCCTCATATCCCAATCCTTGTAAGGAGTGTGACAATCTCTTTACAGGCCATGCCTTAGGCCACCAATTAGCAGAAATAATACTTTTATCAGCTCCTGAGTCCAGAATTCCAGTAAATTTCTTTCTCTCTATTGTTAATTGTAAGGTGGGTCTAGTTTTAAAATCAACCACCAGATGAGCGAAGTTAGTTCCTGATGAACCAAGACCCTGAGAACCTCTAAGCTTCTCAGTGGATGGAAAACAATCATGTAAGCTTGGAAGAACAACCAATTGAGCAATCCTGTCCCCAGGGGAGATGGAGAATATACCTTGTGGGCTAGAACAGAGAACTTGGAAGTTCTCCAGTATAATCCTGATCTATTACACCGGGGTGTACCACGAGCCCTTTTAAGGTAAGAGAGGAACGGCCTAATATAAGACCGACGCTTCTCTCTGGCAGGGGGCCTCTATAATCAACCGGGATCTGCTGCACCCCCATGTGTGGCATTAATAAGACTCGGGAGGTGGAGCGGAGGTCCACTCCTGCGGAACCCCTTGTGGCTCTGCAGTGAAAAGAGTCCCCTGAGTGTTTCGCAGTGTCCCATATCTTTTGGGGCCCTGGGATCTCGGGCCCGCATATCCGTTTTTTGAAAAATTTTCCTCCTTAATGGCTGAAAGATTTGGAGGGAGGATCTGACCTTTTATATCCCTAACAGAGCGGCAATCTGGAGCCAAATGATAGCCCTTTCCGCACCTAGTGCACAGCTTTGATGGTATTTGACTATTTGGGCATTCTTTTTTTATATGTCCCGCCTTCCCGCAGGCATAGCATCGGGCCATATGTTTTGAAGGGAATTTTCCACGATTCTGACCCTTAAGCAGCACTGCCGCCATTTCTAAGTTCGCCGCTGCGAGTCCTGAATTAGTGAGGGGACCCCCAAGCCACGGCAGACTCTTTACCAATCTTGTAGCCCCTTAGCTCTCCGAGGAGCAATGGCTGCACGGCATTCAGGTGTGGCATTTTCAAAGATCATCTGTTCTATCAATGGCATCGCCTGCTCTGGTTCCCCAAAGATCCTACCAGATGCCTCGGTCATACAAGCCACAAAGTCAGAGAACGACTCATTAGCTGTCTGAATTATCTTGGACAAATAAAGGTTACTGCCTTCCTTCCTAGGGAGGGACTTCCACGCCTTTACCGCAGCTGATGCTATCTGTGCGTAAACCTGCCAAGAATGAGCGGTCTGATCATTCGCGTGTACACCAACTCCCGCCAGCATGTCAAAAGTCCATAATTGTTGTCCCTCAGTATTTGCATTAATCCTAGCTTGTGCTTGCAATGTCTCATGCCACAAGGCCTTCCACTCTAGGTATTGGCCCATATAGTTAAGTACCGCTTCACTGTGTCCTGCCAGTCTCCTGGCGTCATAGCAGCTGTACCTAACCTCTCCACTTGGGCTACAGTAAAATTAGCTCCAATTCCATATGCGCGCACTGCTTCCGCTAATTCTTTGACCTGTCTATAATCTACGGGAGCATAAACGCGGGCACCTTCTGCCACTTCAAAGACCGGAAATGCAAGCTGTAGCTGTCTCCGATCTCCTGGGCTGAGAAATGAATTAGGGTCGCCGCCCGAGGCATAGGCTGGAGGCAAGGGTGGGGCTGAGGAATTCAAAGTCTTTCTTAGTCTTATCTCGGAACCGCTAGCCTTTGTACAGGCAGCTGGTTCCTGCCCCAGGCCCTCTTCCTCTCCTTGTGTTAGGTCTTCCTCGGAGCTGCTAAGGTTTATGGAAGCAGGCTCCTTAATTGAGTGCGAGGGGCTCCCCCCGAACTCCGGTTTCTCTTCACCAGCCGGTGAAGGTTTGTTAGCTTTAATAGGCCCTGCAGTGGCCCCTGTTCCTCCTGAATATTCTTTCCTATAACCAAGCTCTCTGGCCTGTCTCTCTTGTCCAGACTTCCTTGTCTGTTTCTCTTTTCCCAACCCTATGGCTGGACGCCGGCTGCCACATCCTGGTTCTGATACTTGGAGCAGACCTTTTTTGAAACCTCTCGGCTTGCCCCACTAGCTGTGCTTCGGGCTGGATCCTCACAGCAGAAATAGACTAAAAGCGAAAACCACACGAGCAAGAGGCCAGCTGCTGCAGCAGTGGCAGTGAATGAAAATTCGGTCACAACAAAGGTTTCCACGCCAAGCATACCTTCCAAAGATGTACCTCGAGTTCCGCAGTCTTTAACCCGTCCCAAAACTTGGGTGGTCTCCGCAGCGCCTTGAAATTCCTGGGTTCTCGGCACCAGATGTAACGCGCGCCCCCCAAATCCCTTTTCGCCCATGAATAAGGACAGGAGGCGATAATCGGGTATACTGCAACGAGGACTTTACTCCTTGATACGGTAAAGCGGAAAGACGGAAGAAACCGGAAGCAGCCTAGCTTAAATACATCCTAGAGTGACGTATTCACTTTTGAATGGCTGTTCGCTCACCACCCAATATTACGCCTCGGGATAGGCCAGTGACTTGGTGGTCTTTCTGCCTAGCAGCTGCGCAGATAATTGTTTACTGCTGGGGAAACACGAGGCCAGCGCCATCTTGGAAATGCAAACATATAGCCACTGTTAACAGCGGCTTCCTACACTTAAGGGGCTGCCAAGTCCCTGAGGGACATTTTTCTCAGTTTTGATTTTCTCTATCTTATTTTGATTACTTAAGAAATTATTATTAGTAGTATTGTTGTTAGCATGTTTGTGTGTATATGTATGTGAATGTTAGCATACATGTGGTGGTGTGCATATGTGTCACTACACATATGTGGAGGTCACAGAACAACTTTCAGGAGTCAGCTCTCTGCTGCCGTTAGCATGGTACACATTACAATCTATATTGCCATATCCCTGATCCATTTGTCCATAGGTGTTGCTCATACCTTTAATGGTCTAATAACTTTTTTACATTCAGTATTCACATTTTCAAACACCAAGAGCTTTATCGACACCTGACTTACACTAAAGCTGTCTGTTATGGCTTTGTTCACAGCTGAGACTAATCTTTGAACAGAAAAATCAGTAGAGGCCTCTCCAGACAGGACTGGAGAGATGGCTGAGTGGTTAAGAGCACTGACTGCTCTGCCAGAGGTCCTGTTCAATTCCCAGCAACCACATGGTGGCTCACAACCATCTGTAATGGGATCCGATGCCCTCTTCTGGTGTGTCTGAAGACAGTGACAGTGTAGTCACATACATAAAATAAATAAATCTATTTTTTAAAAAAAGGCTTCTTCAGAGTCTTGCATAATCTTTGTAAACAAGGTTGACTTTTTACCTGGGTCCTCAACTTTGTTCCAAGCTTTTTATTTATTTATTTATTTTGTCCCAAGCTCTTAAACCCACTAGGTGACATTGTTCTATATGAACATTATCAAGTTGAACCTGTTCTTGTATATCAGTGTGCCATCCTCCACAACTAGTCTTTTATACTATTTATTCCTCTCATGCTATTTTGCTGTTCAATATTCATGACTCCTTCCCTCCACCATGATAATCATTGCAACTGTGAACCAGCCTCTAGTATACATGTACCTGTTACTTCCAGTATTGGGGAATAATTCTATTTTGAGTAGCCCAGTTATTTAGAAATTGTTTCACATACGGTGAATGCATACCATATGAAATAATGGCTCTTGCATATGGCAGGCATATGCTTTTCGGCTAATGGGAAAGCTGCTGGTGATCTCCTAATTCCCAGTCAGTCCTCCTCTATGAGGTTAACCTTTTCTCTCTAAATGGGCTATTTCATCAGATTGTTCTCTTGCTTTTTCGTCTCTTCACTGATCTGACCAACCTCTGGCACAGTTTCTTTCTTTCCTCCTGCGGGAAAACTCCTGCTCTTTTCCTCAGTCACTGGGACTGAGACTTTTTGTCCTCTCTTCTCTGGTGCTCCTCGCTTCCCAAGTGCTTCCTGCTCCACCCACAACCTCTCCAGTGGCACAGACAACATGCAACCCTTTCAAAAAAGAGAGCAGAGTGATCCCTCCTGTTTTTCCATTTCAGCCAATTTTTTTTGTCTCCTCCATTTCCACCCACAATTTTTCCAAATGCTCAGCCAGTCTTCAAACCTTTTCTTGAAACAGAATATATGAGGAATAAAAGGGAGAAAACAGAAAATCTTCCTTGGTTGCAAAGTAATATCCCAGGGACAATGGCTGCAGTAAATATTTTTGCTGGCATCCTGAAAGAAAATATCCATTCCTTCATCCCCTCCTGTTTTCTCATCAAATTTCCTGTTTTTAATCTTTAACTTTCAAGCCCATGTTGAGGTGCCACTTGTACTGGTCTTAGCCACTTTGTGGGTTCTTCTTTTTCCCACTCTTTATTCCCCAGGTTTCCCCTAACACTAGATGGGAGAGAAACAAGGATAAAGGAGAGAGAGGATTAGGAAAATCTCTGAATCTAACTTTGTTCCTTTTGTTTCTTCTTTGATCAAGCTACAAACAAACCACAACTGACCTCCCTAGATGGTCAACAGCCACCCCACCCCACCTCTTGGAGCCCTGGAATTTATGCACCCTCTGAAAAGTTTCCAGAATTCCAAACATCACTCAAGTACAGAAAACATCTGCAGCTGGAAAAACCACACCTCTACTAGAGCACAAGGCAAATCGTAGTCAGCTGCTGTGGACAGTTCAAAGCAGCCCACATCCCACACCTGGGAGTACAACAAAATCACATTCTTATAATATTTCTGTGCTTTTTAAAGAAACTAAAGTTCCAAAATTGTCACTACAGTCTCCCAAGTTAGATAGACTTACTGAGATTACATATGTATGCCACAATATCTGGCTTCCTTATGCGGGTAAATTCAGAGATTAAACTTACATTGTCATGTTTGCACAGTAGGCACTTTTGCCCTCTGAGCCATCTCACCAGCCTGCCACCTTATTTTTTAAGACAAGGTCTTTCAATGACTGGAATGCTTTGATTTGGCTGACAAGCTCTGGGAACCACCTGTCTCTACTCCCCAGGACTGGAGTTATAGACTCACACCATTATAATTCCTGGCCTTTCTGGCATTTCAAACCCAGGGCCTTATGTTTGCCAAGCAAGTACTTTACCATCTCCCCAACCCCACACCATATATTCTCTGTTTCCTTTCTTTCTCCCCACCCCTCTCCCTATGTAACTTTGCCTGTCCTGAAACTTGATATGCAGATAAACCAACTGGCTTTGAACTCAGAGATCTGCCTGCCTCTGTCTCCCAAGTGCTGTAATTAAAGACATTTACTACCATATCCAGCTGGAGAAGTGATGCCAGCCCTTTGAAGGAGCCCAGAAGATCATGTGTGGATCCTAGACATTGAAACAAGAAGCTGTAACATTAGAGTTGCCTTGGAGCCACCAAGACGTTTGAGATGCCAGAGCCATGGGATATCTGTGAGGAAAGCTGCTAACAGGGAGTGGACCCAGCCCAGGAAAAAAAGTTTGTTGCTGTCAACAAAGATGAAAAAGGAGTTGGAAATCTGAACACTGCTTGACATCAACCATGAAGATGCAGAGTTTGGAGTTTGCCCAGCTGGTTTTCTGTCTTGCTTTGGAAATTATAGGTAAGTGATTGGATGAATCTAAGAAGAGATATTGAACTTTAAATTTTTAACATTGTTGAAACTGCTATAGACTATGGGGGCTTTAGGAGTTGGACTAAATGTGTTTTCTATTATGCTATGTTTAGGTATGGCTCCCTTAGACTCATATGTTTGGAGAAACCTATGGGAGCCAGGGAGTGGAATACAATGGTTTGTATATGCTCAGCCCAGGGAGTGGCACAATTAGAAGGTGTAACTCCTCTTCTCACTGAGAAACCACCTCTCCCCTCCTTCCAGACCTGTTTTACTCTGTGTGGTCAATTCAAGAAATCCTCAATTAATAGTGGATTCTCACCCCTTGTTAGGCACTATCTGTAGCATATAATTTTAAAAACCCATACTTGCTCCTGAAAGACTCCCAAGAGGGGAGACCCTCATTCAAATCTCAGGATGTCACAGCCACCCAATAATTCACAAGACACCAATCTAAATGCAATCAGCAAGAGGTATATTTTGGGATCAACTGGCTGATGCTCAATCCATAACTCACAGGAGCAGAGGAATTGACCCAGCAGCCAGGGGAGGGGGACTTTTAAAAGGTAAAACCACAAACCAGGGGGATGAGGGGGTAACTAAGGGAACATCAAGAATGCAATCTCATTCAACCATTCATCTTGTGGTCAGCTAGTTCCTGGAACCACCCAGATGACTTGCATCTTTCTTTGTACCATTCACCTTGTGGAATGTGTCTCTGTGCTTTGGGCCTTTCCCACTCTCAGGTGGGTTCTCTTCCCTGAGGTCTGAGGAATGTTAATCAGCCTCTCCCTTCCTCTCCTAAATGTTAATCCAGCAGGTGTCCTCTGACTCAGGGATAATGTATCCTGGGGCAGTGAATTCTAAGACATAAAAATCTCACATTTAGTTCTGCTTTCTTTGTGGAACTAGTGAACCGGCTGGTCTGCATTTTGTTGGCTCAGGTCTAAGGGGTCATAAAAACTTTCTATACTTTTTATAAGTTTTCTCTATCTTTCACTCCTTCCTGCCACCAACTGCCATCTCACTCAGGGCTCACAGCTAGCTTCACCAAGCCTCCCCAGTCTTGCTCAGCTCTGCCAAGCCACCAGCTGGCACTTTTCCCAAGAACACCGGGAGCTGCCATCGCTCCCTCAGTCCCTCGAGGCTAGCTCATCCAAGCTGCCAGCAATTGCCCTGGCTGCCTCTTTTCCTCCTTTCCATCTTAGTGCCACAGATGGAAAACACTAGACAGTTTAATATTTTAAAGCTAGCCAGATAACTCAATGGCTGGGTGAAGAATTTTCTGCCCTAATCTCTTATCAACTAGCTATTCCAGCCATCCGACACTGGCAGATGACTGCCATGTTTGGCCCCAAGATCTTACATGGTGATTGTGTCTTCCCATTCCAAAAGCCTCTTGAATCCCTCTTCTAGTCCTTTTTTCTTCCCCCTGGGACCTGGTAGACCTACCTTCTTCCCTTCACCCAACAATTGGCTTTCATCATTTTTTTATTGACACAATCAAAACCAATTAGGGAAACACCTCTCCCTCTCCACACAGCTACTTTGTGCTCTCAGAAAACACTTCCCAGAAGATTTCCCCTCAGTGATGCTGATTTCTTCTTGATCACCACTAATTTCTTAGCTCTAGCTAACCAGCATCAATTTTTTCCAGTAGTCTCCTTCTCCTCTTGACTAAAAAGCCAGAGACACATGGCCAAAGCTGCCCAAGTTCTGCTGCTCACTGGGGATGGAACATGGCTCCCCTTTGTTCTATTACTTTATCAATGCTGGAATTAATGGTGTGTACCACAACACCTGGACTTAAGCTTTTCTTCACCTAGAACTTGCTCTGTCCCAGGCTGACCTTGAACTCAGAGATTGTTTGGCTTTATCTCCAGAGATTAAAGGTGTGTACCACCATGCCTGGGTCTAAACCTGGCTGGGTAGAATCTTGCCCCAAAGTCCTGCTCCCTTCACCTATTATCTCCTAGAGCATTGGATTCAGCTCCATTCTACTTCTTGGTGCCCCTTTAATATCTAAGCCATATGTTTTCTTTTTCTTTTCTTTTCTTTCTTTCTTTCTTTCTTTTTATTTATTTATTTTTTTTGTTGGTTTTTCGAGACAGGGTTTCTCTGTGTAGTCCTGGCTGTCCTGGAACTCACTCTGTAGACCAGGCTGGCCTCGAACTCAGAAATCCACCTGCCTCTGCCTCCCAAGTGCTGGGATTAAAGGCGTGTGCCACCACTGCCCGGCTTCTTTTTCTTTTCTAAGCTTACTACACTTGTTCAAAATGCTGTTCCTGAGACTTAAACAGAGAACAAAGTCTCTACTGGGCTTTTTTGAGACTTCCTTTGTCAATGCAATTAATGATGTAGAGTAAAAAAATTATAAAGACCATTTTATGAAATATATGTAGGCTTTTTCTTTACCCTAGACCTGAGCAAAAGAATGCAAGTCCCAGAAGGTGGAACTGAATGTAAGATTTCAGACCTTCACTGCCCTGGGACACATTCTGGGTGGAGGACATTATCCCTGAATCAGAGGATGCTGGATTAACATTCCTCAAGCCTCAGGGTGGGGAAAGCCCAAAGCAAGAAGACACATTCCTGACAACAGAGAAAGATGCAAGTCATCTAGGTGGGGCTATAACTGGAACAAGTGAAAAATAGTTAACCTGAAATAGTTAGTAATAACAGGGTAGGGCACAGTGACATGGTAAAACTACATTTTTGAGAAGACTGAGTATACAGAGTGATTTTCACAAGACTCTAAATCATTTGGGGTGAGTTCCTCTGAAATGTTCCACTATTTTTATGTTATAGATCCTTGACAACCCCTCACCCACTTCCCACTCCCCTGGTTTGTGGTTTACTCCTTTAAAAACCCTCCTCAGGCTGACTGACTTTGTCAAAACTCTACTCCTGTGCAAGTGTGCAGTTTGACTGCTGGCTGCCAGCTCTCTTCCCCAATAAACCTCTGCTGATTACATCCAGGTATGGTTTGTAGAGTGAAAAATTATAAAGGCCATTTTATGAAATATGTGTAGATTTCTTGCCTTACAGAACTGAAAATAAGATTTCAGGCCTTCACATTCCAGGTGAAGGACACTTGCTGGATTACATTCCTCAAGCCTCGCCCAAGGCAGGAAGGCATTCCTGATTACAGATAAAGATGCTACCACCTAGGTGGGGCCCTAGCCCTATAGCCGGAAAAAGTAAAGATAGCAATCTGAAATGGCCGGATAGGGCACAATGGCATGGTAAAAACCACATTTTTGAGAAGAATGCAGGGCGATTTCCACATGACACTAATCATTTAGAGTGAATACCTCTGAATTGTTCCACTGTTTTCATGTTTTGTATCTTTAACAACCCCATCCCACTCCCCTGGTTTGTGGTTTTTCCCTTTAAAACCCTCCAAGGACTGGCCGAGGGGGTCGGACCTTGACTCCAGCACGAGTACCTGGTCAGACCGCTGGCTGCCAGCTCTTTCCCTAATAAACCTCTGCTGATTGCATCCAGGTATGGTTTCTTGTGATCTTTGGGTGGTCGCGATTCCGGAGGCTTGAGGAAGGGTCTCCCGAGTATGGGGCTCTTCATTTGGGGGCTCGTCCGGGATATGCGACCACCTTAATCCAAGAACCACGCTGGGAGGTAAAGGGACACCGCGGTTTTTTCTGTCTGGTTGTTGTGTGACCTTTTGTCTAAATCGTCTGATTTCTCGTGTGCTAGGGTTGCCTAAATCGTGTGCTGTTTTGTCTAGGTTTGTTTAAGTTATTTGCTTTCTAAGTTGTTTGTACCCGTCTGTCTGAATTATTTGGTTTCTGAAAAGTGCACTTCGGTTTGGACTGGCAGCTGTTTCTGTCTCGTGAGGGGCAGTAAACCATTTTTGTTTCGAGAGGAGACAAATGAGTGATTAGCAGACGTGCTGGAGAGTCACTAGCTGCTGCACCCCCAGAGACGTTTGGGGGTTCATCTAGGTGCCGGGGAGGACGTGGAATCCCTCTAGGCTGGCACAGGTTTGCATCTAGGTGCCGGAGAGGACGTGGAATCCCTCTTGGCTGGCACTGGCGATTGAGACGGGTTTTTTTGTTAGTCTTTTTGTGTGTTAACAATGAAAACTAGAGAGAGAAGGTCAGAAATGGCCACCGTGGTAGTTGTGCTCTCATGGCAGTGTGTCTATTTTTGGGTTGTTCATTGCTGGTATGTTAGAAATCTGTTAGACTTGGTCCAGCATAGGCTGACCAAGTTGTCTGAATCTGTTAAATCTGAATCTGTGAAGACTGACCGCGTTGTCTGGTTATTGGAGTCTTACTTGGAAGGCGAGAGGCCTTCCAGAAGGTCAGGGGATCTGACCGTTGGATTTCAGGGGGAAGGTGAGAGGCCTTCCAGAAGGTCAGGGGATCTGACTGTCAGGTTTCAAGAGACTGAGCGCTCCTACTTGGGAGAAGATGTGGAATCCTTCTCCATCTGGGGTCGTGACCAAATGTAGTTAAGTGTTATTTGTGCCACCCGTGGCAGGGGTGAGCTATCTGTGTTTTATGTACTACCCGTGAGAGGGGTGAGTTATTTGTGTTGTTTTTTTATATGTGTGTGTCTTTTCTTGGCAAATCATCTGTGTGTTAGCTGTTAATCTACTGTGTTAAACATCTTGAGTTAAAAATAGGTAACATGATTGCCGGCAGAGAGAGAAATGAAGCCGCCGGTACAAGAATACAACTGCAGAAAGGCAGGCAGGTCCTTTAATAAGGGGCAGCTACCTCGGTTCGTGCTCGCGGTTCGTGTTCCTACAGCCCACCTACCGCATGTAGGGTATGCTTCAGGTAACAGCACATGGAGGGTGCCCTCACCCAGCCCGCTCACCCAGCCCCCACTTGGCGGGCGACAACTCGTGGTTCCCCAGCACAGCAACAGCGTGCAACAGCTACCTAGTTTGGTATTCCTGGCTGTACTGGGTACCTTGAGGTCACTAGTGCAACAAATGGCGGTTTTCCACCTGCCGCCTATGAAGATAGATGAGAACCCAGGTGATAAAAGAAAAAAGAAAAAAACCTGGCAGTGGAGCCAGGACAGCTAGACAAACAGCCGCAGCAAGATTGTTCACCTGAGAGTTAATTTTTTTTTTTTTTTAAAAAAAAAAGAGAGACAAGAACTGGTTAAAACTGCTTACTTAATTTAGTTTAAAACTTACTTGTGAGGCAGTCTTGATTTACACAAGAAAAACTGATAATTCGCCCTGCTCTGTGGCTAGGAGAAGGACACCAGCAGAAAGTAGAAAAAAAAAAGGGGCCAGCAGTTTTTTAGCTTCTGTATGTAATAAGGAAGTTGATAATGATTTTTCCCAGTTTTATAAGTAAAGGAGTGCTTTTTTCTAAAATTACAGCTTAAAAGTTATAGGCTGCCCTGAGTCAGAAATATATATATATGAGTCAGGAATATATATATATGAGTCAGGAATATATATATATATATATATATCTCCTTCAGTTTTGATAAATTTTTTAGCCATTACTGTTTGAGACAATTTCATTATTTGTATGAGATTTTCATTAAGATTTGGTTCAAAGATGAGAGTTCTGACAAGATAAAATTAAAGAAGTGGTGAAGACTTGTGCTCTTACGTTAGACATAAAAATGTTTACTTTATTGTTCTTGTTGTAATCAGAAATAACTCTTTAAAAGGTTTTTATAGAACTATGACCAAAGTTTCTATTTTGTTAAAAGTTAAATTCAAATAAGTGTCAAATGTAACTCAAGTTGCCTTTTAAAAATTGTTAATAACTGTATGAACCTTCAACATCTTAATAATCCTTGCTGTGAAATGCTATAGATAAGGCTATTCATTCTGATTTGGTTTCTTTCTTAGAGCTTCAGAGGTGAGCTCACATTACACCTGTGGACAAGGTACTGTTTGCAGACTGAATTAGGTTGTGGTCTCTAGTGTGATGTGAACAGCAGTCATGCAGCCTCACAAATGCATCAGTCTACACAGAGTTCAAAGCAATAAATAAGGTAAAAGCCTTGCTTTCACAAGACCTTTGTAGGTTCTGGTCTTCAGATTGGGGACCCCGTCAATTGATCAGGCCGTGGTCAGCAGCAGGTCAATTTGGAGCAGATTTGACTGAGACCTCCATGTGACAGAAGGTAAGGGACACCCAGAGGCCCACGCCAGATTCCGCTGATAGGTCTTGAGAGAGAAGATTATATGAGACCCCACTAAGTTTGATCAGGACACATGAGGTTAAGCAGAGAGCAGATAAGTTACCCACAGCCTTTCTAGACTAGCTCATAGAGACATTCTGTCAGTGTAGACAAGGCTCCAGAGGCTACAGAGACTACAAGATAAGTCATTGAAAGATTTAGGAAGTATACTACATATTAAAATGATTGATGGTAATAGCAAGTGAGAGAAGATTTAAAAGAAAGGAATAGAGAAGAGGAATAGAGAAGGTTTAGTGTAAGTCTAGAAGAAAAGAGTAGAGAAGAAGAATAGAGATCAGTTGCTGTGAGTCCAGAGGAATAGAGAGGAATAGAGGAGACTAGAGAGAGGTGAAGAAAGAGAAAGGTGACAGGAAAGAATTTACAGAAAGCAGAAAAAAGGGATTCCAATCAAAGAGAGATAAAACTCTTTGAAAAAGACCAGTGTGCGCATTGCAAGTAAAGGAGCCAGCTTCAGGGTCCAAAAGGGCCCTAACAAATAGAAGCCAGGGCCAAGAAATCCCAGGCCTTGAAAAACATCCCAGATGGTGAAGATATTAGCTCTGTGTGAAGATAGTGATTAAGATAGACAGGGTCCTCCTCCAGGCCAATGGGCCAAAATATATTTATGGACTACCCGAAAATGGTGGACTAAGAGATGGGCTGGGTATCCCATTCATTTATGGTCATCCTAGACTGTTCCTACACTCTGTCGGGTTGAGACTTACTCCCCAGGATTGGGGTCCAGACAGGCTGCAACTAACTGACAAGAACTCACGGGTAGAGGAAAGGCTCCTCCTACTGACTCCATCCGGGAGCCGAGGTAACGTGCTTTACAGACGGGAGCACTTTCCTCCATGCTGGTCAGAGGCAAGCCAGCACTACTGTGGTGGACACAAATGTCATCTGGACTGACTCCCCACCCCTGAGATCATCGGTGCAGAGAACAACCTTGGAACTTGGGGCTGACAAGAAGACCAACATCTGCATGGACAACAGGTATGCTTTTGCCACAGTCCATGCCTGCAAGGCTATATGCCAAGAGAGGAAACCCTGATGAAGCCAGCAACTGTGAGTACTCGTTGCCCAGGACACCAAAAGGGAGGAGACTCAGTGGCCTGAGGCAATAACCGGACAGATCAAGTGTCTTGATACGGCAGCCTGTTCCAGTTGTGGGCCTAAGAGATGGCCTCACTTAAAGCACAGAGTAAGAAAAAGAACTCAGATTGCTAGCCATCCTGCCAGATACTATCTAGAGAAAAAGAGACAATGGTGCACACAAGAAGGGAGAACTATACTCCCCAGAAAGCAAAGGATTTACCAGGCTAAACACACAGATGGACTCTTAAGATATGAGTGCAACCAAGCAGCCAAGAGACTTAAAACGTATAAGGGACCTTAGGTTCTGAGCCAGAGAAATAATAAGACTTAGAATAGATAAGAAATGCCTAGGAGAAAACAGCCTAGAATAGGGACCTTCTCGAGGTTTAAAGTGTCCTAGGTAATTAGATCAGATAGCAGTTTTAAGGTAAGTCAGGAATTGTCAGAGATTATAGAAGCTCCATTGTTTATACTGTCTCCAAAGCTCAGGACAGGTAGAGAGAATATACAGGACCCTAAAATTAAACTACCCTTGGGAACTGGCGCTGGCTAGAGTGTCCCTTGTTCTTGCTCCATACCCAGAATGCCCATTTTGTGTGAGAAATGATTTTTCAGGCTACTAAAAGACTGTTCCTGGTGCTGTGGACCATCCGACCTCCTTGAAGTTCACCATCACCACCTGTGACTGATGCCAACTGGAGAAGATCCAGATGCCTGAACAACCCCCTACTCTTTGGCTCCAGGTCTTCTGCTATTCTACAAGGCTAAAGAAGCAGCAGGCCTTGACTCCTGAGACCACCCCAGAGGCACAGGGAAAATGCTGCCTTGGAGGGTGGGACTTAGTGTGTGTACACCCAAGGTTAAATGACAGCTTGTGATTACAAGATTGAAGTTGAAATGTGAATCTAGAGTTATATAGATTTGTTCCTTTTGCAATTTCTCTTTATTATATATGTGATTTTATGTATATGTAGACAGCTATGTGCCACAAAATGTGGAAAAGTCAGAAGACAACTTTGAAAGTGTGCTACAAAGAAAAGGAAATGTTTTGAAACCCCTAGTCAATAGAATAGAGCCCAAGAACCCCTGCTAACAGATACCTATTGCCTAAAATTGATAAATGGTAGACTTACAGCTCCGGGTTAACACCATGTGTTTCCACTGCTATCTTTGATGAAAACAAAGATTATTGTGTACTTGTCCAGCTAGATCCCGCAGGTACTCTTGAACTGAGTTTGAGATACACCCTAGATGATTCTGCAAAGAGCCTATTTTCCTTGACTCTAGCTGTTACATTGTGACTAGGAGTGGCCATAGGTATAGAGACAGGTGTAACTACATTGATACAGACACCTCATTACTTTCATCAGCTGAGGGATGCCACTGATGTGGATTTGAGAGCCCTAGAACAGTCAGTAACAAAGTTAAGTTGTTACTAGACTTGCTGTTTCTTAAAGGAGAAAGTCTGTGTACAGCTCTAAGAAAAAATGTTACTATTATGTAGACCATTCAAGAGTGACCAGAGAGTAAATTCAGAAAAAAAAGTTAGACCAGAGACAAGATAGAGAGGCACAGCAACGTTGATTCGAGAGTTGGTTCAATCCTCCCTTGCTGGACCCCTTGTGATTTTACTTTTGCTCTTAACCATAGGCCCCTACATTTAAAATAGATTAGTAACTTTTGTTAGAGAAAGGATAAATGCTGTTCAGCTTTTTGTGTTGCGCCACCAATATAAGACTTTGGGTCAAGAAAATGGTAATTATGATGACACTGGAGTTTAAACTTTTCTAAAGATCCTAATCGGAAAAAGTGGGGTGAGAATAGACTTATTAATAATTGAGTTTTTATGATTAAAAACATAGCCAAATCGGAAAAAGTGAGGAATGTAGAGTGAAAAATTATAAAGGCCATTTTATGAAATATGTGTAGATTTCTTGCCTTACAGAACTGAAAATAAGATTTCAGGCCTTCACATTCCAGGTGAAGGACACTTGCTGGATTACATTCCTCAAGCCTCGCCCAAGGCAGGAAGGCATTCCTGATTACAGATAAAGATGCTACCACCTAGGTGGGGCCCTAGCCCTATAGCCGGAAAAAGTAAAGATAGCAATCTGAAATGGCCGGATAGGGCACAATGGCATGGTAAAAACCACATTTTTGAGAAGAATGCAGGGTGATTTCCACATGACACTAATCATTTAGAGTGAATACCTCTGAATTGTTCCACTGTTTTCATGTTTTGTATCTTTAACAACCCCATCCCACTCCCCTGGTTTGTGGTTTTTCCCTTTAAAACCCTCCAAGGACTGGCCGAGGGGGTCGGACCTTGACTCCAGCGCGAGTACCTGGTCAGACCGCTGGCTGCCAGCTCTTTCCCTAATAAACCTCTGCTGATTGCATCCAGGTATGGTTTCTTGTGATCTTTGGGTGGTCGCGATTCCGGAGGCTTGAGGAAGGGTCTCCCGAGTATGGGGCTCTTCAGGTTTCTTGTGATTTTTGGGTGGTCGTGATTTCCCAAGACTTGAGGAGGGGTCTCCCGAGTTTGGGGGTCTTCAATATAAATCTCTTTACCTTAGCCTCAAGTCGACTCTTCAGACAAGGGCAAAAGCAGCCACATTTTTCACCAAAATATCACAAAAACAGTCACACGCAACATACCAAAATTCTTCTCTAAAACCTTTTGGGCCAGATTTGTACAGTTCAAATTACTCATAGCAACAAAGTCTTCTATATTCCTACTATGATGGCTCATTAAGCCCCCATTTAAAGCATTCCACTGCTTTTCAAATCCAAAGTCCCCAAATCCACAATCTTCCAAACAAAAGCATAGTCAGGCTTATCACAGCAACATTCCAGTCCCTGGTACCAACTTCTGTCCTAGGGTCCTGTGAACAGACACCATGACCAAGGCAAGTCTTATAAAGGACAACATTTCAACTGGAGCTGGCTTACAGGTTCAGAGGTTCTGCCCATTATCATCAAGGAGGAAGTATACCAGCATCTAGGCAGACAGGGTACAGGCAGAGCAGAGAGTTCTACATCTTTGTCTGAAGGCCACTAGTGAAAGACTTGTTTCCAGGCAACTAGGATGAGGGTCTTATAGCCCACACTCACAGCAACACACCTACTACACACCTACTACACACCTACTACACACCTACTACACACCTACTCCAACAGAGCCACATCTTCTAATCGTGCCACGCTCTGGGCTGAGCATACATAAACCATCACAGATTAGATGCAATTTTTTTAGAGACCAAGTACTTTATTTCACTTTTATCTTGGGCCATTCAGACTTTTTGGAGACTTCACCATAGACATTACAGCATAAAGGAAATTTTCTTGTCACCAGATTGCTTTCTTCTGTCATGGAATTTTTGTATTCTTTCAAAAGATCACTTTAGAATGGCCTTATTTCAGAAGGTTGATAGAAATTCCCATCTGTAATGTTGGCTTCTGTGGCTAAAACTGGCAGATAATTTATCTAGATATAAGTTGTTACCCAGGACTGCTCTCGACACATGCATGGCCATCTGTGGCTCCTACTGATGCAAAATTTTCTAGTAAGGAGAGTTGAGACCGAGTCCAGCCAACTGAGAACCAGAGGAACCTGCTCCACTCTTCGGCCCCAAAAGCCAATATGTTATTTTCTTTATCTTTTATCTAAAGTCCAACCTTGACTTTGGAGTAAGTTTCCCTCAGCTCATCACACCAGATGCTAAAAATGACAAAGATTATAATTTCAACACTGAATGTAAGTGTCACATTCACTAAGCACATTCTCAGGAGTTTGTATGGCAGGGACAAAATGTGTCTTAGTTAGAGGTACTTTCAAGAGTGTTTGCTTATTGTCCTGACTCAGGATTTACATATACACCACATTTTGTACATGTATAACTTAATTGTTATGAATTAATTAATTTCTTTAAGATAAATCATGCGCATTGCTTGTTATGGAGAACCTACTATAGAAGACCACTCAGACAGCATACAGCCAGGTGAAAGAGTTTACTCTGGCGAGTTGGGATGGCACTCAGGTGTTTTTGACCAAAGTATAGCACTGAGTATTTAGAGTAAGGAATTTTTAAAGGCAAGAACCACATCTTGGTATCTTGCATGGCAACTGCTTCAGGAAGACATTTAACAGAAGCTAAGTTAGCTCAGACATCATGACCTTGGGATCCTAGAATGGGGTTGGGTAATTTTCCATAGGATTCTCCATCAAGGAGATCAAAATAAACCTAAAATGGCTTCAACAAAAATACAAAATGGAGGGACCGCTGCACTGTCTTGCCCCATCACAACATGAATAGACACATCATTAAGTTTATCTTAGTATGAAATGTCAGTACTGAGGGGAGATGCTAGCAGAGGATTCTTGTAGTTCACCAGGCGTGGTAAAAGATGCCACTGTGTAGGCCAGATGGTGGTGGAACACACCCCACCCCCAAAATAATATTACCTTCTGCAAATCACGCTGGTCAAGGTGTGGTCTGGTCAAGGTGTGATCCCTGTCTTATCTAGAATTCTGTTATGTGTCCTTATTTCTCAAGGGGACAAGCTCCCTTGTTTCATGATTCAACCTTGGTTTCATGGGTGTGCAGGGTCTGGTCTGTCAGATGTGCTGTTATTCTCTGGATCCCAAACTACAGGCTTAGGACAACAACAATAACCTTTAGATGCCTTTTAGGGGTTATAAATTATAATAAGACGATAGGAAAATGTGTCATTTATTCATCTCTGTGCTTTCAAACATTGAAGGGGAATGAGATAGCAATTTAGTGTTAGCACTTCCTAAGCAGCCACTCCTAGAGTGACTAACGCATCTATGCACAGACAGAACAAAAAGTTCATGACCTGAAGTAAAAGAGACAGATGCAAACACAGGCGGAAACACAAACATACAGCATGCTCTGTGTTA
Organism: Arvicanthis niloticus; assembly: GCF_011762505.2. Classification (NCBI taxonomy): domain Eukaryota; kingdom Metazoa; phylum Chordata; class Mammalia; order Rodentia; family Muridae; genus Arvicanthis; species Arvicanthis niloticus. Next base: position 72,007,376 of record NC_047673.1, on the reverse strand, counting down.
AGTGTGTTGATGCATTTTAGATGCAAACACAGGCAGAAGCACAGACACACAGCATGCTCTGTGTTAAGTGTGTTGATGCATTTTAGATGCAAACACAGGCAGAAGCACAGACACACAGCATGCTCTGTGTTACATGTGTTGATGCATTTTAGCAAAAGTCATCTATTTATCCATTCTCTTCCCTTTTTTCTTTTTCTTGTCTTTATTCCTTTGAAGGTTTTTTTTTTCCTTTTGTGTTGGGGGGGGTGCCGGTAGGGTGGGAGGGACAGAGTCTCACTGTGTGGCCCAGGCTGGCCTTGACCTCACAGCAATCCACCTGCCTCAGGCTCTGAAGTACTGAGATTATAGGCATGAGCCACCACACCCAGCAGCAAAAGTAATTTCTAGCTGTTGTATGAAGACAGATGTCACCCAGACAGAAGTGGGGTGAATGGTGGGCACAACACAGCAGAGGAGTAGCTCCTGTGGACCCGTTTGTGTTCTGTGTTTGTCACAGTAAAACTTACCATCCTAACATTTCCAAAGTCCAGTTCAGGGCACCAGAAATGCTGAATTTCTCCTGCTGCCAGCCTGGCCTTGGCAACCTCTATGGACACTGCTGCCAGCCTGGCCTTGGCAACCTCTATGGATACTACTGTCAGTTTCTTCTTTTTTTCTTTTTTCTTTTTTTTTTGGGGGGGGGGTTGTTTTTTTTTTTGTTTGTTTGTTTGTTTTTTTGGTTTTGTTTTTGGTTTTTCAAGACAGGGTTTCTCTGTGTAGCCCTGGCTGTCCTGGAACTCACTCTGTAGACCAGGCTGGCCTCAAACTCAGAAATCTGCCTGCCTCTGCCTCCCAAGTGCTGGTGTAAGGCCCCCACGAATGGAGGACCTTACCCAAGCCTCAGGAATTCATGGCCACCCACTAACTGTAAGATACCAAACTTGATGTAATCAGAGAGGTATATTTTAATCAGTATACTGAGGTCAAGACCCATGACCCACACAGGGGCAGTGGGATCTGACCCTGGGCTTTGGAGACAGAGAGAATTTAAAGCCCAAAACCACAACTCAAGGGGGGGATCACAACCCAGGGGGAGTAAGGGAGGGCTATTGGAGAGCACCTGTGGAAAGTCCCAGCCCATTATTCAGTTTGTGACAGGGTACAAGAAACAGGCTATTCTCTAAGAACCTATACATAATCAGCCACCTATCTTGTAGTCAGCCAAGTTCCGGGTATCCAGGGTGCACAGGCATGCTAACTTGAACTCTCAGCTCAAACCCTATTCAATCTATCTTATGGTCAGTTTGTAGTTCCTGGTACCCATAGCACTTGGTCACGCTATTCTGAACTCCCAGCTCTGAACTCTTATTTTATTTATTTTGTCTTGTGGATAGCTAGTTTCTTAGGACCCAGAGAGCAGAACAAGCTGATCTGCACTCTTGACTCCATCTGTGGAAGGTTTAAAATTTTTTAACTCTTTCACTGGGATTAAAGGCATGCCCGGCAACTGTCAGTTTCTTAAGTTTGACAAATAATGTTCTCTTTCTTGACCTCCAGGCACTGTTTGATATTCATAAAGTGGTATGGTCCATGGACAGCCCGAAGCTGTCCACATTCCTCCATATGTATCATGCATTAGTTAAAAGACAGTATTCATCTAGGATTTAGAAAACCATAGCATGAAGGTTCAGATGCGCAACTACGTGGACATTTGTAAAATCATTAACCTCTACTGACTTTAAATGTTCTGATAATAAGAACATTTTATTATCATGAAAAGTATGTGATCCCATGGTCTATTTGGGGAGAGAAAAAGAAACTTGCTTACATAATAATGTCAGTGAGTACACCACAGGGGTCTATAATGAAGGACTGGAGCATTCCAAGTAACATCACGGTGGGAAAATAACCCTTGCTAACACCACATGGTGAGCATCGCTGTCCATTACTGGAGGAGATTGGATTAGAAACTAGGAGCCACTCCAGGAGCAGGCCCTATTATGAAGAACATATTAATATATTCAAAAATACCTCTCAACCTAACCTTGACTGTCACACAGCACACCACGTCTCCCATGTATTATCTCATATACTGTTAGACCTTATCTCAAATGCTCAAGTTGAAAGCTTGAAGAACAAATGCACTAGGACAAGTCTGTGTGTTTCCCAACCCCTAAATTCTACTCTGGGTCAAGATGGGTATTGGCAACCCCAGCATCTGCTGGAAGAACATTTCTCTGACCTTTTTCTTCCCCCCTCCCTTCCCTTCTCCCTCTTGCTCCAGCTCCACTTGTAAGAACACTGTATGTCAGGGACAGCTATGCTTATACACTGAAGGCCTAAAATCAGCCATAGGCCTAAGTCAGCCTGCTAACACAAAGTCTCAGATCTCTGTGGAAAAACACTGAAACAGATATCTATAAGATATTGTAAACAGGCAGCTTTGGTGGAAATTTACCAGCCTGGATAGGAACAAGTAGTCATAGGTCTTGTGGATAGTCATAGACCTTGGGTAGCCTTGGTGGATAGTACCAACTTAGATAAGGACAAGTGAATCATAGGCGGAGTCATAGTGAACTGTCCCCTGAACCTTCACCCAGCCGAGACTCTGTTCTGGAAGATATCTGTACTCCCCCTGAACACCTACGCTCCTGCATCATCCCCTTCCCCACATCCTGCCTTTTTGTGTATATAACCCCTGTGTGAAAAAGTAAAAATTATGGTTTGATCAGCCATAATCAAGCCATGATTCTTTGTGTTCACCCATTTCTCCCCCATTCTCTCTTAAGTGATCTCCCCGGACTCTGTTTAATGCCCTGCTGGACAGGACAATTGTAGCTGTCTTCAAACACCCACAAGAGGGCATCAGATCTCATTACAGGTGGTTGTGAGCTACCATGTGGTTGCTAGGATTTGAACTCATGACCTCTCATGACCTCTGGACCTTTCCTAAAATTGGCTAATTTGTTTTTGTTGAAGTGGTGATAGGTGGGAGGGCCAATGTTTCACCCTGTAAGTCTGACTGCTTTGGAACTCACTATGCAGAACAGGCTGCCTCAAATGAGCCCCTCCCAAGGCTTCCTATCGGGGTATTGGCAGAATGTTGCAGAAGACACTGACCATTGTGTGCTCCCCATGAGTACCCAGAGAAGAAATGTTCTCATATCGGCATATTGGGGCAACCACCAGCTTTCTAGGCTTGTTATTGGTAGTTGCATTTTCTGCTGGATGTTCCAGGTTCTTGGCCTCTTATTCAAGGAATTTTAAAAAAGTGCAAAGAAATTTCAAAGTACTAGGTAAAGTTTATTAAAAAGTGAAGCATTTGTACAGATCAGAAAGAAATGTATTTTCAAGAGTGACATCACATAACTAAAACTACTCAAGGGCCCTGACTATTGTTTGGGGCTTTATTTTACCAAACTCAAGGAAGAAGGATTTTGGCTGCTTAGGGGTATATAGAGGCAGTTCTCTGTTTTGATAGACATACTTTATAAAATTTTGCTCATTAGACATGTCCCTTCCCACAATGCATCTGATTTTAATGACCTACATGACAATGTGCATGAGTAAGAGTTTTGGGGGCTCTCCATAAAAGTTATTTCAGAGTATACAATTTGCCTCATTGGACAAGCCCCTAAAACTAGTTTAAAGATAAATAGCTCTTCTAGCCTGGTACCCAGATCTAAATGGAGCAGGAATGAATAGAAACCATCTATATTTGGTAGTCCTTAGGAGATGGAAACATCTCATTGTTTGGAGTGGGCATGCATACAGTTTGATGCAAGTGGAGGTCCTAGGTTGCCCATTGGTTGCTGGGGATGGGGTTCAAAGAAAGGTGTATGTGAATACTGCATATGAGTGAGGGCTCAAGTTTGCTAGTGTTTTCAGAGAGGTGTGTGTGAAGCCCAAACCAAATGGAGTCTCAGGTGGCTAAACTATTCCCTGTCTGATACCCAGAGTACCCTTCATTCAAGAAAGAATGAAATGAATGAAAGAATGTTCAGTATGTGAAGAAACACAAGGATAAATGCAATGGAATGTGACTGTTTTCAGAAAACAGCAGTTCAACCCTTTGAGAAAATAAATCCTTTCAAAAGTTTTCAAATTCTTACAACAGTTACCCTTGAGGGGGAAAAGTAATTAAAAATGAAGTAACAGAAAGTGATATATTTTCCTTTATTGGAGGCATAGGGGGTGTTCTATATATGATGACTGTCTGAGCTTCAACAGTGGCACTTTGCAAATAAAAAAGCAGCTGATAAAGCCAATCATGGTGATGCATGCCTTTAATCCCAGCACTTGAGAGACAGAAGCAGGTAAATTTCTGAGTTTGAGGTCAGCCTGGTATACAGAGAGAGAGTTCCAAGATAGCCAAGGCCATACAGAGAAACTCTGTCTCACAAACAGGAAAAGAAAAAGACAGCTGATGAATCTTTTTATCATTACAACCTAAGTACTCAACTAAATATGAAAACCAGTGTTTTCTGTTTATTCTCAATCAGAACTATCATAGTCCAGTGGGAAGGGGGACAGAGTCTGTTGTGGGAAGCTATGGCAAGGCCTTACTCTTGGCAAACACTCAACCTTGGCTCTCCTATCTACTATTCTTTCTGCTTACCTTCCATGATTCACTTGTCAGTTCTCAGAACTTCAAACAAGGCCTGATAGCAACCCACCTTAGTAACCCTTCCTCCTGATTTTTAGATTTAGCCAACATCCTGCTAGATAGATGTTTTAGAACCCCTGGTAACAAAAAGGCTTTGTGAGAATAACTTAGTTAGACTCCACAGCTGCAGCTAGCTTCCTCCACCTGCAAAGACCTCTTTCCTTTCCTACCCCTCCCCATATCCTGTTTTCAGAGTAAATAACCTGTGTGAACAATAAAAATTTTGCCAGCTTGATCAGACTTCTTGACATGCTGTGCCTTTTTATTTTCTTATGCATCTCAGTCCTCTCCACGGGGTCTAAGGGTCCCACTTGATTGTCCAGCTGGCCTGGACAGTCCATGATGGTTTGTACTAAGTGTTAACTCAACACAACCTAGAATCACTTGGGAAGTAAAGTTGAGTGAGGGATTCCTAGACTAAGTGGGCTAGTGTGCCCACTAATGTCTGTGGGGGATTGCCTTGATTGTTAATTAATGTAGGAAGACCCAGCTCACCGCACACAGCACCATTCCCAGGGTAGAGAGTCTTGAACTATACAGGCCTGTGGGAATTTAAACAAATATAGCAAGCAGGTAGCATGGGTGGGTGCATCCATTTCTCTCTGCTCTTGGCCATAAACATGATATGACCAAGTGCTTCAGTTTTGGCCTTGGTGTCTCTGAAATCATGGGCTGTAACCTGGACTTGTAAGCTAAAGTAAACCCTTCCTCCCTTTGCTGGCTAATTTTATGTCAACTTGAGATAAGCTAGAGTCCTTTTGGAAAAGGAGCCTCAATTGAGAAAATGGCCCCATTAGATTGGCCTATGGGCAAGATCGTGGTACATCTCTTTTTTACTTGATGATTGATATGGAAGGATCCAGCTCTATTGTTGACAGTGACACCTCTAGGGTGGTGATCCTGGATACCATATAAGAAAACACTATGCATGATTTCTGCATCAACTCCTCCCCCCAGGTTCTTGCTCACTGCCTTTTTTCCTTTGCCCTTTGCCCTTTGCCCTTTGCCCTTTGCCCTTTGCCCTTTGCCCTTTGCCCTTTGCCTTGCTTTCCTCAATAGACTGTGACCCAGGATATATAAGCCAAATAGACCCTTTCCTTCCCAAAGCTGCTTTTGGTCAGGATTTTTTTTTTTTATCACAATAACAGAAATTAAACTAGAATAGGGTGTCACTATGCAGTCTAATTTGTTCTTCTAAACCCTGGCAGGCCTAACCAGACAGGTTCTATATGCTGGCTAGTTGTAAGTCACCTTGACACACCTAAGGTCATCATAGAGGATGGAGCTTCAGTTGAGAAAATACTTCCATAAGATCAGCCTTCAGGAAAACTATAGGGTATTTTCTTAATTAGTGATTGATGGGGGAGGGCCCAGCCCATTGTGTGCAGTGCCATCCCTGGGCTGATGTTCCTGGGTGCTATAAGAAAGCAGGCTGAAGGAGCCATAAGGAGCCAGGCAGGAAGCAGCACCACTCCATGGTCTTTGCCTCAGCTCCTGCCTTCAGGTTCCTGCCCAGTTTGAGTTTCTGCCTGACTTCCCCCAATGGACTATGGTATGTACAATGAACCCTTTCCACCTCAAGTTTCATTGGTCATGGTTCATCACAGCAACAGAAACCCTAACCAGTATTCTACACACTAAAGATGGGTTTGGGGAGGTGAGTTGTCTCATTTTTCTTCCCAATATAGACATATTGGCTAAATCTTCTCCTCTGCTTTTCACTAAAACTTGCTTCTTTAATGGCCAATGGGTGTCCTGACATGAGGGCACTATAGAGGGCAAAATGTATGGAGAACTAAGCAACTCTGGTCAATGTATGGTCTCTCCTGTCGCTGATCCACCAGAGCCTGGGCTTCTGCCTGAAAAATGACCTGATGATCTCTCAGAACTGTGAAAACTTCCTGAGAAGCAAACTCCTCCCCTAACTGCACTAACCTTATCTTTCTCCCAGCATAAACTTCCTGGAGAGATTCTAATTCCTTTGGGGAAGAGGGATGGGGGTGGGGGTGGGGGGTGGAGATACTACCAGTAATCTGATAGCCAAACAAAGGGAGAAACTTGTCTCCTTCCACTAGCTTTGCTCCTGCCAGGATGATTATACTGTTTTAATGTAGCCTGTGTGTGTGTGTGTGAGCACAGGCAATTATAATGGCGTATTAAAAGTTTGTAGAGCTAGGTGTGTGGTTGAGATAAGTGCTTGTCTAGTATGCATGGTCTTATAAAAAAAAAGTTACAAGTATTTCAGGGCAGTTGTTTATTGAAACAGTGCCCTGGATGCAACATTTGTATCTTCTTGCACAAATTTACATCTCCCCGCAGCTACGTTACTTACTAAAGACTCTAATGAAAGCATCAAATAACGAGGTGACCACAGCAGAAAACTGAGCCAGATGGCCTTGTAGAACATGAAGGAAGGCATTCTGCCAGGAAGCTAGAATCCAGGCTCGTGCTCGCACTGTCTGGGGTGTCCACCTCAGCCCATTTGTTGATGGTCCGTTTCACTTTTTCAGAGCTTGAGTTTTTCAGGTGTTTTGTTTTGTTGTGTTTTTCAAGACAAGGGTATCTCTGTGTGGCCCTGACTGTCCTAAAACTCACTGTCAACCAGGCTAGCCTCAGACTCAAAGATCCGCCTGCCTCCACCTCCCGCGTGCTGGGATCAAAGGCGTGTGCCACCACTGCTCAGCTGATTTTTGCAGTTATTTCTTTATTGTGGTTATCAGCCACCTGTTTGATACGTAGCTGGCAGACGTTCTCCTTCTGTGGGCTCTCTGCTCATTGTGCTGAGTGCTCCCTTTGCTGTGCAGATGCTTTTCACTCCAAGGAGACTATGTGCTGATTCTTGTGGCTACTTCCTGTGCTACTAAATGTGTAGAAACATTTTTCCATTTAATTTTTCTTTTCATTACTATTGCTGTTGTTGTTGCTATCTTGCTTTATTTACATGAATGTTTTTATCTGCTTGTATGTAAACATACTGCATGCATGCCTGGTGCCTGTGGAGAGCAGTGGAGACCAGAAGAATGCACCTGATCCTCCAGAAGTAGAGTTATGAATGTTGTGAGCTGCCCTGTGGGTTCTGAGACCCAAACTCAGGCCCTCATGGAAAGCACCCAGTGCTGAGCGCCTCTAGCCCTCCCTCATGGCTTTCTTTTTCTTCTTGAGGCAGGGTCTCAATGTCCACCTGGTGGTCCTGGAAGGCCGTCCTTGAACTTTTAGAGATATGCCTGCTTCTGCCTCTGGGGTGCACCTCCACACCTGGCTACTCCATGCTGTGTTCGAAATATATGTGCTGTGTTTTGGGTTTTTGGTTTGGTTTTTTTTTTTTTTTTTTTTTTTTTGTTTTTCGAGACAGGGTTTCTCTGTGTAGCCCTGGCTGTCCTGGAACTCACTCTGTAGACCAGGCTGGCCTCAAACTCAGAAATCCGCCTGCCTCTGCCTCCCAAGTGCTGGGATTAAAGGCATTTGCCACCACTGCCTGGCACGTGCTGTGTTTTCAATAGCACTTTGAGCATCTTAGATTTTAAATTTAAGGTCTTTGATACATTTAAAGGGTGACTTTTGTGGGAATTCAGAGTTCAGGATCCCATTTTCTTCTTCTGTGAGTATGTATCTATTTTTGCCAACATTGGTTATTGAGTAGGCCGGCTGGCCTCCATATCTCTGCCCAACAGTAAGAGGCCACACCTACATGGGCTCACATCTCGTTCTTCAGTGTGTCCTGTTACCTTGATATCTGGGGGGTGTGTGTGTCTGTGTGTGTCTGTGTGTGTTGTGTGGTGTATGTATGTTATGTGTGTGTGGTACATATATGTGTGTTATGTGTGTGTTATGTGGTGTGTGTATATGTGGTGTGTGTGTGTGTGGTGTGTGTGTGTGTGGTGTGTGTGGTGTGTGGTGTGTGTGTGTGTATGTGTGTGTGTGCCAGTACCATGTCAGGTGTGCCACTGTGGCTCTTTCTGGTTTCAAACTCTATGACATTCACACCTGCTTATGTACATACATATGAAGCCTAAAAGTGAGAACCTGGGAGTTTGCCACACAGCCTGACAACCCAAATTTGGTCCCCAGAATTGTGATGGAGAGAGAGCTAAGTCTGCACAGCTGCCCTCTGACCCCCACACACAGCTGACCAAGCACCCCACCTCAGCTCATAGACACACCTGCCAGACACAGTTTTAGCCCAGGTCCAGTTTCCCTCATTGTCACAAGACTTAGTGAAATGTAGAATCACAAAATTACATCCTTTGCCTCAGATAGAAATTCACAGCAAGACCTCTTATTAAACTCACCCTGAGTGTAATACAAAGCCAGGTCATTTCAGTCCTGACACCTACTCAGTTCTCAATGCAGAGTGCTTAGGCACTGACTGGGATTACTGGAGTCTCTGGATCTGTGCTGGGGCCTTGGTGATTAAGCACCTCTAGGAATTTCCATATGAACGATAAGGGAGACTAAGTCTCCACACACGCATTTGTTTCATCTTTTCCCTAAGTTAGGACATAAGCTAGTGACAATTTGGAGACAGACCGAAACTCTGTCCAGCCTTGGCCATCACTGTGACTAAGCCCAGTTTTCCATCTCTTCCACGTGTCTTTCCCATAGACACAGACTCTCACTCTTTCTGACTCTTACCTCTCCTATCAAGCCCCAATGCTTCTTGCTTTAAACTCTTCTTCAAAGTTAGCCTTTTTTCTCCTTCTCTACATTTAAGATTTCTAAGAAAAACAAAGGGGGAATACAGGACCTCTCTGCCAGAGCACCCAGACGCCACAAGGCAGAGCAAGGCCCTTCCCCCAACTGCTTCTAAGCCCGCCATTACTGCCCCTTCTCCCCAACGGGAGGACCTACAACAACAAATGTTCCTGTTTTTCAACCAAAAATTTTAAACATTTCTTTTTCTCCCTAACAGGAACACCTAAAACAACAATGCTTGTGCTTTTCAACCAAAAATTTTGTTATTTTTGTTGTTTTAATGCTTCCTTTTCTCTTTAATACTCGTGATATATGCCCAACATTTTCTTTCAACCTTTATGATTTCTTCAAGGTTCAAAAGCCATCTAGTTTCCTTCCACAGGTTAAGACAACGTGCTGCTGATTGCCATTTCTTGAGTCTTAATTAACAACTAATTTCTTTTACAGACAAAGTATTGCTGCCAATCCCAGATACATAATTAACATCGTTTTTTTCCCTCAGCCATCCAAAAACAGACTCAAAGGTACCTTCCAGGACTAAACTTTCCTCAAACACCTTTGCCTTTCCAGGATCTTAACGACAGACCATAATGTGCTTGTTCCCAAGCAATTTAATGCTCAATATCCAGCTTTTACAGACATCTCCCTGCCGGAGATGCTGCTTCCCTGCTGTGATTATCCTACAGGTATATCCACAGATCCAACAGAGTCCACGCCATCCTCTGGAACCTGCCTGAGATGCCAAGCTGCTTTCTCCCAGCCACCTCATCTGACTGCAGACTCCAGAGACACACTGAGACCCAGAGACAGTGCCACCTCCTGGAACCTGCCAAGCTGCCTTCTTCCAGCCACCTCATCTGACTGAAGACCCCAGAGCATGCTGAGATCTAGAAACCCACCCCAGACTCCAGAGATGCACGCCAAAACCCAGAGACGCTCACTACAAAAGACAGATCCAGACCTTCTAGCTACAGATGAACTCTCTTGCCAAAGTCACATAGCTAAAGTTACATGTTAGTGAGGAAAACATAATGTCTATTTAGATTAATCAGATGTCATTACCTTCAAGCTGTACAACCTGTGTTTAATTGTTTCAGTGATTCCTTGCCTTCCCAACCATACCCTCAATTCCCATTACCCTTGACTTAGTTATGCTACACCCTCCGGCCTACATAGTGTTTTCTTTTGACTACCTCATCCAAAATTTTCACTAAAAAGGAGTGAGATTTAGGCCGTAAAGAGATGGTTTGGACATAGCCTGGTCGAACAAGCTTTTGAACCCCGGAGACCCTCTGGGACGGAAGGCGTTCAACTCTGTTCCTGCCCCCACCCCCCAAAGCGCTGGGTTTGAGGTTGCCGGGGACCCAACAGGACTTTGCCTGTCAGGGACGTCAATTATCTCCCGGATTCCAGACTACTCCATGTGGTCCACATCTCTCATTAACCTGCACCTTGCAGACTACAGATGATGCAGAGTTGCCCCTCCTTTTATGAAAGAAAAGAGAGTGGGATGTTGGGCCTTGCATGAGGTAACTCCATTTAACCTGCGATCTTCAGTCACGTAGCACACAGGTAAAGGGCATGATTAACAAGTCTCCACCTCCAGAGATTAAAATATTAATGAGTTATCTAAAGGGGGGGGAGCATAGCTAATTAAGTTATTCCCGCCCCTTTTCCCTTTCCCTATAAAAAGCCAGGCCCCCTGACTTTGGGGGGTGGGGGCACACGCCATCTATACCCATTCACCATGCCATGAACAATAAAAGCTTTGGAAAACCAGACTCCACGTGTCACCTGGGCCTGCCACCGCCAGGTTCTCAGCCTTTGGAACCTTAAACTGCAGCCGCCAAACCCATGGTGGCTGTGTGAATGTGGGACCCTAGGCCGGCCAGCGGTGTGGGAAGCGAGCCCCGGACCCGCTGCCAGACCTCCTTGGAACCCCGCCGACGGACCTCCTCCCCCCCCTCGAGTTTTTTTTTTTCCCCCACAGTGCAGATTCTGAATGCTGGTGAACATTCAACCTGAAGCCAGGTCTCTGGTAAGAGCTCTTCTGAAAACTGTGTGAGTGTGCGTGTGCGTGTGCGTGTGCGTGTGCGTGTGCGTGTGCGTGTGTGTGTGTGTGTAAAACTGTGAAAGAAAAGAAATCAACTGGCTGAAAGCTGTGTGTCTCAAATCCCCTGTTGGTAATGCTAGGATGTGCTCAGGGATCCTGATGGCTTTGGGGGATTCTGAGGTAGGGTGAGGAAGTTACAGTGGGACAGTAAGGGAGAGAGTCCCATGGTGGGCATGTTATTTTTCCAGAGAGCTTCTTTTTCCTTTTTAAGCCATCTAGCCTGTTGTGATGGCACACCCCAATAAGATTTGCTAAAAGAGATGGAGGCAAGAGTTCTGGGCCAGCCTGGGCTGCACATTTGGGGGACTGGAGAGATGGCTCAAAAGTTAAGAGCACTGGCTTCTCTTCCAGAGGTCTTGAGTTCAATTCCCAGCAACCACCTGGAGACTCCCTACTATCTATAATGGGATGTGGTGCCCTCTTTTCGTATGTAGACATAGCACTCACAGAAAGAAGGAAGGAAAGAAGAAAGGGAGGAAGGGAGGAAGGGAGGAAGGGAGGAAGGGAGGAAGGGAGGAAGGGAGGAAGGGAGGGAGGGAGGGAGGGAGGGAGGAGAAAGTTATTTAGATATAGATCTTGACCTCCTGAAGCAAGCACCTGCATTTTCTTTACAAACTTATCATTTTTTATTTATTATTATCATTATCATATCATTACTATTCTTCAATAAGTTCTCATTTAATACAGTCTGGCCACAGACTCACTATATAGGCTGACCTTGAACTCCTGATCCTCCCATCTCTACTTCCAGAGGGCTGGGATTCTAGGTGTGTGCCACCGCACTTCGTACCTCTCAAACACCAGTTCGTGTGTGTTACTTTTCTGCAAGTCATTTATGTGAATTCAAGAGAGAAGGAGACAACTCAGAGGCCTTTTATAAGTATTTATAATACCTTGTGAGAGGGGCAGTTTCTAACATAGGGAAGAAAGGCAGGGGAGGGGGGGATGCTGGCTGATAACACAGAAGAGCATCTTCCTGGTCCAGGGTAAGCACTGTTAATAGTGTGGCACCTTGTCTTCTTGATCTTCTCTCTCTCTAGTTGAGGTCTCCAGGCTCCCCGCACACTCATTCACTCTCCTCCCTCTGGAGTAAATGAAGACGCCTGCTGTTTATGTTCTAATAGTCACTTATCTACTCATCTGGAATCCACTCCTGCCAAAGCACAAGCAGGAGCAGAGATGTGGCTCACAGGTAAGAAAGCACTCAGCTGACAAGCACAAGAACTTGGATTTTACCCCCAGCAACACGAAACACAAAACACAAGACAAAAGCCATCTCCTCAGAGGTGAGGACTATGTCTTGTGTGCCTGAGTCTCTTTGAAATATTCGGAAAATCAGGAATTGTTTGGTTTATCACCAAACCCCACCCCCACCCAAACATGCTTTTTGATTCACTAAAAGTCAATTGTTTTAGGTGACTTTTCTATTATTTTATTTTTTTTGTGATTTAATCTTTAATGAAGATGTTTGGAGGCTTCATCCCTCAAACTTAGGGCTAAAACAATTTAGCCAACAGCACTGAAATTGCATATGAAGTATAAAGCTGCTCCAGGGTATGAGTACCAATCAACTGGAAGAATAGGCTTAGGCACAAATCTCTCTGGCTTGAATGTCACATGTCCCTCATGTGGCACAGGAAGAAGTGGACAGTGCTCCAAGCTCATTAGTCACTGTATCACAAGGGCACGTGTAAAAGCATCACTGTGATAATAAGAGCAGCATGCACTGCATTGTGTGTGCTTACTTGTACAATACACATATAAACACACACACAAACACACAAAATAAATCATACCTAGGGACAGAATTGAGGGCAGGAAAGAGAGGCCCTGATGTACTTCTCACCCAACTTGTTTGACAGGAAAACTTGTAAGGACAAATGAAGCCTGGCTCTCACCCATGCCATGTGGGGCATTTGGGGAGGCAGTATATTGAGAACAGGCTGTGCCCAGCTCTAAATTACTCAGTATTGCATACAAAGTTTTTTTTCAGGTTATGTCTTGCCCTAGGAGATTCCATTTTACAGAGTGATTTTTACTTTATTTTAAGGGGAAGAGAAGACTGCAGCCCCGAGGTAGATCCCACAAAACATACCATCTTTATGGTGCTATCATTCAACACAGAATGACAGCCAGAGCTACACAGAGAAACCCTGTATCACAAAAGAGAGAAGGAAAAAAAGAAAGAAAGAGAGAGAGAGAAAGAAAGAAAGAAAGTAAAGTTGTTTTTCATACAACATATTCTTACCACTGTTCCCTCCCTCATCTCCTCTCAGATCCTCATAACTTCCCCTCTCTTCCAACATCACTCATTCTTCATTCTTTTTCTCTTAAGAAAACAAACAGGCAAATAAAAAAGAGAAACAAACAAACAAGGATAAAACAAAAAGAGAAAAAAGAAATCCTAACAAAGCTTGAGAAATGTACACACATACACACACACATACACACATATACATACACACATACATACACACACACATATATACACACATACATACACACACATACATGCACATATACACACATACATACACACATACATGCACACACACATACATGCATGCACACACGTACATGCACATATACACACATACATACACACATACATGCACACACATACACACATATACACATATACACACACATATATACACACATAAACATATACACACATATACACACATACACACACATACACATACATACACACATACATGCACACACACATACACATACAGACATATACACACATACATACACAGACATACACATATACACACATATACATACATACATACATGCATATACACATACACAGATATACACACCATAAAAACTTAAAATCGGGAACCTCTGAGTTAGTTTTGTGTTGGCTATCTACTGCTGGGCTAAGGACCCACTCATCAGCATAGCCTATCTAGTCTCAGGTTCTTGGCCACCTGTGCAATGTCAGACATGGGCTCTAATTCATAGAGAGGGCCATAAATCCAATCAGATAGTGGTTACTTCCATGTTTGTGCCACTATTGATCACACCAGCAGATCAAAATTGTCTATCAGAGGGTTGAGGCATGCAGAGTGCCTTTCCGTACCATGAACATTAGTTAGTAGGAGCAAAGCCTCTAGGTAGACACCAGCTCTACTTCTCCACATTCAATGAGTTACTGAGGTGTTGACTTCAACAATAGGGTCTTATCATCTGTTTGTGAAGAACAACCAAGAAAGAGCCTAGGCAGTTTCTTGAATTCTTTGTGTGTATCCACAGGGCCCATGTGGCCAACAACTCAATCAGATGTAATCCATTCCCAGCACTGGAGATTTCACATGGTGGTGAGAGACGCCTATTAGGGTTTTTGTCTCCCCTGTTATTCGATGATTCCATTTGGATTTCTTTCATGTGTGTATATATTTTAAGAGACTTTTGTTGTAGTAGGTGTCTTAGGGTTTTACTGCTGTGAATAGAAACCATGACCAAAGCAACTCTTATAAGGACAACATTTAATTGGGGCTGGCTTACAGGTTCAGAGGTTTAGTCCATCATCATCAAAGTAGGAGCAGGGCAGCATCTAGGCAGAAATGGTTCAGGCAGAGCTGAGAGTTCTAAATCTTCATCTGAAGGCTGCTAGTGGAAGACTCACTTCCAGGTAGCTAGGATGATGGTCTTATATCCCACACCCACAGTGACACACCTACTCCAACAAGGCCACACCTTTTAATAGTGCCACTCCCTGGGCTGAGCATATACAAACCATTACAGGGGTTGGGGAAGGTGTTGAGCAGACTTTCTCTGCAAAATCTTGGCTATCTCAAAACTCACCCTATAGACCATGCTGGCCTTGAACTCATGGAGAGCCACTTGCCTCTGCCTCCCAGTGCTGGGATTAAAGGCATTCAACACCGCCACCTGGCTAATTTTATTTAATGTCATCCAGTCACATGCAAACTTCATTATCTCATTTTGTAAACCCTGTTAAGTTCTACACTTGTTGGAGTAGGTGTGGCCCACTTTAATTGGGTTATTTGTTTTCTTGATGTCCAATTGGTTTGGTTTGGTTTGGTTTGGTTTGGTTTGGTTTGGTTTGGTTTGGTTTGGTTTGGTTTGATTCGAGACAGGGTTTCTCTGTGTAGCCCTGGGTGTCCTGGAACTCACTCTGTAGACCAGGCTGGCCTCAAACTCAGAAATCCACCTGCCTCTGCCTCCCAAGTGCTGGGATTAAAGACATGAGTCACCACTGCCCAGTTGTTTCTTTTTTTGTTTTCTTTTTTGTTTGTTTGTTTGTTTGTTTTGCTTTTTCGGATGTTCAATTTTTTGAGTTCTTTACATATTTTAGATATTAGCTCTCTATGAGATGTATAATTAGTAAACTTTTCCCATTCTGTATCCTGTAGCTTTGACCAAATGATGGTGTCTTTTGCCATACAGAAGCTTTCCAATTTCATAAGGTCCCATTTAGTAATTGCTTAACATCTATTCTTTTTTCCAGTGTGCATTTTTTGCTTATCAAAAATTAGGTTTCCTTCGAGGCTAGCCTGGTCTACAGAGTGAGTGCCAGAACAGCCAGGGCTACACAGAGAAACCCTGTCTCAAAAAACTTTAAAAAAAAATTCAGGTTTCCACAGTTGTGTGGACTCATGTCTGGGTCTTCAATTCAATTCCATTGGTACATGTGTCTGTTTTATGCCAATACCATGCTTTTTTTATTATTATTATTTATTTATTATTGTTATTATTATTGTTGTTGTTGTTGTTATTGTTGTTGTTGCTATAGCTCTATAGTACCAACTGAAATCAGGGATGGTGATATTTCCAGCAGTTCTTTTATTTTTCAGAATTGTTTTTAACAGGATATTTTTGTGCATTTTTATATGAAGCTGAAAATTGTCCTTTCAATTTCCATGAAGAATTGTGTTGAAACTTTGATGGGGATTAAACTGTAGAAAGCTTTTGATAGGATGGCCATTTTCACTATATTTATTCTACTGATCCATGAGCATGGGCAATCTTCTGACATGCTCTTCAATCTCTTTCTTCATGTCTTAAAGTTTTTATCACATGAGTCTTTTATTTGCTTGGTTAGGGCTATCCTGAGATATTTTGTATATATTTTTGAGGCTATGGTGAAAGGTATTATTTCCCTAATTTCTCTCTGTGCCCATTTGTCATTTCTATATAGAAAGGATACTGAATTTTGTGAGTTAATTTGTTATCTTTCTACCTTGATGAAAGTGTTTAGCAGCTGTAGGAGTTTCCTGTGGCGTTTTTAGGGTCCTTTATATATTCAATCATATCATCTGCAAATAAAAGATATATGGACTTCTTCCTTTCCTATGTGTATCCCCCCTGATCTCCTTCAGTTGTCTCATTGCTCTAGCTAAGACTTCAAGCACTGTATTGAACAGGTATGGAGAGAGGGGACAGTCTTGTCTTGTTCCTGATTTTAGTGGAAATGCTTTGAGATTCCCTGCATTTAGGTTGATGTTGGTTGTGGACTCTTTTTTTTTTTTTTATGTTTGGGAATGTGTCTTGTATCCCTAGTCTCTCCAGGACTTTTAACATGAAAGACTGTTGGATTTTGTCAAAGGCTTTCTCTGCCTCTAATATAACACCAGGGTTTTTGTCAGTGTGTTTACGTGGTGGATCACATTTATTGATTCTGTCCATGGAGCATCTCTGGGATGAAGCCCGCCTGATCATGGTGACTGGTCTCTTTGATGTGTTATTGTATTCATTTTGCCAGTATTTTATTGAGAATTTTAGCATCTATGTTCATAAAGGAATTTGGTCTGTAATTTTCTTTCCTTGTTGGGTCTTTGTGTGGTTTAAGTATCAGAGTAATTGTGGTCTCATAAAAACAATTAAGCAATGTTTCTTCTTTTTTATTTTATGGATTATTTTGAGAAGTATTGACATTAATTCTTTGAAAGTCTGGCAGAATTCTGTGATGAATCCATCTGGCCCTGGGCATTTAGGGTGGGGGGTCAGTGACTTTTAACTATGTTTCTATTTCACTAGGGGGTTATAAGTCTAAGCTCCTTATCAGATTTTGATTTAACTTTGGTAGGTGATATTTATCAAGAATGTGTCTGTTTCTTTTAGGTTTTCCAATTTAGTAAAGTACAGACTTTTAAAGAATACCCTTATGATCCTCTGGAATTCCTCAGTCTCTGTTGGTCTAACCCCCTTTTTGCCTCTAATTTTATTAATTTGTCTCTTCGTGTGTTTTGGCTAAATTAATTTGGTTAAGGGTTTACTAGTCTTAGTGATTTTCTCTAAGAACCAACTCTTCATTTCACTGATTCTTTGTATTACTTTGTGTTTGTTTTGTTTCTGTTTTATTGATTACAGCCATGAGTTTGATTGTTTTCTGTCATCTACTCCTTTTTGATGTTGTTTCTATATTTATTCTAAAGTTTTCAGCTCTACTGCTAAGTTACTAATATGGCATCTCTCCAAAATTTTTATGTAGGCATTTAGTACTATGAACTTACCTCTTAGAACAGTCTCCATTGTGTCCCATACATTTCCATGTGTTGTGTTTTCATTTTCATTCAATTATAAAACATTTTGGTTTTGTTTCCAGGATTGGTTGATTGGTTGATTGATTTTATATATGTGCCCTATCTGCATGTACACATGCATGCCAGAAGAGAGCATCAGATCCCATTATTACAGATGGTTGCGAGCCACCATATGGTTGCTGAGAATCAAACTCAGGACCTCTGAAAGAGCAGCCAGTGCTTTTAACCACTGAACCATCTCTCCAGCCCCTCTAAAACATTTTTCAGTTTCATCTTAATTTCTGTCTTGAATCAGTTTTCATTCAGTAGTGAGTTTTTCAGTATTCATGAGTTTGCATACTTTCTATTGTTTCTGTTGTTATTGATATCCAGCTTAAAACCCTAATGGTTAGATAGGATGCAGGGTGTTATTTCAACTTTCTTATATCTGTTGAAACTCACTTTATGTCCAGTCATATGGTTAATTTTGGAGAAGGTTCCATAAGGTGCTGAAAAAAATATATATTCTTTTGTGTGTAGGTGAAATGTTATGTAAATTTTTGCTGGGTCCATTTGATTTATTATGTTACTTAACTCCTGCATGTCTCTGTTTATTTTTGTCTCTGTTGGCAAGAGGGGATATTGAGGACTCCACTATCATTGTGTGAGGGTCAGTGTGTGATTTTAGCTATAGTAGTGTTTTTGTTTTGGTTTGGTTTTTTTATGAATGTGGATGCCTTGTGTTTGGTGCATAAGTGTTTAGAACTGTGGTATTCTTTGTTGATTTTTTTCTTTAATGAGCATGTAGTGTTCTTCCCTACATCTTCTGACAAGTTTGAGTTGAAGTCTATCTTGTCAGATATTAAAATGGCTGCATTTGCTGTGTTAGGTGGTGTCTGTCCTTGCTGGTGAGGTGTGTTTCTTGAATGCAGCAGAAAGATAGGCTCTGTTTTCCAATCCAATCTGTTAGTTACTATATTGGGGAACTGAGACTGTTGATATTGAGAGTTATTAATGAGCAGTATTTGTTGAGTGGATTCCAGGTACTGATATTATATCTTTGTTGGGTAGCTGTTTTCATTGCTTGATTTCTGTTGCCTTCTTGGGATCTTGGGAAACTGTATTAACTGTGGATTACCTGACAGGGAGTTTCTTTCCAGGTGTGGCCACCAGGCGTCCCAAGTAGAATGTGTTTCTAGGTATTTAGGGAAGACATGAAGGAATGGGGATGGGCTAAAAGGGGGGTGAGCTTAATGAATCTACAGAAAGGAGGAAAGCTGTTTCTACTACTAGATTCAGAGGAGTCCTAAGGGAGTGGAGCTGGAGAGGGAGAATAATCCCCTGAAATACCCTGCTACTAGGCTGGGGATGAGACTGGGAGATTTCAGTGGAGGACAGGAAGGAGAGTGGAGATCTCCTGATTCCTAGGCCAGCGTGGCCAGCAGGTTCTCAGGT
The DNA here is from genome assembly GCF_011762505.2 of Arvicanthis niloticus. Classification (NCBI taxonomy): domain Eukaryota; kingdom Metazoa; phylum Chordata; class Mammalia; order Rodentia; family Muridae; genus Arvicanthis; species Arvicanthis niloticus. The sequence continues at coordinate 71,987,971 of NC_047673.1, read as the reverse complement.
GGAGAGTTTCTAGCCTTTGTTAAACTTTTTTTGCTGTGGAGAGTTCAGCTTGACACAAATCTTTGTACATTTGCTTTGAGTGACCTAGACATGCCCTGTCATCTGCTTTCCCATGTCTCATCATATCTTGATTGTTTAGGCACTTTGCCAACCTAACTTAAGTCACTCAGATATCTACAGCTTCTCCTACCTCATGAAGATTATGCCACATCACAAAACCCACTAAAGCCACATGTCAGTTCCAAGGTCCATCCAGGCATGGGGGAACACACCTTTAATGTCAGCACTCAGGAGGCAGAGGCAGGCAGATTCCTGTGACTCTGAGACCAGCCTGGTCTATATAGTGAGTTCCAGGACACCCGGGTTTATGTAGAGAAACCCTGTTTTAAAAAAAAAGAAAGAAAGAAAGAAAGAAAGAAAGAAAGAAAGAAAGAAAGAAAGAAAAAGAAAGAAAGGTAGGATGGAAGAAAGAAGGAAAGAAAGAAAAGAGAGAAAAGAAAAATCAAAAGAAAGAAGAAAAAGAGAAAAGAAAGAAATCAATGAAATAGAAAAAGATCAGTTAATAGATAAATTGATATAACCAAAAGTTATAGAACTTTGAAATAACAGAGTTTATACAGCTATTGTTAGGTTAATTATGAAAGGAAAAAAAGAAAGTATCCAGCCATTTATCAGCAGGGGATTAATATCCAGAATATATAAGAACGCAGAACATTAAAAGAAAGAAGTTACATTTCCTGTTAATGTACAGAGATACCCTAACAAAAGCAAACCTCAGAGCAAAGGCTCCATTTTGCCTCATAGTTTGGGGGCACTGCCTATGGTGATAAGGAAATCATGGCATCAGGAGCCTGAGGTAGTTGGTCACAGTGATCTACAGTGAAGAAGCAGAGAGAAGTATCTACTAGTTCGTTTGTCCAGGACCACAATTCAGGGAATGGCATGAACCACATTAGAGCGAGTCTTTGCATTGCACCTAATCTAATCCAGAAACTCCCCAAAGATGTGCTCAGAAATTCACTTCCATAATAATTCTACATCTTCTGAAGTTGACAGTAAGATTATCATAAGCACTTTTATAAAAATTCAGGAGGCAGCCAGGCGGTGGTGGCACATGCCTTTAATCCCAGCATTTGGGAGGCAGAGGCAGGCGAATTTCTGAGTTTGAGGCCAGCCTGGTCTACAGAGTGAGTTCCAGGATAGCCAGGGCCACACGGAGAAACTCTGTCTCGAAAAATCAAAAAGAAAAAAAAAAAAATCAGGAGGCTCTAGCTGATTTTTTCCCATATTACTCCAAGAAACTAGATCCAAAACCTATGCAACAGGTTTTATCACAATAACTCCACTTCTTTACCAATTTTCTGTTTGAAATTCTCTTGTTGCTGCCACAAAATATCTGACAACAGCAAATAACAGTTTATTTTGCTTCATGGTTGGAAGACAGAGTCCAATGGGGAAGACAGAACAGTGGCAGGACCTTAAGGCAGCTGGTCATGCTGCATCTGTATTTAGGAAGCACACACAAAAAGAACACTGGTGTTCAGCTCACTGTTGTACAGTCTAGAGCCCCAGCCTGTAGATGGTACCATTCAGTTAGGGTGGGTCTCTCTACCTCAATCAACCCAATATAACAGCCCGTTCACAGTCAGGCCCCAGACTTGTCTCCTAGATAGTTTTAGATCCTCTAAGTTGACACCCAAATCAAGTTGGAAATGCCTAGACCATGTTTTTTTCTAAGACCTTGGTTACTCTTCATTATTCTCAGTAGATGAATGTTACAACCTTTATTTAACCATTTTAGTTTTTATTTGTTTGATTTTTTGTTGACTTTTGTTTTGTTTTGTTTTGTTTTGTTTTGTTTTAGAAAGAAAAAGTCTCTACATAGCCCTGGTTGACCTGGAACTAGCTCTGTAGACCTGCCTGGCCTCAAACTCAGAAATCCACATGCCTCTGCCTCCCAAGTGCTAAGGTTAAAGGTGAATTCTACCATGTCTGGCTTCTTACTATTTTAAATTTGTATTTTTTACAAGGAAAAGGTTTTATTTTTTTCCTTTCTTCTTAAATGAACCTAACCTATGTAGACTATCTGTCAGGAATCTGGTTATGCCTTTCTCCTGCCTTTTCTAGTCTTTCCAGGTTCATGCACATAAAAGTATTGGCTGGATATTATTTTCATTGTTGTTATGTATTTCTTTAATTGGTTTCTCTGAGGATACACCTGGCCTTTCATCCATCATGTCTATTACAGACTTTAAGAAATTCATAATAGTTGCTTTAACGCAGCATCTTCTAATTCTATACCTGGCACGTCAAAAGGTCCCATTTTTCACAATTTTGCACAAGCTACTTTGTAGGACAGAACTTAATTCTATATTATTTCCAGGGGAAGTTCTATCTCTTACTGATCCATTACTGAAGACAAAGGATGCCCGCTCAGTCTCCTCCTTCCTCTCCTGCTCAGGCTGTGCTTCAACTCATACTGTGCTCAGTCTGCCTATGACCTCCTCAACCCCAACTTTCAGTGTCTCTATTTTTTGAATTTTATTTCTTTTAAATTTTACTTTTAAAGTCATTACGTTTTGAAACATAAAACTGAGTGTCTGGAAACCAGGGGGGGGGGGAACAACAAGAACAATCCTATCTGGAAACCAGTCATCTGTGTCAGAATTGAGCTGGTGAAAAAGGTGTCTGTCATGATAGAAGAGGACCCTCAGGTCTGCTGAGAACTCATGAGAGGATACAAACATCTCTGACCAAAGAGGAGAGGAATTACAAAGTACAAAATGGCTTATCTTAACATGAAAATGGGAGGCATTGGTGTCATCTGCAAGACTGTGACCCTTCTCATTCCTCACCCACGTGTGTCACTGGTACTTAAAAAAAGTTCTGTGCACAGCTCTCCCCAGATTACTATTAAGCAGGAGACAACAAAGTGGAATTAAGAGACAAATGTCCCATTGGGGACACCACTGTTCTTTGCTCCCCAGCGAGATCTTGTCATCTTACCACAGACATTAAAATTACAGACTTGCAGAGAAGTTAGCTAAAGATGTTATTTACTTACCATGCTAGTTCTCGAATGTGCTGAATCTCCCACATCTCTGTGTGGGTATGTGCTTCTTCAGTCCATAGGCATAGAATCTGTTGGTGAGTAGATTGGCTCTTAGCAGTCATTACAAGGAACCAAACTGGATTTCCAAGTGAGGTTTTTGGTAGCCTTGGATTAGACACCCACCCACCTCCCACCGTCCTACTTAGCCAAGATGCTCAGTGAGAGAAATTTGTTTTTAGGATAAGGACATCTTTTAAACTGAAACTTGGAAAATCAACTTTGTGCTCTAAAAAATAATTCTAACTATCATTTGTTTTCCAAATAATGTAACTACATCAGTACTCAAGTAGCATTATATTCTACTGACTTTAAATGTTGCTTCTTCTGCAGAGTTGGGAAGAGGTAAGCTTCAACTCATGTTCATTAAGTGCTTTCTGTTTTACCTCTGATGTATAAATAAAATAGAATTATGACTGGATGATTGGCATGTGTGAGTTTTAAGCCAAGAAATTTAAGAGAATAGTATTGCATACTTTAAGTTTATGGAAATAAAGTGTGTAGTGAAAACATTTCCTTAGTCACCACAACTTCACATTACTCAAAAATATACACAAGTATGTCCACGGGAAAATGGCCCAAATTTGACTTTCACAAAACACAAATTAATGGTATTAGTTCATAAACATGTGTCCTACTGAAGACCCCCATATTTGGGAGACCCTTCCTCAAGTCTTAGATCATGACCACCCAAAGATCACAAGAAACCATACCTGGATGCAATCAGCAGAGGCTTTATTAGGGAAGTAAGCCAGCGGTCAAAACGACAAGCTCTTTAGCCCCAAGAGCAAGGCTTTGGCCCAGAGTGGTGGGTTAAAGGGTCTTTTATAGCATGGGGTGGGGGGAGGAAGGCATTTTCGCGCGGTTACACATGAATGGTTGCATTTTCACAAGGTTATACATGATTGGTTGTTTTACAAATTTTGAACATAGCACTGGGAAGACCAAGGGAGGGGTAACCAATAACAGTGGAACATTTCAGAGGAATCTAGCCCAAATGATCTAGAGTCATGTGAAATCACTCTGCACACTCATTCTTCTCAAAAATGTGGTTTTTACCATGCCATTGTGTCCTATCCTACCATTTACCAACTATTTCAGATTAACTATCTTTGCTTCTTCCTGCTATAGCCCCACCTATGTGGCAGCATCTTTTATCTGTGGTCAGGAATGTGTCTTCCTGCCTTGGGCGAGGTTTGAGGAATGTAATTCAGCAAGTGTCCTTCACCTGGAATGTGAAGACCTGAAATCTTATTTTCAGTTCCGAGTTCTGTAAGGCAAAAAATCTACACATATTTCATAAAATGGCCTTTATAATTTTTTACTCTACATCCCCACTTCTTCCAATTTGGTTGTTTTTAATCATAAAAACTCAATTATTAATAAGTCTATTCTCACCCCACTTCTTCCGATTAGGATCTTTAGAAAAGTTTAAACCCCAGTGTCATCATAATTATCATTTTTTTAACCTAAAGCTCTATATTGGTGGTGCAACACAAAAAGCTGAACAGCATTTATCCTTTCTCTAACAAAAGTTATTAATCTATTTAAAATGTAGGGGCCTATGGTTAAAAGCAAAAGTAAAATCACAAGGGGTCCAGCAAGGGAGGATTGAACCAACTCTCGAATCAACATTGCTGTGCCTCTCTATCTTGTCTCTAGTTTAAACTTTCTCTGAATTTACTCTCTAGTCACTCTTGAGAAATAGGAGAGAGTAACATTTTCTCTTAGTGCAGCACACAGACTTCTTCCTTTAAGAAACAGCAAGTCTAGTAACAACTTAACTCTGTTTGGTTTTTTTGTGTGTGTGGGTTTTTTTGTTTTTGTTTTTGTTTTTTTTGTTTGTTTGTTTGTTTGTTTTTGGTTTTGGTTTTTTGAGAAAGGGTTTCTCTGTGTAGCCCTGGCTGTCCTGGAACTCACTCTGTAGACCAGGCTGGCCTCGAACTCAGAAATCCACCTGCCTCTGCCTCCCAAGTGCTGGGATTAAAGGTGTGCGCCACCACCGCCCGGCCTACAACTTAACTCTGTTACCGACTGTTCTAGGGCTCTCAAATCTACATCAGTGGCAGCTCTCAGCTGATGAAAATAATGAGGTGTCTGTATCAATGTAGCCACACCTGTCTCTATACCTATGGCCACTCCTAGTCACAATGTAACAGCTAGAGTCAAGGAAAATAGGCTCTCTGCAGAATCATCTAGGGTGTATCTCAAACTCAGTTCAAGAGTACCTGCGGGAACTAGCTGGACAAGTACACAATAATCTTTGTTCTCATCAAAGATAGCAGTGGAAACACATGGTGTTAGCCTGGGGCTGTAAGTCTACCATTTATCAATTTTAGGCACTAAGTATTTGTTAGCAGGGGTTCTTGGGCTCTATTCTATTGACTAGGGGTTTCAAAACATTTCCTTTCTTTGAAACACACTTTCAAAGTTGTCCTCTGACTTTTACACATTTTGTGGCACATAGCTGTCTACATACATATAAAATCACAAGCTGTCATTTAACCTTGGGTGTATACACCCTAAACCCTACCCTCTAAGGCAGCATTACCCCCGTGCCTCTAGGGTGGGATGTCTCAGGAGTCAAGGCCTGCTCTTTGGCCTTGTAGAATAGCAGGCGACCTTGAGCTAAACAGCAGGAGGTTGCTCTGGCATCTGGATGTTCAGGCACACGTGTTGGTGGATTTCAAGGAGGTCGGATGGTCAGCAGCACCAGGAAGTCTCTTAGTAGCCTGAAAAATCATTTCTCACACAAAAGGGACATTCTGAGTGTGGAACAAGGACAAGGGACATTCTAGCCAGCGCCAGTTCCCAAGGGTAGTTTAATTTTAGGGTTCTGTATATTCTCTCTACCTGTCCTGAGCTTTGAAGACAGTATAAACAGTGGATCTTCTAATATCTCTGACAATTCCTGACTTACCTTAAAACTGCTATCTGATCTAATTACCTAGGACACTTGAAACCTCGGGAAGGTCCCTATTCTAGGCTGTTTTCTCCTAGGTATTTCTTATTTACTCTAAGTCTTATTATTTCTCTGGCTCAAAACCTAAGGTCCCTTATACACTTTAAATCTCTTGGCTGCTTGGTTGCACTCATATCTTAAGAGTCCATCTGTGCATTTAGCTTGATAAATCTTTTGCTTTCTGGGGAGTATAGTTCTCCCTTCTTGTGTGCACCATTGTCTCTATTAGGCCCCAAACCGGGAAGGGCTCCTGTATCAAGCCACTTGATCTGTCCAGTTATTGCCTCAGGCTGGAGTCTCCTCCCTTGGTGTCCTGGGCAACAAATATTTATAGCTTCTGGTTTCATCAGGGTTTCCTCTCTTGGCATATAGCCTTGCGGGCATGGACTGTGGCAAAAGCATACCTGCTTGTCGACCTCAGGTTCCAAGGTTGTTCTCTGCACCGATGATCTCAGGGGTCAGTCCAGACGACATTTGTGTCCACCACAGTAGCACTGGCTTGTCTCTGACCAGCATGGAGAAAACTGCTCCCGTCTGTAAAGCAGGTTACCTCGGCTCCCAGCTGGAGTCAGTCCTCTACCCATTGAATTCTTGTCAGCTAGTTGTAGCCCGTCGGGTAGGAAGTGTTGTATCTGGATGTCCATCCTTCTGTCACATGAAGTTCTCAGTCACATCTGGTCCGAATTAACCCGCTGCTGACCACAGCCTGATCAATTGATGGGGTCCCCAATGTCTCCATGTCTGAGGGAACATTCTTTTTCCGGTGTCCCCTCTTGTTCTTCACTTCTGAAGACCAGAACCTGCAAGGGTCTTGTGAAAGAAAGGCTCTTATCTTATTTATTGCTTTTGATCACCTGTAAAAGCAGTAAATAGTCTCTTAGAACTCTGTACAGACTAATGTATCTGTGAGGCTGCATAACTGTTGTTTACATCACACTAGTGACTACAACTACCTTGTCCACAGGTGTAGTGTGAGCTCATCTCTAAAGCTCCAAGAAGGAAACCAAATCAATGAATAGCCTTATCCACAGTATTTCACAGCAAGGACTATTAAGATGACACTTATTTGAATTTAACTTTTGACAAAATAGAAACTTTGGTCATAGTTCTATAAAAAACTTTTAAAGAGTTATTTCTGATTAGAATATTATTTTAGAAGTGATATACAACAAGAACAGTAAAGTAAACATTTTTATGTCTAACATAAGAGCACAAGTCTTCACCACTTCTTCAATTTTATCTTGTCAGAACTCTCATCTTTGAACCAAATCTTAATGAAACTCTCATATAAATAATGAAATTGTCTCAAACAGCAATGGCTAGAAAGTCTATCAAAACAGAAGCATATATATATATAACAGGCAGGCAACCAGTCTGACCTGTCTGACCTGTCTGCAGGCAGGTTCGCTGGTTCAGTGTTCCTAAGCTGGAATCACGTCACTTGTCTCAGCGCTACTTATTTATCTTTCCCTTTTTTTTTCTCAAAATCTCAGCACTATTCACTCACTACTTTTAAAAAATATGTAATTATAACTCTCAGGTGAATAACTTTGGGGCTGTTTGTCTAGCTGCCCTGGCTCCACTGCCAGGTTTTTAAACACCTGGGCCCTATCTATCTTCATAGGCGGCAGGTGGAAAACCGCTGGTTTATTACAGTAGTGACCCCGAGGTACCTAGTACAGCCAGGAACACCAAACTAGGTAGCTGTTGCATGCTGTTGCTGTGCTGGGGAACCACGAGTTGTCGCCCGCCAAGTGCGGGCTGGGCGAGGGCACCCTCCATGTGCTGTTACCTGGAGCATACCCTACATGCAGTAGGCGGGCTGTCCGAACACGAACCTCAAACACGGACTGCGGTGGATGCCCCTTATTAAAGGACCTGCCCGCCTTTCTGCAGCTGTATTTTTGTACAGGCGGCTTCATTCCTCTCTCTGCCGGAAATCATGTTACCTATTTTTAACTCAAGATGGCTAACACAGTAGATTAACAGCTAACACAGAGATGATTTGCCAAGAAAAGACACACACATAAAAAACACAAATAGCTCACCCCTCTCATGGGTGGTACATAAAACACAGATAGCTCACCCCTGCCACAGGTGGCACAAATAACACTTAACCACATTTGGTCACGACCCCAGATGGAGAAGGATTCCACGTCTTCTCCCCAAGTAGGAGCGCCCAGTCTCTTGAAACCTGACGGTCAGATCCCCTGACCTTCTGGAAGGCCTCTCGCCTTCCCCCTGAAATCCAACGGTCAGATCTCCTGACCTTCTGGGAAGCCTCTCACCTTCCAAGTAAGACTCCAATAACCAGACAATGCGGTCAGTCTTCACAGATTCAGATTTAACAGATTCAGACAACTTGGTCAGCCTATGCTGGACCAAGTCTAACAGATTTCTAACATGCCAGCAATGAACAACCCAAAAATAGACACACTGCCATGAAAGCACAACAACCACGGTGGCCATTTCTGACCTTTTCTCTCTAGTTTCATTGTTAACACACAAAAAGACTAACAAAAAAAAAAAAAAAAAAAACCCATCTCAATTTCCAGTGCCAGCCAAGAGGGGTTCCACGTCCTTTCCGGCACCTAGATGCAAACCTGTGCCAGCCTAGAGGGATTCCACGTCCTTCCCGGCACCTAAATGAACCCCCAAACGTCTCTGGGGGTGCAGCAGCTAGTGACTCTCCCGCACGTCTGCTAATCACTCATTTATCTCCTCTAGAGACAAAAATGGTTTACTGCCCCTCACGAGACAGAAACAGCTGCCAGTCCAAACCAAAGTGCACTTTTCAGAAACCAAATAATTAAGATAGACAGGCACAAACAACTTAGAAACCAAACAACTTAAACAAACCTAGACAAAACAGCACACGAGACATCAGATGATTTAGGCAATCCCGCACATGAAAAACCAGAAACCAGTACATGAAAAACCAGGCAATTTATACAAAAGGTCACACAACAACCAGACAGAAAAACCTCGGTGTCCCTCCCAGTGTGGTTCTTGGATTAAGGTGGTCAAAAATCCCGGACAAGCCCCCAAATGAAGACCCCCATACTCCCCCATGAGGAGACCCCCATGAGGAGACCCTTCCTCAAGTCTTAGATCATGACCACCCAAAGATCACAAGAAACCATACCTGGATGCAATCAGCAGAGGCTTTATTAGGGAAGTAAGCCTGCAGTCAAAACCACAAGCTCTTTAGCTCCAAGAGCAAGGCTTTGGCCCAGAGTGGTGGGTTAAAGGGTCTTTTATAGCATGGGGTGGGGGGAGGAAGGCATTTTCGCCCGCTTACACATGAATGGTTGCATTTTCACGTGGTTACACATGATTGGTTGTTTTACAAATTTTGGCACACTCATTCTTCTCAAAAATATGGTTTTTACCAAGCTATTTTGTCCTATCCTGCCATTTACCAACTATTTCAGATTAACTATCTTTGCTTCTTCCTGCTATAGCCCCACCTAGGTGTCTTGCATCTTTTATCTGTGGTCAGGAATGTGTCTTCCTGCCTTGGGCGAGGCTTGAGGGATGTAATCCAGCAAGTGTCCTTCACCTGGAATGTGAAGGCCTGAAATCTTATTTTCAGTTCCACGTTCTGTAAGGTGAAAGATTCTACACATATTTGATAAAATGGCCTTTATAATTTTTCACTCTGCACTACCACTTAGGAAGTATCAAATATGAGTACAGATAATTCAATTTTTCAGCATATTTTTTAAATAATTGCATTTTTTAAATAATTGCATTTTTTTCCTTTTTCTGACTCCAAACCACCTGGGAATGTAATTTCCAAGAGCTGAGAATATATATTTGTGACCATTAATCCTGTCTCTCTGTGTGTGATTCATCTATGCAGTAGCCCTGCCCATTTCTCTGCGAGTGGGCTTTCACAAAACTCATTTTGTTTAGAGGAAACTGTGGGGCAGCTGAAGCCAGTTCTGCCTTGTTCTTTTAAAATCAAATTTCACCTCTCATTTATACCACTGGAGAAATTTATCATAAACATGTTTCTTCAGTTGTTACTATGTCACAAGAGTATGGTGAGATAGGAAAATTAAACCTGCTTGGTGAGAGAGCTGGCTTAACTCCTATCTCTTTGTCAAGCTGATGGGGGAACCACATTCCTGCAGGACTGTTTTTGTGTCCCAGTAATGACAGTGTGGCGTGTCTGAGTCAGCAATCCTCTGTGGCTTCCTGTTTCTTTTCTTCTCCTGGCTTTTACTCAATAGAGATGTAAAATATATTAAGTGTTCCAGCTTCTGGTGTGAGCTCTGCATTATAGTCTTGCTATTTTACAAAAGCAATCCATGTTTTCACTGTTTTTCCACAGAGGGCATTCACCCAGATATTCCCAGCTTTTGTTCACCACACTCCTATAGTGTGTTTCCTGCCACTCACACACATCAATTGCATACTCTGTACTCAAGTTTGACACTTCCTAAGTGATAGGACACATGTCTGTGATGTCCATTGGGTGATGCTCTTCTCTTCCTTTAGGTGCCAGCCTTTTCTCCTCATGTTCTCTATGGTTTCCCAACTAGAATTGTGCCTCGTGGTAAAAGATGCTGCCCAGTATAGCCTTTGTTTAAACTCTTCTGCACAAAGCAGGGCCAGTTTCATATCCCAGAACCTTTGGTCCATTTTGACTTTGTCGATGGTAATGAGGACAACGTTGGTTAAGCTAAGCTACAAGGACAGACAAAGCATGTTCTTCCATATATGTAAGGACGCTCACGGGCTGCTTGGTCCAAGGCATGAATATCATTTGTACCTCATCCAATTTTAAGATGCTTAGATGCTTTCTTAAGCTGTACATGAGAGAATACATGGATCCTCCAGACTGCTCTCTTACTATGACTGCCCACAAGGTAATGAGTGCCCACACTTACTGGTGTCTGCTAGAGGCTTTCTCTCCCCTACACTCTCTGCTCCTCCCCTCATCACTGGGCTCAGTACAATGACTTGAGCATTATCACTATTTTGGGTCTTTTTGAAGAAAGCTCATGTAACAGGATTTTCTTTCCATCAAATCCATTAAGGCAAAACACAGATGATCTGAGTGCTTCTATGGTCTATGTGATGAAGGAGTCTTTTTTTGTTGTTTTTGTTTTTGCTTTTTGTTTTCCAGACAGGGTTTCTCTGTGTAGCCCTGGCTGTCCTGGAACTCACTCTGTAGACCAGACTGGCCTCGAACTCAGAAATCCGCCTGCCTCTGCCTCCAAGTGCTGGGATTAAAGGCGTGCGCCACCACTGCCAGGCTTTTTTTTTTTTTTTTTTTTTTTTTTTTTTTTTGTGATGAAGTAGTCTTAACTCAATTGTTCTTTTTGCTGAAGGTTTTACAGACCTCACTACCAGCTCAGCTCGCGTGGTTTTTTTAGTATTTCTGTATGTTTTCTTTCTTTCTCTATGGAGGCTTTCCTTCTTTTTTTCCCAAGTTAGTCCTGTCTGATGGGACCCTGTTTCTAAAATCCTTTTATTTTCCTTGTAATGAAAGGTCCGGGACTCCCCAGAAAAAAGGTCCACTTAAGTCACAGGATAGCACGCACCCAAAGGACACACAAGAGACCGTCTTGCTGTAAAGCACATGAGGTGGTTTATTAAATCAGAGCTCTGGGCCAGCCCATATCCCCATATCTCACATTGGGGATAGAGGGACTGACCTCGTGGCTCAGTGGTCTAGCGCTTATATATGGGCGGGGTGGGGAAAAAGCGAACTTTCGCACAGGTGCACAGGATTGGTTGTTTTACTTTTTTTTTTTTTGAACACTAGTAGGCCGTACCATGGGGGCAGGGTGTAGTTCCTCTCTTGGCCAGTCAGTTTCTGGGATGTTCTTAACAGGCCTTTGTCCTGTAACTCCCCCTCCTCTGTAACTAATTAGATGGACCCAAACCTGCTGGCAGGTGCTTTTCTGCCCAAGGTCTAAGGTGAAAAATTTACACATATTTCATAAAATGGCCTTTATAATTTTTCACTCTACAGTAACTCATGTCTGTATCCGAGATCCACAAGTAAGCCTTACCTACAGACCACAGAAGAGGACACTGGAGAGCCTATAACTAAGATTACAGTGGTTGTTAGCCCCTATGTAAGTTTTGGGAATCAAACCCAGGTCCTCTGAAAAAAGCAGCCAATGCATTTGACAGCTGACCCATCACTCTAGCCCCCAAAATGCAATGTTTAGGCTTGGTACAAAAGCGAGAGCCACAGTCACAGATCCTAGAGCCCTGTTTAGGAGAGTCTTTCCTCTGCAGATGCCAAAGATCTTCTTTCTGCCCCTGATCTTCTAGACCAAGTTAAGAAAGGCAGATGTGAGTATAAGCGGGAGACACGGCGGAAGAGAAGACACTAACAAGATCCTTTTTAGTTTGTGTTGGTAAAAGGGTCATATCCTCCAGAACCTATTTGCTGGTAGAATAATGTATTAGAAAGAAATCATGACACACCACATTTTATAATACTTATAAACATTAAGCAATGATAGTGTTGTGTACAACAGAAAATTTGAACAATTGGGGATATATTTTCTGCTGCATCTCCTCATGTTTCAGGGGTACAAATATTGGTGGATGCTTCTAAATGTACCAAGTTGTGTCATTTGTCTTATTTAATACTTAATAAAAAGATGTCTTCCAGTCACAACAGGGATGACACAGAGATTGTGGCAACATTCACAGGACCTGCAGAGGTCTAAGACAGATGGAGTCTCAGCTCCAAGAGAAGAAAGTAAACATGAGCTTCCAACCCTAACAAAGAAGCTATCTCCAATTGCTAACTGCTTGCAAAGCAAAAATTAGTTTTCTCTAATGGAGTCTTGCTGGGTATACAAACCACACTTAAGGGCGGGCCCCATGCCCAGCAATAGATAGCCAACACAAAATGAACTCAACTGTATTTTTATAGATTTTTTTTTGTCTCATATTGCTTTGTTTGGGCATTTTTATATTACTAGCCTGGTATTTTAATGGTCTATGTGTAGTGTGTTTATTGTGGGTTTTTTTTCCTTTGTTTTTGTTTTGCTATTATTATTTTTTATTATTATTTGCCTGTTTTCTAAAGAGGGAAAGAAAGAAGGTATAGATTTGGATGGGTAGGGAGGTAGGGAGGACCTTGACAGAGTTGGGGGAGGAAAAATTATAATCAGAGTATATTGTATAAAAAATATTTTTAATAAAAAAAAAAACTAAACTGAAAAAAAAATCTTGGGGCTGCAGCAGACCTCCCAGCAGTGGATGGCAATAGAGTCTATCAACATCTAATGTCCTTCTGCTCAACAACACTCACCATTCTTTGGTCCTAACAACAGCCAATCTTGGCTCCTCTAAGCTCTTTTGCCCACTCCCTTTCTGCCCTATAAGCACCTGGTTTGTGGGTGGGTGTTAGGCTATGAATTTTTTTTTGCAGCAAACCCCCCCCCAATAAAACTCTTCACTACAAAACAAAACAAAAACAAAAACAAACTTTGGGGCCAGAGAGATGGCTCAATAGTTAAGCGTACATGCTGAGTTTCATGTTCTCTGTCCCTAACACCCAAAACGGGAGCCCATGGACCTTCTTCTGGCCTCAGCAGAGACCTGAACTCACAGGCACATACCTGCAGACACCCACAAACACATGCACATGATTTCAAATAAAAAAGAATTTTTAACAATTTTATATTCTGTTAGTGATCCTATATTACAAAATTATGGGGTTTAAAGAACCAAGAAATAATGTATTGTTACACCTTACTTTAATTCCAGTTCTACCAAGTATACCGACTACACATACCTGAAGAGAAACATATTGAGTGGCCTGTGTTTCTACCAGTTAATAGTTTGATTGTGTTCAAATGGACTAGTCATTCTGGCATGATGATTTAAAAACAAAACAAAATAACAACAAAACCTCTGCCCCTTCTTGGGAAGTTAGAAAAATCTAAAATTCTGTCAGAGACTATATTCCATTTGAGCTTTTGATAATTTTTGTATCTTTTAGCAGAGACTGAATTGATCAATTATTTTAAAAACTGTACTAAATATCTCGTTACATGTATGAGAAACCACACAATAATAGAAAGCAATCACTGCTTTTTTTTTTGTAGACATCATTAAAGACCAGAAACACTCTCAAGCTTGGTATGTATAGCTCATCCTTTTCTCATATAAAATTTCTACTCTCTAAACCATGTCTGTGCATATTTTATAGACAAGATGACTGGTCCATTCTCATAGTATAGCAGCTCACAGTTGTATATTCGACCAGTCCATGTGGACCAACATTCCCTGTTGCAGACCGCTCTGCCCCACGTTTGGGGGCCAAAATGTTGGGGACCACTCTATCAATGTTGGAACCCGCACTGCCAAAAGCCTTGGGGGCTAAGTTGTTAGAGCCCGCACTGCCCCAAGCAGTCGGGGTTCAGCAAGAGAGAGAGTGAGGACGGACACAAAGAATGGAGACCAGACAGAGTGTGATTAAATCCCATTTATTCTTCAGTCTCTCTTCTTCTCTCCAAGTCTCTAGTTCCTAGCACCAAGTCTCAAGTCCTAATTACCAGTTCCAGCTGTAATAAGTCTCAAGTCCTTATCCCTGGTTCTAAGTTGCTAGTCTTTTTCCCAGTTACAAGTTACAAGTCCAAGTTACAAGTCTCAAGTACCTTCTTTCTGCCTCTCACCTTTTATATGTCTCATTTCTAAGTCACTCCTTTAAGTCATGCTGTTAAGTCATTCCTTTAAGTCTTGTCTCTAAATCACACCTTTAAGTCAGGCTTTTAAGTCTCACACCTTTAAGTCTCACACACCCAAGGGAAGATCCTGGGTATCTAAAACAAGATGTGATCAGAGTGTGCTCAGCTGTTGTAGGCTGTAAACAAGTCTCTTGTCAGGGTATATGGCTCAAGATGGCCGCAAGGATGATAGCCGATTTCTGTCGGCTCCCCACAATTCCCTCTGTTGATGTATCAAGATTTGGTATGGTAATAAATCAGCTAGAATGAAGTTAGTACAGATACTAATAGCAATAATAGTAATACTGATAATGTACCTATGTGGTTATCTGATCCACTGACACTCTGCTTGGAAGACCTCATTTCCATTTCTACGATACTTCCTAATTTAAGTCTACCAAAAAGACACAACTGTTGCTTTGTACTGACAATCAAGAAGATTACTTTCTTGCTCTTTCTAGGGTATAATTTCCCTCCTTGTATTGGAGTTTTCCCTATATTAACCTTTGTAGTGCTGGGTTTGTAGAAAGATAGTGTAAATTTGGTTTTGTCATGGAATATCTTGGTTTCTCCATCTATGATAATTGAGTGTTTTTCTGGGTAGAGTAGCCTGGGCTGGCATTTGTGTTCTCTTAGGGTCTGTATGACATCTGTCCAGGATCGTCTGCCTTTTATAGTATCTGGTGAGAAGTCTGGAATAATTCTGATACGTCTGCCTTTATATGTTACTTGGCCTTCTTCCCTTACTGCTTTTAATATTCTTTGTTTTGTGCATTTGGTGCTTTGATTATTATGAGACAGGAGGTATTTCTTTTCTGGTCTATATTTGGCGTTCTGTAGGCTTCTTGTATGTTTATGATCATCTTGTTCTTTAGGTTAGGGAAGTTTTCCTCTATAATTTTGTTGAAGATATTTATTGGCCCTTTAAGTTGGGAATCTTCACGCTCTTCTACACCTATTATCCTTAGGTTTGGTCTCCTCATTGTGTCCTGGATTTCCTGGATGTTTTGGGTTAGGAACTTTTTTGCATTTTGCGTTTTCTTTGACAGTTGTGTCGATATTTTCTATGGTATCTTCTTCACCTGAGATTCTCTCTTCTATCTCTTGTATTCTGTTGTTGATGCTTGAGTCTATGACTCCTGATTTCTTTACTAGGTTTTCTATCTCCAGAGTAGTCTCCTTTTGTGATTTCTTTATTGTTTCTACTTCCATTTTTATGTCCTGGATGATTTTCTTCAATTCCTTTACCTGTTTGGTTGTGGTTTCTTGTAATTCTTTAAGGAATTTTTGTGTTTCCTCTTTAAGGACTTCTACCTGTTTACCTGTGTTCTCAATTTCTTTGAGAGTGTTATTTTTGTTCTTCTTAAAGTCCTCTATCATCATTAGAAGTGATTTTAAATCTGAATCTTGCTTTCCTGGTATGCTGGGGTATTCAGGACTTCTATTGTGGGAGAACTAGGTTCTGATGATGCCAAGTACCCTGGCTTGCTGATGCTATGTTCTTATGCTTGCCTTTTGTTATCTGGTTATCTTTAGTGCTACCTGCACTGTCTCTGACTGGAGCCTGTCTTTCCTATTATCTTGGTTGTGTCAGAACTGTTAGGAATGTGTGTTCCTGCTGGGGTTAGAGCTGAAGCCCAAGATCTGCTCAGTGCTGGGGCGCAGACTGGAAGAAACCAGTGCCCCTGGACAGGAGTGAATTCCTGGATCCAATTTGGTCCCAGTTGTTCCCTGTTTGGGGAAGGTGTTGCTGTTTCCTTACCTAAGATACTGTCAGGGTTGGAGCTCTTGGGAACCCCACCTCCTCTGGGTTTTGTGGGATTGGGTGCACAGCTGAAGCCCAAGATATGCTCAGTGCTCAGTGCATACCAGAAGGAACCAGTGCCCCTGGCCAGGAGTAAATTCCTGGGTCCCAGTGGGTCCCAGTTACTCCCTGTTTGGGGTGGCATCTACTGTTTGGGAATATATGCAGATAAAACCTCTTCCCCAGATAAGCACCTGGTCTGGCTCATTCCAGGTTCCAGTTAATGGGTCTTTCCAGAGGACTGTTGCAAAAAAATTTTTTTTTTGGTATCAAGATGCCAAGATCTATCTGCAGAAGATTTTCCTTTGGAATCTAAAGTTTAAAAATTTAAAATAAAGAATGTGTGATGAGCTTCCAGTCTGTGCCCAAGTACTGAGCAGATCTTGGGCTTCAACTCTGCACCCAGAGAGATTGGTTAAACAAATAGACAATAATAACAAATCCAGGGAGGAGAAGCCCCCTGAGAACCCTATTTTTTCTTTGCAGGAAACATGAAGATTCTCTGTATCTTGATGCTGCTACTGCCCTTCACAATTGCCTTTAAACTGAAACAGATAGACCAGCATATGTCATATAACCTGACTTGGAAAGTCCTCAGTGCTGAAGGAGACATCATCACCAGCACTTCCAAGGTGGCTCCATTGGACTCTTGGTTCCCCCACTTATGATTTAGTGAGGTACATTGCTTAGACCCAGGAGAGAACCCATTACCACAGTTACTACAGCTGTCCTTTTGGGTTTGGGATTGACTGGGGCTTGTTTTGCAAGATCAAAGCTATGATCAGCTTGTACTTTTATAGATTTAGATCTAGAAAGAATGGAATCTACTATATTGCATTTGCAAAATTCATTATCCTCCTTAGCTGAAGTAGTGCTACAGAATAGAAGAGGCTTAGACCTTTTACTCCTCCAATGGGGGGTTATATGCTACCCTTAAAGAAGAGTGCTGATTTTATACTGACCATTCAGGCATTGTTAAAGATTCTATGAAAAAGGTCAGAGAGGGCCTAGAAAACTGCAAATGCCAGCATGACCAGGAACGAGGTTGGTTCAAAGTTCAGTTTAGTACCTCACCATGGCTCACCACTTTACTCCCATCCATCTTGAAACCCCTATTAGGGCTACTTGTTCTCTTGTCTCTCAGGCCCATACTGTTCAACAAACTGATGGCTTTTGTACAACAGATAGATGCTATTCAAATGAAACACATACAGGTCCATTATCACAGGCTGGAAGTAGAGGACTCTAAAACCTCAGTCATCGAGAATGACAAGGATTAGCCCCTAACTTACATGCTAAACTGGATAGTCAATGACAGGTAAGAGAACACTTCAAGACCCCTTCCCCTAAGACAGGAGCCTCAGCAACCTAAGACAGGAGCTCAACCAAATGGCTATTGAGTATCCAGAGATGGAAAAGGGAGGCTAGGGTCTGTTCCAACCTAAGACAGAAACGGTTTCTGTAAGTTTTCCCAGCCTTCCCTTTTGAAAAATAAATAAATAAAAAGGGGGACCTGTTGGGAGCCAACTCCTAGCAGAAAGAAGCTATCATCTTTGCAGCCATCTTGGGCCATATATTTACAGGTTGATACTTTTCCACCCTGACAAGAGACTTGTTTTTCTAGCATATTTTTGTAAGCAGCCCACAACAGCTGAGCACACTCTGATAACATCTTGTTTTTCAAACATATCCTGGACTTGCAGTTTAGTGCCCCCAGCTGCAAGGCACTCGTGGTTAAGTGTCTCCAGCTGCACTCCCATGCTTATGCTTATATACCCATAATTGCCTTTCAATAAACGAAACTTGATCAGACACCCTGTCTTGTCTCCATTCTTCATGTCTCTTGCCCCTCCATCCTCTCTCTCTCTCTCTCTCTCTCTCTCTCTCTCTCTCTCTCTCTCTCTCTCTTGCAGACCCCATTGACTGACCCACGGGCCAGGTCAGTAAAGGAGGGTAGGATTAAATACCTCATGCTCTCTCCCAGCAACTTCCTATTGGCTGCAGTCACAATGACAAGTTCTGGTGATTCCTCTTCCCTTGGACATTTCCTCTTGGTCCAGGTTATTTGGAGGTATTGTAATGTCTAGTTCTGTTGGCTTTTTCCCTTCCTGAGTTCTTTGTTTAGATCTTCTCTTGCTTGGCTCAGTTCCATTTTATAGATAGGAATAGCAATGCTTGCTCAGCGTCACACTGTTGCTAGGAAGTCCACATAAGATCTAACCTGCATTTACCTGTTCTGAGTACAGTGTACTTGGGAGATCCACAAGGCTACAGCCCTGCCTTGGGTACTTGTAGAGAAGGGATTTCTGACCTTTCCACTTTTCCCCTTAGATAGCTTTCATAGGAAACTTTTTACACTTAGTAATAAACTCCATAGTAACTTCTCTAAGTGTCTTTTTCTTCCTTTGATCTCAGACCAGCAGGCAAAGTTAGAGCCCAGCAGTTCCTGCTGAGATAGAACAAAGGCTTCATTGCCTAATCCTCTCCTGTTAGGCTACAGGTGTTAATCACCCAAGCCTGCAGTCTTTTACCCTCAGAAATTTTTAGGATAGTACAAAGGCTATTTACTTAATCCTTTGCTGTTGTTGGACTGAGGTGCTAAGTGCCAGAAACTGCAGTTTCTGGCCAGAGGATCACAGAAAGCAGGTCAACTACAGTAGCATAGATAAGTAAACTTTTATTATACAGCAACCGTAAATATCTCATAATACCAAAGTCTTACCCCCCCCATGCTTTCCCCCCCCCTCAGCTGCCTCAAGAACTAACAAGGAGGAGAAGAAGACTTCTCCACCCCCAGCACCTAGCCCCACCTCTGAGCTGGGGAAAAAAAAAAAAAAAAAAAAAAAAAACCAAGGCCCAGAGAGTACCATGGACCTGCTTTTCCTTCTCTGAGTCCCAGAACATCACCTGCTGATTCCCACCAGATAAAATATCTGCATCCCAGCCCATTTGTGCCCCTTGCAAGAGACTCCCTTGGAATGCACTGGGCGGCTCTCCCTTCGAGCATTGAGCATGACTTCTCAGTGGAGCCAACACAGAGACTGTGTGAACTTGGAAGAAGTTATGGTGCTAGATGAGCCAGTCTTTGCTGATCTTGGGGGCCCTTGTGCAAGAAGGCAAATGGGAGGTCCCTGGAGGGATCTGACATCTGTTTATGACTGTGTAGCTCTGGTGTGTACAGCAATTGAAAACACACTAGCCTCCATGATCATAAAGCTTTCCCTTGACCCTCAGGGACTGGATTCCAACACACACTACCTTGGCGGCCACTGTCAGCAAGTAGACGTGCTGGGATGAACACATGGCACATGCCAGACATGCTTCTAAATGCTTTCCTTATTCAATTGTGCCATGGCTGCTTCATGCAGGGGAGAAGATGAAGTTCAGGGAGGATCTTTGTTCTCTTTTGAACTACACAGCTTAGTCTGGACTCAAAGCTGCGCATGCCCACTGTCTTCAGCAGTATCATAGCCTCTGGTTGCCTGTGCATGCTCATACCTGATGTGGGATTCTGACCCCATCTGTAAATGAATCTCAATGCACCCTTCTTCTCTATGCTCTTTGCCAAATTCACAGTAGGCTCATGGTCCAGTGTGGTGGTCAGTGGGTCATTAGCAACAGGAGTGAGACCCACTGAGAGCTGCCCAGGGCCAGGCATCTTTCTAGGAAGTGCAGTGGTAACGTGACAAGTATGTCATAGGGCTGATGGTGCAGTGGGGAAGCAGGACACGTAAACTGGGGCTGGACACAGGGCTCAGTAGTGAAGAACATGTGCTACTCTTATAAAGGACGTTAGTTCTGGCTCCAGATTACACCAGGCAGCTCTCATCTGCCTTAACTCCAGCTCCTGGGGTATCTGAGGCCCCTGACTTCCATAGATGCCTGCACTCAACATGCACATACCTACATAGACAGACAGACAGACAGACAGACAGACACACACACACACACAAATAAAACAAATGTTTAAGAAAAAGAAATCAGAGCTGGAGAGATGGCTCAATGGTTAAGAGCACTGACTGCTCTTCCAGAGGTCCTGAGTTCAATTCCCAGCAACCACATGGTGGCTCACAACCATCTGTAATAGGATCCGATGCCCTCTTCTGGTGTGTCTGAAGACAGCAACAGTGTGAGAAAAAAGAAAAAGAAATCAACAAGTTAATATATAACATATAGTTGGGATGGTAATAAATTCTTAGAGAAGGAATAATGCTGTACTCAGAGGGTATTTGAGTGTGCCCTAAAAAGGCAAGAGTCAGGGACCATCTTCTTGGAGGCAGCAGGGTGTGAGTCTACATTCTGTTGGAATGAGGAAGTATGCTCCAGGGGCAATGTCAGGCAGGAAAAAGCAGGAGCCTAGCCAGGATGTGAGCTAAAACAGCTCAGAGGGAAAAGCTATTTTCTCCTTTTAGTTGGAATGTGCTGTAGTTTGGATCTTCTGTGTCCCCCACAATGGCCATGTGTTTGTTTGAAGGCCCATGGTACTGCTGGGAAGTGGTACAGCCTATAGGAGGTAGTGCATTATGGAAGGAACTTTGGCCAATGGGGGCATGAGGATGTTGGGACCCCGGCTTCCTGGATCATATGAGGAGAACAGCTTAGCTCCACCACTTGCTATCATAATGCACTGTACTCACTGTATTCCAGGCGCCTTAAGTGCTCAGCTGAAGTATCTCAGACCTTTGAACAACTCAAATTGGATTGGATTGGAGTGGGAACCAAGCCAATCCAAAGCTTACAGCTACACAGAGGCAAAGAGGTGAGATTCTTTATATCGGAATCAGAGTGATGGTAAATGATGACTCTAGAGCTTTATCCTTTCCAGAGCCCTCACTGACAGCAGTAGCTGACTGTAGAGGGGTTTGGATGTCTATCCATAACATAATGTAACTCCTGGGCCTTAAGCAACCTTGTCTTCTGTCTCCAGCAGGTGGCGCCAAAGCACAGGAACAACTGTGCGCCTGACCTGCCTATGCTTGAAGTTTGGCAGAAAATGGAGTTGGCAGCAAGTCAAGATCCGTGTTCTTTCCTTCCCTGGATCCAAATAGAATGTGCCAATGGGAAGAGAGATCCTGGACCAGCATGCCTACCGAAAATAAACTTCCCACGGAGTCCTACTGAGTCACAAAACTGTGAAGCTTATGTGGCTCTGTGTCTTTGAATCCATTCCCCACGCCCCTGGAGTAGAGGCAAGCCAAGTCCCCCAAAGATTAGATGGCCTATAAATCATAAGCACAGAGAACTCCACCCAAGTTAAAACAAGCCGGAACCTGTCTTCCATCATAAAACTAAAAGTGGTAGAGCCAAGATCTCACCCAGGTTCAGCCAACCCCAAAGAGTATGGTGTTTTCTGAAAGGCATGGTCCTGTAGTAACTGGAGCCCTGAGCAGGTGGTGTGGATAGAGGTGGAAGTGAAGGAGACTTCTCACAGGGAGGCAATGTTATGGTTGGGGTTTTAGGTTTTTTGTTTGGTAGTTTTGGTTGTTCAAGATGGGGTCTGACTATGCACTCAGGCTACCCTCAAACTCAAGGTCTTCTGGCCTCCACCTCCCAAGTACCACCCTCCCAGGTGTGCCTCAGGTCTGCTCAAACGCTGTGAGTTGTTTCCTGTGTTGCATGCTTTCACCATGATGTTCCATGTTCTCTGAAACAATGAGCATAAACACACGGTCCTGACTTACAAGTAGATCAGGTGCAGGTATTTTATATCAGCGAACCTGGCTGACAGAGCACCTTGCTATCTCATACAATCTTTTCCATTTTAGTGACAGAATCTTTCAGTTATTAAATGAAATATTTAAAGGTCCAATGACTGATACCAACGCTAACAGTGTGAAGGTTCTGTCCTGTGGGAACTTAGGATATTATTTAATTAATTTTATTTATTTATTTATTTAATCCCTCCATGATTCGAATTCCTCATACTGTAAAATGATGATGGTGGTGGTGGAGGTGGTGGTGGTGATGGCAGCACCAAGTGATGATGGTGATGATGGTGATGATGATGAAGAAGATGGTGCTAACAATTACAATTCCTATCTCATGGCACTGAGTTAACATGCTGATGCTCAAAGTGATAGAGACTGGCATGCAGCCGTGTCCCCCCACCCCCCAGCCACGGCTTGATACTTAAATCATTCCTCAAGTGAATAGCTCTTAGAAGACAGAGATGGGGTTTATTCATCCAGCTGCTTGACTTGATGTGTCTCTTAACCCTGTGTTGTTCTCTTGCTCCTCTCGCCTCTCCAAAAAAGTTTTTGCTCTGACTTCCTGGTCTGTTCCCAGGATCTGCCCCACTACCCAGGTAGTAAACATTCCACAATGTTTGTGACACATGACTCCTTCCTCTAAGGTAACGATGGCACATATTGGGAAGAGAGGGTGCGTCAGAGAGATGTTCTAGAGAAGACCATTCAGGCCTTGATACTATCTCCATGGGTGAGAAAGGAAGCTGGGAACAGAAATGAGAAAGCACATGGCATGGACTTAGCAGCTAGAGAGGGCACAGGCACAGCGACACTCAGGCCACTGTGCACACTGCCCTGTCACTAGCCTCGAGGGTGAGGATGACTGACTAGATGGCCAGGAGCCGGACCATCTGGAGAGGTCTCCAGTTGGGACTGTGGACTAGAATGGCTTCTACATATTCCTGGGTTCCCTGGCAGCATGACAGTCATTGGACTTCTGTGGTGGCTCAGGGCTCCAGCATGAAAGGGATTGAAGTCACAGCCAATGAACATCACTTATCATCCAGGCCTATGATCCTTAAAGTTTCTGCCTTAGCAGTGGAAGCCAGCAGAGCCCACCGAGATACAAGCACAGAGGGCGCAGGGCATCCTGGCAAATAAATTGCTTCATTGTGTTCTGAAGTTTCTCCCGACCCACAACCATGTCTACCTCAGAGTCTCTCTGGCCAACCTGCCTCCACTGTGCCCCATCCTCCCTACCCCTGCAGAGTTCCTACAAGACACACAGACACACAAGACACACTGTGTCATCCCCCCAGTGTCCTGTTACTGGAATCACAGCCCTCACTTCCTCTAGGGTCTACATAAGCACACTCCTCCCTTCCACCTCCTCACCCTACTGTTCTGGAGAATAGCCCATCACCCACTTGGAGGGCTCACCGCTTCTGAGCTTCCTCACAAAATGTTCCCTTCCCCAAATGCGAGCAGTGACCCTGTGTCCTTTAGGGCTCAGCTTGGCTATTCTTCACAGATCTAAATGAGATTCTTCAAAACCCAATATTCTCTCTCCAGGCCTCCTGTCTTGTGCCATCTGAATCTGAAGTTGTGTGTGCTCACTTACTGTCTGCTTAGTGGCTCCCTAGGGAAGAATTCTTACCTTCCTTGTATCCATGGGGCCCACCATGATGCCTTGCATACCTTGGTAGTCCATAAATGAACACATGAACAGTGACTTCCATATGGAAGGTAATGGTGTGTGATTGTAGTTCAGAAGGACATCTACCCTCCTTCGTAGTAGGAAGTAGGAAAAGCAATGTTGTCCAGTGTTAAGAACAGTTTTCCAGTCTGGCTCTGCCACTTAGCAGCTGGTTTTGAAAAATTCACCTCCCAGAGCCTCTTTTGTTTCTGTTGTTGTTGTTGTTTTGCTTAAATTCAGTATCTCACAGCTCCCTGTTTTAGGCTGTAGAGAAAAGAAAGTAGTCAGGCTGTGTCTGGTTAGTAGAGTTGCTCTAGGAATCCTGTCTGGAGTTGAGGGTAGATTACAGTTCCCACTGTGCCCACTAGGTGGCGCTACAAGAGTGTTCTGAGCGCCACCTGGGCCCCAATCTGCAACTCAGAGCCTTGAGGGCACAGCTCAGTTGGAGCAGGGCTGCCTGGTTTAAGTGAATGCTGGATCCATAGGAGGTTTTCGCCTGTTGGCCTGTCTTTCAATGCAGTGGGAAATGGCTAGGGGACAGTCACCCTGTTTAGCCAGTAGTTACTTAGGAGGCCCCCTCCTGACCTTTTTTGACTCCAGAATAGCTTTTTGGCCATTGATCGACCAACTTGTAAGTGAGCCAAGGGTTGGGGCCCCTTCTTGCTCTAGCACAGTGGCTCCTGAACTCCCTGAGAACTTAGGGTGCCCCACACCTCAGGGTGCATGAATGCCTGCCTGCACCTTCCAGGTGGGCTATGTTAATTTCCCCACCCAGCATAGCCAAGCCAGTGACTGTCAGACTGAGCCTGTCCACACAGGCCTCTTGTTTCTGTTGTTGTTTTACTTAAGGACAGTATCTCACGGTTAGAGCCTTACAGACTCTAACCCTCTCTTCATTCAGCTGGGGACCCTAAGGGAGTCCCCATCTGTGCCCTAAAAGAGACTGCCAGGTCACCCTGAAGATTAATAGCACTTAAGTGCCCTCAGATGGGCTCCATAAAGGATGGTGTCATTACTGAGGGGAAAATGTGCTTGCATTCAGTTCCATAATTCCCCTGGGATAAAGGAAATGAACCCAAAGATTCCATCCATCAGCCCGTGTGGCTTCTGTCTCTGGCTTGCCCACAAATATCATCTGGGTGTATTTATGTCACCTTACTAGAGACTACAGTGTGTCTGTATGCTGTAGTCTCTAGTAAATCTCTTTTAAATTTGCTCTTTAAAAGCCAATGGGTGGTGCACACCTTTAAAAGCACTTGGGAGGCAGAGCAGTCGGATTTCTGAGTTCGAGGCCAGCCTGGTCTACAGAGTGAGTTCCAGGACAGCCAGGGCTACACAGAGAAACCCTGTCTCAAAAAGCCAATGGGTCAGAGAGTGAATCATCTGTAGCAATAAAGCAGAAACATACAATGTCTTGGGGAGCAGGCAGATGGCCACTGGTCACAAAGGCAAACATTTAAAAAGGACTTCTGTGGACCAGGCCCTGAGGACACAGCAAGATAAAGTGCTTGCCTTCAGGACATGAGGAAGGACGGTGGGAATAGACGGCCAGGATAGACAACTTTAACATGACCGGACTGTAGAGAAACCAAGGCACGGAAAGATGCTTTCTGCTCTTCCCACAGCCCATGACACCATCAACAACAGCGCTTCTGCTGTCACCACAAAAGCGGCTGCCATACCCCAGGTGATGCCAACTATTTATTCTCTGGAGAGGAAATGGAAGCTTAGCAAGTGTCTTGTCCAAAGCCACGGTCACTGGAGGCTGAAATGGACCTCAGGTTCATCATCCCATTCATTCATCCTTCATAGATGGTGAAGGGTGTGAGCACAGCAGACACAGTCCTGGAGACCTGATGAGTCTTGAGGTTGTCCTGGTGACATCATGGATGCTATGAGTCTGAAATAGAACCACTCCAAGGTGACACCACCTGCTCCTGCAGCTGGCATTTGCTGAACTCTGCCAGGCGCTGTGAGCATCTTCCTGTGATTTGCTCTATGCCATCACTTGTGATGTTAGACGTCATCGTGCTAACTTAAAGACATAGTGGTTGGGGCTGGGACAAAGCACTTAGCATGCAAGCACGAGGAGTCTGAGCACCCACACACATGCTAGGTGGGCATGGCAGCCCTCCTGTGATCCCAGCTCTCAGGAGGCAGAAACAGGAGATCCCCGAGGGCAAGCTGATTGGCTAGAATAGCAAATCAGGAGCTCTGGGTTTGGAGAGGCCCTGCTTTAGGGAATAAAACTGAGAGCAATTAAGGAAGATATCCAGTGTCAACCTCTGGCCTCTACACAGGCACACAAGCATGCATGCATGCAAACCACACAGATTAGAATACACACATACACCTTATGCATAAGTGTACACACAAAGAACATTACCTGTTAACAGCCAGCAAAAACAAGGGACATTTCCTCAGTGCTCATGGGAAAGCAAGACCAACAATCTCAGTCTAAGGTTGGAAGATAATGCCAATGGTAGGGTTCACAGTGACTTGAGCATCCCAACAGGCTGGACTTGGCTCAGCCCAGAACTGAGCCCCTGAGATCTCTGACACAGAATACCTTTTCCTCCTCATTCCTGGGCCATTTTCAAAAGGGAAGGCTGGGAAAACTTATGGAAACCATGCCTGTCCTAGGTTGGAGCAAAGGACCCCAGCCTCCCTTTCCCGTCACTGGATACTCAACAGCCATTGGTTGAGCTCCTGTCTTAGGATGGTGAGGCCTCCCTTCTTTTAGGGGCAAGGGTCTCAGTATGCTCTCTTACCCGTCTTTGACTATCCAGCTTAGCGCGTAAGTTAGGGGATATACCTCATTAGTCTTGATGACAGAGGTTTTACAATCCCCTACTTCCAGCCTGTAATAATGGACCTGTGTGGGTTTCATTTGAATAGCATCTCATACAAAAGCCATCAGTTTGTTGAACTGCATGGACCCAAAAGACAAGAGACTTAACAATGCCTGAATAGTTAGTATGACAGCAACACTCTTTTTTTTAAGGGCAACACATAACTCCCTCTATCAGAGGAATAAAAAGTGTAAGCTTCTTCTATTCTGTTTATAAATGTCTTATATCAGAATCTAAATCTATAGAAATACAAAACTGATCATAGCTTTGATCTGAAGAAAACAAGTAAGGAAATCACTGTTCCTGCTCTAATCAATCTCAAACCCAAAAAACAACTATAGTAACTGTCGTAGTGGGTTTTCTCCTGGGTCTAAACAATCTAAATTCCCACTAAATCTAAAACAATCTAGTTCCCCACTAAATCATAACTCAGGGAATCAAGAGTCCAATAGAGCCACCCTGGAGATTCAGGTGGTGATGTCTCCTTCAGCACTGAGAACTTCCCAAGTCAGGTTTACTCGTTGATCTGTTCCAGTTTGAAGACAATTGTGAAACATCTTCATGTTTCCTGTGAAGAAAAAATATGGTTATCATGGGGTTTCTCCTCCCTGGATTTGTTATTGTTGTCTATTTGTTTAATCAGTCTCTCTGGCAGCCAACGTGCAGCATCTGCAGTTTGGGAATATATGCAAACAGAACCTCTTCCCCAGATAAGCACTGGATCTGGCCCATTCCAGGTTCCAGTTAATGGGTCTTTCCAGAGGAGGACTGTTGCAAAATTCTTTTTGGTATCAGGATGCCAGAATCTATCTGCAGCAGATTTTCCTTTGTAGTGAGCCGCTGTTTCAGTGGCTACACATTTGCATTTCCAAGATGGCGCTGGCCGCATGTTTCCCCAGCAGTAAACATTCATTCTGCGAAGCTGCCAGGCAGAAAGAGCGCCAGGTCACTGGCCTATCCCGAGGCGTAATATTGGGTGGTGAGTGAGCAGCCATTCAGAAGTGAATACGTCACTCTAGGGTGTATTTAAGGAGCCTCTTCCGGTTTCTTCCGTCTTTTCCACTTTTGCTGTTACAAGAAGTAAAGCCTCGTCTGTAGTGATACCCGATTACTGCCTCCGTGTCCTTATTCGCGGGCGAAGGGGACACAAAAGAGGTGTGCGTAACAACTGGTGCCAAAACCCGGGAATTTCAAGGCGCCACGGAAGACCACCCAAGTTTTGGGGCGGGTTAAAGAACTACAGGATACGGGGTCACCTTTGGAAGGTATGCTTGGGGTAGAAACCTTCGTTGCGGGTGGATATTCACCCATTGCCACCACAGCAATAGCTAGCCTCCTGTTTGTGTTGCTTTCAGCTATTAGGGCAAGTCAAGAGGTTTCAAGAGAGGTCCGCTCCAGGCTATCAGAACCAGAGTGTGTTAGTGTTAGCCGGCATCAGGCCAAGGAGCCTGGAGGTCAGGCCAAGGAGCCTGGAGGTCAGGCCAAAGAGCCTGGAGAGATAGAGTACTCAAAAGGAACAAGGGCTACTGCAGAGTCCATTAAGCTTGAGGACCCTCCACCGGATGGTGGAGAGAGAACGGAGGTCAAAAGGACCCCCCTGTACTTCATTAAGGAGCCTGACTCCATAGAACTGGGCAGCTCCGAGGAGGAGAGCATAGAGGAGGAAGTAGCCGCTTGTGCAAAGGATAGCTGTTCTGAGATAAGACTAAGAAGGATCTTAAGTCACTCAGCCCAGCCCCACCGACCTCGGCCGGAGCCAGCAGCTCGCTCGGGCTCGAGGGTCCCCTGCCGTGCTTCTCGGCTCGGGCTGTGGGAACAGAGACACTGTGACAGGGCCTGGGTCAGACCGGTTGCAGAGGCATCTGCGCTCTGCTACGTGTGGCGGCTTGCAGCCCGGCAGAGCAAGGGAGCATGCCGCGAAAGGCAGACAGAGGAGGGAGGCAGTTTGCCCTGGGAAGCTGCTTTCCAGCTGCAGGCACACAGGGAGTGTCCTGCGGGCTCAGAGCAAGCAATGCCAGTGATGGAAAAGATGATCTTTGAGGATGTCATGGCTGGGTGCCGTGCAGCCATTGTCCCTCGTAAGAACAAGAGGATACAAGATTGGCTGAGGGCCTGCTGTGGCCCGGGGTGGGAAGCTGTTTGTGTTTATTTCACAGGTGGAAACAATTTAATTTGGGTCCCCACGCGGCTGCTGCAGCCAAAATGGCGGAGCGATGGCGGAGCACGGCCTGGAGTCGCTGGTCCCCACATGGTGCAGACGTGGCTGCAGGAGCGGGAGCCGTTGGAGGATCAGAAAGAAGGAAGCTGGATTACAAGATTTCGGCTCTGACTCTCCTGCCATTTTTGGCTGAGTATATCGATGTGGGATTTGGTAAAATCTTAAACTGTTCCAGAGGGTTTTAGTTCAAATTTAAGGTTTTAATTAAAAGCAAAATGGTTCAGTTCGGGACTGCGCAGGGCAGGCAGGCAGGCAGAGGGAGGTTAAGTGCATTTACATTTGAATTAAGACACGCAGACTGCAGCCAGAAAAAGCAGCTTTCGTTCTGAGTCTAAAGACCAGATCCTAAAAATGTGCTTATGAAATATGGTTCAAATTATTTTAATTCCTCTATATTCAAAGTTGTTAAAAATAAGATGCCTTAGATTCCTTTAATATGTGTTACAATTATTAGAGAATAAAATTGGCTTTTATCTGATATTATCATGGGACTAAAAAAGATTGGTTATTAAATTAATCCAAAATAAAGCTCAAATTTAAGATTTATACAGCATAACTTGTCTTCTCCAGCTACCATTTCAGTAAATGTTTACATAAAAAAATATTTTTATACCATTCCTTTACATTTCTGGTAGAGGTAAAAGGTTTATAGGTAATAAATTTATTCATAATGTTTAAGAGCCCATGGAGCGATATTTGTTAAAAAATAATTGCTTCAGAAAATGGGTAATGTTTTATATTTTACATATATATACAAATTTTGTTGCTTTAATACAAAAAGGGTAAGAGGTTAAATCTTTTGGTGTGTATTATTCATATGTGATACTTTATTAGTGGATTTCTCTAAAGAAATTTTTTCTACAAGCTATTGCTTCAATATAGCGAGCTTTTAAAATTTTTAAAATACTTGTTACTCCAAAAAAGTATTCAAAGACAGTGTCTTTCTATGTTTGAGTCAATTTGGCTTTAGAAATAGCTCAGCCATTAAAGGCTGGACTTAATTTAAAATATAAAGGCTAAACTCTCAGCGGCCACGTGGTGTCTCACAACCATTTGTGGTGGGGATCTAACACCATCTTCTGGCTTGTGAGTGTACATGCAAAGAAAAATAATTTACTTTTAATCTTGATTTACTCTTAGTAATTTTAAAAGTTGTTAAGAGATATTAATTGACTAAAACCTCATTTTAAGCTTACCATAAGAGGATTTAAAACCTCTGTTTAATGTTTTCAAAGGGATACAAGTCCAAAATTAAATCATATATATATTTTCTTAAATTTACCCTGCTTCAACACAATTAAATTATGTGTTGTAGCCACTGTTAAAATGTTTAAAAGGGGTATATCTGCCTTTGTCTTGTTAAATATGTTTCATAAAGTGCAGAATGTTTCGGTTACAAGATTTAATATCTCTAGCCATTTAAATAACATTAAAAATTAATAAGGTGTTTTGGGAATACATCTGCACAATCGGTGTTGGTGTGTGTAGACCCTTCATTTTTCTTTATGTTATCCAACTTTCAGAATAATTCTGATATCTTGGATTGTAAGAATGTTACATGCTTTTTAGCACAAGGCTAAAATGGATCACTAGACCTAGCCTTGGTTGTGCATGTGCCTACCTTTGTGCCCATCTCAGTACATCGTTATGGAGACTTAAAATAGACTTTGGTCAATCAGAGAGTTGATTGGCTCTAGCCCATGTGAAGCGGCTCACAGATGTGGCTCAAATAAGCTGTGTGTCTCAGCGGCCCCACATCCAGGTGTTACACCTCTAAGATTTGTGAATGATGCATTTACTTAAAGCCATGATCTTTCTGCTTATTTAAAAGGAAAGTGGAATGGGAAGTTGGACCAGGTACAGCAGCAATTGCAAATCCGGATTTCCAGCCTTGATGGAGTGCGGATGGAACCTGTTCCCCGTGGAGATTTTACTTCTTAAATGTCTTCTGCCCTTTTCTTTCTTTCTTTCTTTCTTTCTTTCTTTCTTTCTTTCTTTCTTTCTTTCTTTCCAAAGAGCCGGAATAGGCCTGCGTGATACACCCCTATGATGTGAATTAGTATTCATAGATGGTTGGTTTGTAAGCTCAAAGCCCAACAAAATAAGTGACAAGGTAGCTTAAAGCCTAAGCACTCGCAGCCTTGGAGCAAGCATCCCTCCCTGAAATTTGACTATCTAGGCTGGAAAATAGCCTATGACAGAGACCCTCTCAGTCTATGCACCCCAGGAGCTCAGCTCATTGCACTGGGATAGATGAGAGATCTAAGTCCAGTCAGCTCTTGCCTAAATAATTGTGGTACCTAATAATAGGTTGACAGCCCTCGCACCCCTGGGAGCTATATATATATATACTCCATTGCACAGGGATGGGTGTCAATTCTCTTTATATCTCCTTAGCCCTTAGCACCCAGAGGACTCGCTTCCATTGCACCTGGTTAGGGTAAGGAAAAATCTTCGGGCTATAAGCTCTTGATCGCTTATTCCCCCAAGATGGAGTTTGCTTGATCGGGTTTGAGTTCGAATCTTATTTGGTACTACAGTTAATCGGCAAAAGGCTGTTTCATATTAATAATTTAAACAGGGAGAGATGTAGTGAGCCGCTGTTTCAGTGGCTACACATTTGCATTTCCAAGATGGCGCTGGCCGCATGTTTCCCCAGCAGTAAACATTCATTCTGCGCAGCTGCCAGGCAGAAAGAGCGCCAGGTCACTGGCCTATCCCGAGGCGTAATATTGGGTGGTGAGCGAGCAGCCATTCAGAAGTGAATACGTCACTCTAGGGTGTATTTAAGGAGCCTCTTCCGGTTTCTTCCGTCTTTTCCGCTTTTGCTGTTACAAGAAGTAAAGCCTCGTCTGTAGTGATACCCGATTACTGCCTCCGTGTCCTTATTCGCGGGCGAAGGGGACACAAAAGAGGTGCGCGTAACATTCCTTCAGAATCCAAATTTAAAAAATTTAAAATAAAGAGTGCATGATGAAGGATATTTCTGGGGGATCGTAGGGTACCATTCCCCCTTTTTAATTTTTTCAAATTGACATTTAATGGTTTGATGTGCCCTTTCTACCATACCTTGGCCCTGTGGATTATATGGAATACCCGTTTTATGTAGTATTCCCAATCTTTCACAAAATTGGTGGAAACTGGAGCTTGTATAACCTGGGCCATTGTCAGTTTTTATCTGTTTAGGCACACCCATTACAGCGATTGTAGCAAGCATATGAGCAATCACATGCTTGCTTGCTTCTCCAGTTTGTAATGTTGCACAAATGAAACCACTGTATGTGTCTACACATACATGTATATATTTTTGCTTGCCAAATTCATTATAATGAGTAACATCCATTTGCCAGATACTATTTGGTATCAGTCCCTTTGGATTTACACCCAAATGAGGAACTGGTAAAAGTTTAACACATGATTGACATTGTTTGACAATTTGTCTAGCTTGTTCTCTGGGAATTTTAAACATAACTTTTAAAATTTTAGAATTAAGGTGATGTAACTCATGAGCCTTTATGGCCTGATCCAAGTTAGATTGCAAATCTGATAAAGCCACTTTGGTGGGTAAGGCCTCAGATCACATTTCTGGAGTTAATACTGTATGGGTGGCACAACTGAGGTCTAGTCCTGCGCTTCCTGGTGTTGCTCGACTAAGTTCAGAAAGGGACTGGTGTTTGCTGGTATGACACTAACTGCTTCATAAGCCTGTTTTGGCTTGCGTCGGTTCGGGGCCTGAAGCTGGCCCCTGTTCCCGTTTCCCTGATTATGGGTAAGGGTGTTACCTTGTGCATCTTGTTTAGACCTACAATCACTAGCCCAGTGCCTTCCACGTTTGCAAATTGGGCAGAGCCCAGGCTGTTTTCTGGGCTGTCTCTGGCTTAACTCATTTTCTACCTTGCAATCTCTTGCAAAGTGTCCAGGCTTACCACATTTAAAGCATGCCTTTTTGTCTTTACTTGCCAAAAAATCTCTTACTGATTTTCCTTGCATAGCAGCCGCCATAGCTAAGCCCTGTTGGTAAGAGGGACCTATGTCAGAACAGAGTCTGATATACACCATAAGGTCTGTCTTTTTCCTATAAGGTCTAATGGCCGCTTGGCAGGCAGGATTAGCATTTTCATATGCAAGTTGTTTTACATAATCTACACCTGCCTCTGCATTACCAAAAATCCTCCCTACTGTTGTCATTAATCGATGAACAAAGTCAGAAAATCGCTCATCAGGCCCTTGCCTGACTGTTGTTAAAGATGCACCAGGGTCTCCCTTTACCGGAAATTTACGCCAAGCCTTCATGGCTGCATTTTGATTTTGAGCAAATAAACCTGGGTCATATTGCATCTGGTTATCACTAGAAGCAAATTGCCCTTCTCCTACTAAGGCATCAAAGGACCAACCATTGCCTGCCTGAATGTTTCTCCTAGCTGTCTCTTTACAATTCTCATGATACTCTGATTTCCAAATTAAATAGTCTCCACCACTAAGAACTGCTCTCGCTAACACATTCCAATCACTAGGAGTCAACCACTCCTCTGCAGTAGAGTCTAAAATTGCAAGAGTAAAAGGAGCAGTGGCACCGTATTGAGATACTGCATTTTTTTAATTCCTTAATAATTTGAAAATTAAATCCTGTGTGATGTCTCCAAGCAACTCCTTGATTGTCTCTAGTCTCGAATACAGAGAAAGCCTCAGCCTTTCCCTCCTCTGGCTGATCTGTGGCTAATCTTAAGCTAGGTGATAGGGACTGCCTTTGGATTCCTGATTGAGGAATGCAAGGAGCCAGGGGATTTTCACAGTTTACCTCTTGAGACATCTTTCCTGTCTTTAATTTTTGTAGCTGATTAATTAAGTCCTGATACTCTTTTTCTAACTCTATTTGTTGTTTAAGAACAGATATTTTTTCCTGTAACTCCCATCTGGGATCTATAACCACCATCTCCATTGGGGGAGCACTTGGAGGTGGAGACACATAGGGCATTTTAGCGTCATAAAATTTGACTTCCTCTTTCTCTTTGTCAGCACAATCTGGCTCTGACAAATTGTCATCAACCTTTGGTTGTATTTTGGATTCTAACTTATGCTTCCTTTTGAACAAAAAAGACAACATTCAAGAACAAAAGCAGAAAATTAACACATGTGAGCAGCAAACAACAAAACCAAAACAGAGAGTTGAATTCAGGCTGACTAATTTCTTGTCCCATTTTCCTTACCTTTCTCAATGCGGCAGATTCCTGCGACAATCAACTGATCCTTCTTCCGGTAACGTTCCTCACTGGATCTCTCGTTCTCGCTGCCTCCTCGTTGAGTGCCAAAAAAATGTTGGGGTCCACACTAGCCCCATGTTGGGGCGGCCAAAAAATGTTGGGGCCTAGGCTCGAGTCCCTGTTCGGGCGCCAAAAATGTTGGGGCCTAGGCTGCCCCACGTTTGGGCGGCCACTGTATCCCAGCCCAAGCTGCCGCTCCAGTCCACAGGTCGGGGTTCAGCAAGAGAGAGTGAGACCGGACTCGAAGAATGGAGACCAGACAGAATGTAATTCAATCCCTTTATTCTTCAGTCTAAGTCCTAAGTCTTGAGTCCCTAGTGCCTAGTCCCTCCAAGTTCCAAGTTACTTCTTCCAAGTTCTCTTCCAAGTGCCTGCTACCTGTCTTCTCTCTGCTGTGTCTCGTTCTCTCCTCTGTGTCTCCCTAATGTCTGATGTGTCTCGTTCTCTCTAGAGCCAAGTATCTTCTACCTAATGTCTGATGTGTCTGATTCTGATCTGTTCGGCCTCTGCCTTTTATATGTCTCACTTCTAAGCCACGCCTTTTGGTCACACCTTTAATCATGCCCTTAGGTCTTGTCTCTAACTCTGATCTCTATACTTCTAAGTTATACTCTTAAGTTACACACCTTTAATCTCACACACCTTTAATCTCATGCACCTTTAATCTCAAGGTATCTAAACAAAGATTATCGGAGTGTTCTCAGCTGTTGTAGGCTAGTGTAATCCAAGTCACATGTCAGGGTATATGGCTCAAGATGGCTGCAAAGCTGATAGCCGCTTTCTGCTAAAAGTCAGCTCCCAACAGGCCATCAAAGCAGAGGCTAAGGCTGTGCCCAGACTGAGATTACACTGTCCACCCTGAACTCAGGGAGTTAAATGATTCCAGGCTTCCACTATCCTGTGGCATGGGATGGGGCTGGTGGGCAGGAGCTGAAGCCATGTCCATCACTACTGTCTTTAGTTAGCTAAGTGTCCCTCATCTATGTCATCACACAGTGCTCGGGGGACAAGACACCCAGATGGTTACCTGCTGAGTGGCAAGCAGACAAGGTGGTATATACAGTTACCACAAAGCTAGGGTGACAGTACCACACTCTGCCCTGACCCCACCCCGAAGGAGGAACTTGGAGAACAGTCAGGCTGGAGGCACTGAGGGTCCCAACTTGCTTATCCTATGCTTGGTCAGATGCCCATAACCCTTCCTCCTTCCAGCTGCTGCAGCAGGCCAGCAGTGCCCACCCAGCCCCATAAGTAACCACTGGGGGCAGCTGGGTTCTCTGGACAAAAGCCAGACCTTTCCCCTGGCTTCAGTCTCTTCAACTGAGTGAAGGTGAGTGAAAACCACTTCTAACCTCTAGCTCTCTTGGCTAGAAGCTGTTCTTCATCAATACATTAACAACTGGTGTTTGGGGACATGCTAAGCTCTGTACCTTCTTCCACTGGTAACTTTTCTATTCTTTTATACTAAAGTGTGTTCTGTTCTCCATCTGACACACCAAAGGCCACAGCTAGAAATCGGCAGAATAGATTTCTATAACCAGCTCCTTATCCAATTTTCGCCAGTATGTAGCCTGTTGTTAGTAGTTGGAGGTCTAGCCTGGGTGTCAGGACCTGTCCTAGGTTATTGTAAGCTGGTATCCAAGGTGGGCTGAAAGCCTTCCTTCCTGCCCCTAGGGAGTTAGGGGAGACAGTGGCCTGTTCTTACTTGCTTTGATACCCACAAGATTCAATCTGTACAGACCACCCTTCCCAGGTTATAGTCTCTTAGCCTCTGCTTTCTTCCCTGTCTCAAGGAGTTACACCTGTTTATCTGTTGTCTACCCTGCTGGGCTGAGCTGGGCTGGGTCATATTGAATACATGTTCTTCCTGTGTGCGCTTTCCCTGGGAATATCTCCCTCAAATGCTTTCTCTTCCCCACTCCACCCCACCCCACCCCACATCCTCCCTCCTTGGGACTCAAGGCCTTAATGTGAAAGCTCTCTTCTCGAGGCTCTAGTTAAACTGGAGGAAAGGCAGAGGTTCCAGTTGAGGGCCCAGTCTAGGGATGTTTATTGAGCCAAGCATGTGGCTAAGCAGTTCACAGGCTCCTGTCTTTCTCTTCTCAGCAGCTTCCGCTGGGCAGGCACCAGTGGTACCATTACCTGTCTTCCATAGATGAGGACCTTAGGGCTCTAGAGGAAGCAGCTGTCCCCCAACACGGCCAGCAAGCAGCATATCTGGGTGGTGTATCCAGACATTCCAGAACCCCTGCATAACAGAGATGTTGTAGATGTCTTCAAAGTCAGAGCAAAGCAGGTCCTGGTATAGGGACAGGACCAGTCCAGCAGGTGGGAAAGCATCATGGGCAGGCCTGAGGCAGCTGAGTGGTCTGGAGGGAGGAAGAGCCAGATGAAGACATGGATGAGCAAGCTGGGGCTCCGGGACAGTTGAGAAGGTTCCCCATCCACCTCCTGCCTCCTTTCCAGCTCCATATGCCACTTCTGTCCCAGACCCAGAAACACTGTCCTGCTCAGCCCCACCTTATGCCCCACTCTTCTTTCTCCACGCCTGGCTAAGAGAGCCATTAAGTGCTCACATGCAGAGCTCCCATCCAGGTCCTGGCCCGCCCTCTCCCTGCAATGCAAATACACCTTTCTGAATCCCTTTTGCAAGAGTGACTGAAGGCCATTTTGCTAAAAGACAAAGTAGCAACAACATACTTTGTCCCCACCATGGGTTCTGTCTCCTGAACCTCCCTGTCCAGCACTGGGAGCACTGTAAGTCTACAATGGGGGCCACAAAGGGGGGTCGGGGGAGACAGGTATCTACAATGGCAGGTGACACTAAGGTTTGTGACACAGCTCAGAGAATAAATGTGCCTGCTGCCAAGCCTGACAACTTGAGTTCAATCCCCGGGACCTATATGGTGTAGACAGCCAACTCTTCCGAGTTATGTGACTTCCACACGTGTATGGTGGTGTGGACATGGTGACACAATACCCAGCCACAATTTAACGCAATAAAAATGTTACAGTAATAAAGGC
The DNA here is from genome assembly GCF_011762505.2 of Arvicanthis niloticus. Taxonomy (NCBI): domain Eukaryota; kingdom Metazoa; phylum Chordata; class Mammalia; order Rodentia; family Muridae; genus Arvicanthis; species Arvicanthis niloticus. The sequence goes on along the minus strand of NC_047673.1, from coordinate 71,950,647 downwards.
CATTTGAGTTGACACGGTAATGTCAGGCAGATACCGCATGCCAAGCATGAGGTCTGAGAGTTCAATGGCACAGCAGACTGAGGTGTAGACAGTCATCAGCAGGCTACCCGAGCCTGTGATTTTGGTGTTCTGGAGTTCAAAGCCTTGCTATGCTGTTCAAGAGTCTGTGCCCACCACATGGGCTCTAGAAATGCTGCCTTGCATTCTCCATGTGTCCAGGGGGACCGGTCAGTCTGACAAGCAGCCCTTTGTGCCTAACTCCCTTACTGCCCAGGTAACTTCCTGAGGGTCAGGGTGTATTCAGGCACTGTCAGAAGTGGGTAGTCAGTGGGTCTCTGGGGAGCCATTGCTCAGCTTTCTTGTATACAAATATTTTACCATCTCAGATAAGACTTGAGTGTGGGTAGATTTGGGTATCTGAAAGTGAAGTCCCATAAGTTCCAAAGGGCAACTGTGATTCAAACCTTGAAAGTTTCTCTTTAACAAAAGCTTCCACGGTAGTCTGACTAGCCAGAAGATTAACAACATCCTAATACCTAGAACCTGTGACCATATCTTTGTAGGCCAAGACAAACTGGTGATCAAGAGGCAAGATTATCCTGGGGTTTTCCTGGGTTGTCACTAGTGTATCACAAGAGTCCCTCTAAGGAGACAAGGCAGAAGGCATCAATGTGAGAACAGATGAAGAGGTGTCAGTGCTCTGACACCATGAGCCTGTGACAGCATCACGAAGCTGGGAGAGAAGGCTGTGGGTAAAGGTGCTTGCCACAGGCCTGACAACCTGAGTCAGTCCCCACCATCCACATGACGAAAGGAAACATCAACTCTTCAAGCTGTCTACCAACCATCACAAGAAGATGTGGGATGTCCATTCACACATACCAGAGCGCACACACAGGCACAAATAGCGGAGAGGGAGAAGATGGGGGGACGGGAAGAGGGAAGTAAGGAGGAAGGCAGGCAAATAGGAATAAAATTTAAAAAGTTTCTCTCAGCCTCCAGGAAGACCGGCTGACCCAACACCTTGATTTTAACCATTGAAGGCTCATTTCGAACACTGAAGAATTGAATGTGTCATTTAAGTAACTGAATTTATGACAATGTGTGAAAACACAAATGGAAAACAATTTATAGAAAAGCAAAACAGTATTTCTAGGGAAAAAAAGTGGGGGAAGGCAGCTGGAGAGATGGCTCAGTGGTTAAGAGCACCAACTACTCTTCCCGAGGTCCTGAGTTCAATTCCCAGCAACCACATGGTGGCTCACAGCCATCTGTAATGGGATCTGATGCCCTCTTCTGATGTGTCTGAAGACAGCAATGGTATACTCATATACATAGATACATAAATAAGTCTTTGCTGGGCGGTGGTGGCACACGCCTTTAATCCCAGCACTTGGGAGGCAGAGGCAGGCAGATTTCTGAGTTTGAGGCCAGCCTGGTCTACAGAGTGAGTTCCAGGACAGCCAGGGCTACACAGAGAAACCCTGTCTCGAAAAACCAAAAAAGAAAAAAAAAAAAAAAAAAGGGCCCCCCACACAAACCCTGAGACAGGAATGGCAGGAACGGGGAGGCATCTGCAGTGCACTCACTCAGAGGACTCTAAGTATGGAGTACATTCTAATTCACTAATTTAAAAAAAAAGCTGCTACATGCCAGACACTGATATTAATTCACTTGATCCTCGTATTTGAGGTAAACATTATTAATGCCATTTTACACTGAGACACTTGAATTCAACTAACTTTACACTCCACAGAAAATGCTAAACTTTTGCAATTCGAATGGACATCAACTCAGGTCTCCCAGACAGCAGAAAAGGCTGGAACAGGAAGTGACAGACTCAGCTGGCAGCAACTGGTGAAGGGGCAAGCTTGGCCTGATGCCTGAGGGAGAGAAGGAAGGAAGGAGACAGAAGAGGCCAGAGAGCATGGCAGGCAGGCTGCTGGGACCGGCATCCCTTCACACTGAGGAACTGGTGCAGCTGGGCCAGTATGACCACTGGAGTGTCATGGCTACAGAGAGTCAGGCCGTTAGCTGCAGATGGCCGTCACTGCAGCATCTCCTTTCTTTCCTGCCAAAAACACCTAAGGTGTAACTGGCATCCATTAAACTGAAGACATTTGAATGTACAATTTCAGCAGCAGCCAAGTAGTCAAGGCTGGCCTCGAACTCTTGATCCTCCAGCTGCAGTCTCCTCAGCACTCATTTTATTTGTATTGTTTTCTAAAATTAACTTACATATAAAGGTTACATTCCAGGTTCCTGCCTTGGTTAGGTTCCTGCCCTGTATTTTGATCAAATGTCACGAAACAGATGTCTGAAACACATTCATTCAAGTTAATTCCAATATCCCAAAATGCTGAGAAAAGATAAACACCGGGCACACCACCACTCCAGTCTGGAGATACAGCCACTGGAGTTTTACTATGGGTTCTCAGGACTCAGACAAGTGGAAGCCCCTCCCTTCCCAGTGACTGCTCCAGTTATAGTAAAAAGTAGGTGTGAATGAGCAAAAGGCCACATTCCCTTCCTCCCATTAATTCTGGGGAGAAAACATAAAGCCAAAAACCTTGACACTAACAAAGTAATATATGATTTACTTCCCCAATTCAAGAAAACAATTTTACCATCAATGCGTAGCTCAGAGTCTCATGCAATAAAAAGATGAGAAAAATAACAAGAACATTCAGTTCCAGCATCTCTAGAGTCACTTCAGATTAAATTAGTACTGTATAGCCTAGTCAAGAAATCCATACAAACCAAGTGTGGTGGTGCATGCCTTCAGTCCCAACACTTGGGAGGCAGAGGAAGGAAATCTCTGTGAGTTCAAGGCTAGCCTGGCCTCTATAATGAGTTCCAGGACAACCAGGGCTATTGAAACCCTAGCTAAACAAAGAGAAAAAAAAAAAAAGAAAGAAACTACAAGAAATTCAGAACTTCAACAAAAACAGTATGCTTATATTTTATTTACTGACCTCTCTAAAACAGACAAAAATTCTTAAAACTAATAAAAATTTCAAGTTATTCAACATGACAAACTTTTACAAAAAATACTTTAATGCAGTACTTTCACTTCAGTCTTGAGCAGACAACATAGAACATTACATTTAGATGGTAAAATCAGATTTTACAAATACAAGCTACATATAAACGGTGGCTTGTGGCTTATCAGGAACCTAACAGTTCTGAGAGGCAGGCTCTAGTTCAGTTCAGTCTGAGGCGGGAGCTACAGAGTGCTCCATGCCCACCGCACAATGCCATGAACTATGCAGACACTACCAGTCATCGGTCATTATCCTGCCTGTGCATTCGTAACTGCATCTGGCTCTGTTCACTGAAAGCCAGACTTCAAGTCAGTCACTGTTCAGCAAGCGGAGGCTACAAATCCCTTCACTCAAAAACAGCTTGAACCTGGCAAGAAAGGTGAAACAGACCTGCTCTTCACAACACCAGATCGGGCACACCACAGAGCAGGAAATCCCAGTCACCATGCGTGTATCATAAACGGTGCACATGTGATGCAACAAAAGAACCATAGCAACGCAGCAAAGGTTACGTTTTATTTCCTCTTAAGCAAACACAATCTAGAAAGAACTTTTGTTAATTCTTCAACAAATTACTGATATGAGTTTACCAGAAAAAATAATTTGCCCAACATCAAATTATCTGCAAAATTTTTCTAAGATATTTCTTATTCAGTTTCCAAAAATAAAGGTTTGCTAACTGGAAACCCCGACACTTCTACTCTCTAAAGCAAACCTTAGGACACAGGCTGGTCTCTCAGCTTTCGACAGATCCATTACATAAATATTTCCAACACTCTCTCAGTTTCAAAAGCTGCTTGCTTCCCAAGAACATAATAGTCTTCACTTCAAACCATTCATTCAGTTTCCATAGCGACACTGCGGGATTCCTTGGCCACCATAAGTCGCATTAACTGACTGTGGAATTTCTCAATCTTCTTTACATCTTGAGCTTGGTCTGTTCTGTACACCAAACACTGTCAGAAAATGGAAAAACATACAAACTGAGCAAAACTCAATACTTGTAATGACGGACTCCAGTGGGCAAACACGTGGGAGCCTTGTCTGCCGGATTCTACTCTATTCTCTCAGGTATCATACCGAGCAGCCAGCAACTGCTTGCTTTCCCTTTTTTTTTTTTCACTTTAATTTTTATTTTTAAATGCCACTGCCGTAGACAGAATATAAAGAAACTGTTCTAGAAAGAGTCTCAGGCTTGCTAAGGCACCAGGCATGCATGTGGCACACAGACATACATGCAGCAAAATACTCAAACACCTAAAATAAAGAAATCTAAAAATGTTCAAGATCATTCTCAGCTACACAGTAAGTTCAGGTTAGCGTGGGCTTAAGAGACCCTGCATCAGGAAACAAAAGAAGACTTTTACTATTAAGGTGGATTTATATATTATATATTTCCTACTTGGGAAAATAGTCTCTTAACTAGTGCAGAAAAAACATTACAGGGGACATGAGGATGAAGTTTAAAAGGTTGTTTTTTAAAGGTGTTCATCAAGTTTGCACTTTTAAAAATCATTCTAGCAGGGCTAGGAATATGCTCAACAGTAGAGCATAGTAGCGTGTGGAAGGCCCGTGTGTGTGTGTGTGTGTGTGTGTGTGTGTGTGTGTGTGTGTGTGTGTGTGTAGAAGATCACTGGCAATGCACAGAATGAACTAAAAGGGAAAAAACTCTAATACAGCAAGTGAGTAGTGTGATCCTAATCTGGAGTGTTCCAGTGAAGATGGAGAGCCAGCAACAACAGGAGGGGGCGGAAGGGCTCCAGTCAGCAAATCCATAGCCCTGTGTGTGTGTGTGTGCGTGTGTTAGTTAAGAGAGCAAAACACCACTTTTAACAAACAAACAAGAGAAAAGAGGAAAATGCCATGCCAGGTGTGATGGTTTGTAAATGCTGAGCCCAGGGAATGGCACTATTATGAGGTGTGGCCTTGTTGGAGTAGGTGTGTCACTATGGACCTGGGCTCTAATACTCTCATCCTAACTGACTGGAAGTCAGTATTATGCTAGCAGCCTTCAGGTGAAGATGCAGAACTCTCAGCTCCACCTGCACCATGCCTGCCTGGATGCGGCCATGTTCCTACCTTGATGATAATGGACTGAACCTCTGAACCTGTAAGCCAGCCCCAATTGAATGTTGTCCTTGTAAGAGTTGCCTTGGTCATGGTGTTCACAGCAGTAAAGCCCTAAGACACCAGGTTTCTGGCAGGTGGGTGACAGTATGCCCAATGGCAGGAAGAGCTGGAAAGATCCACTCTGGAAAGGCTAACATAATGGCTGCATGAAAGAAAAGTACTTGACTTCAGAGTTAGTCAGAGTCTCAGAAGAAAGATAGGGGCCAAATACATAAATGTGCGAGCAGTCATGAACATAAAAGTACCAGGCTGCAGGAATCAAATGAACTCAGAAGAAGTGGTACACAAAGACAACCGAGGCCTGAATGCTGGTAAGATGCAGTACTTATGGGGACTGTTAGCATTCCTTCTAGACTCTGCCCCACAGTTACCTGGCAAAGGCCAGGTAAGCCTGGCTTACTATAAAAGGGGCTGTTAGCCCCCTCCACACTCTCTTACTCTCTCTGCCCTTTCTATCTTTCAGTATCTCTTCTCTCCCTGACCTCTTTCTCCCTCTCTCCTCTTCCCCCTCTTCTATTCCTGGCCAGCCTCTCCCTCCCCTCCTCTACTCCCTTCCCATGCCCTATAATAAACTCTATTAGACACTACACCTGTTGTATGGCTGGTACCTCAGGAGAAGGAATGCCTCAGCATGGGCGTGCTGGGGCACCCCTCCCACCTCACCTTACCGCCTCTATCAAATATATCCTTGGCTCTTTTTTAAATTTTTTATAAAACACAATAGAAATATCTAATAATTAGCAGAAAGGAACACAGAAAAGCAAAGCCAAAATAAAGTAGAGCTACCAGGGCTATAACTTCCAACCAGAGAATGATCTTCACACCTCAAGTGCAGAGACCAACGGGAACATGAGGTGATGAGAGCACTGGGCTAGAGATCATAGCACCAAGGAGCTCACACCAGGAGCAGTACCAGAGGAGGGCTGCACAAAGAGACCAGCTGACAGGGAAGGGAGGGAGGGAGGGAGGGAGACAGACAGACAGACAGTAACAAGCCCCTGGCTTGGTTTATCATCATTTACAGAGCCAAGCATGGTAGCATATGCCTTTGATACTAGCACTCTGTTGAATTTGAGGCCAGCTTGGTCTACATACTGAGTTCTCAGACAGCCAGAAAAACATAGACAGAGCCTGTCTCAAAAACAAAAAGAAAGGCTATATAACCATTTACTTCTCACCATAAGAAAGAAAACCCACTCAACTTTAGTCTGTTTCTCTGGCTAGGTCTGAAGAAGGTCTGTTAAGCCACAGGTGGCACATTGCCTTCATGGAGCAAGTTCGTTACTTGCTGAATCTAAAAGAACTCTAGAATAAAGTTCTTCAATGTGGGATGCATGCACCTAGTAGGTCATCTGCAGACTTTATATGACCAACCTCAAACATCAAATTCCCCAACCCAACAAATAAAAGTGTATACTTACAACTAGATCGTCTGTTACTTTGATACACAAATTCCCATCAACATGCCTGTATTTGAGAACCACACGTACCTGAAATAAAAATACTTATTTAAAAATAACAATAGACAGATAGCACTGCTGGCTCACTTTAATCCCATTACTCGGGAGGCAGAGGCATAGAGGCCAGACTGATCTACAGAGCGAGTTCCAGGACAGCTAGGGCTACACAGAGACACTCTGTCTCAGAAAAAAACAAACAAACAAAAACAACAAAAACAAAACCCCCCAACAAAAGAAAACAAAACATAAAACATCAAGAATCACCAGCCTTTTCCTGATCCCCTACACTTACCAAAGACCCCACACAAACTTAAAATGATTTCAGTGTGGCAACCTGAAGAATTTTGACTTAGATAAAAAATACTGTTACAGCTCAAAATAGGCATCCGTTCTCAACAGAGTCACAGAGACAAAAAGTCAAGGTTCTTGTCTAGTTAAGAACTTTGAATTCAGCCAACCAAAATAATACGATACAAAACAGAATGAATTGGAATAAAAGTCCTAGAAAGACTTGCTATTGAAGAAAAGAGCAAATGGTAGATGGTCCTGTACAGCAGGAGGCACGGAGGCGGCGCCCCCCCCCCCCCCCCCCCCCCCCCAGGATTAAGAGGCCAGGACAGTGATTTGGCAGCAGTGTTGGGGGCTGTGCTCACAGAGGCTGCCAGGGAGCTCATGGAGGTAAACCCAAAGACAAGGAGTGGATTCCCGTCACCAAGTTAAGGACATGAAGAACAAGTCATGGAGCCAATCTACCTGGTCTCCCCATCCATTACGGAATCCCAGATTATTGACCTTTTCCTGGACATATCCCTTAAGAACGGAGTTCTAAAGATCTTGCCGGTACAGAAGCAGATTCATGCTGGCCAGTGGACAGGTTCAAGACTTTTCTCGCTATTGGGGACTACAATGGTCACGCTAGTCTTGGTGTTAAGTGCTCCAAGGAGGTAGCCACAGCCATTCCAGGGGCCACCATCTTGGCCAATCTCTCCATCATCCCTGTGCAGAGAGGCTACTGGGGCACAAGACTAGCAAGGCCCACACTGTTCCATGCAAGGTGACAGGCCATATGGCTCTGCTTGGTGCATCTCATCCCTGCCCCCAGAGGTACTAGTACTGTCTCTGTTCCTGTGCCCAAAAAAGCTACTGATGATGGCCAGCATTGATAACTGCCACACATCAGCCAAGGCTGCACTGCCACCCTGGGCAGCTTTGCCAAGGCCATCTTTGATGGCATCTCCAAGACCTATAGCTACCTGACCCCTGACCTCTGGAAAGAGACTGTGTTAGCCAAGTCTCCTTATTCACTGACCACCTTGTAAAACCCCACACTAGAGTATCTGTTCAGAGGACCCAGGTTCCATCTGTGGCTATAATATAAGGGTTTTTATATAAGAAAAATAAAGTGAATTAAGTTTGTTTTTTAAAAAAATCCTATAAAGAAAAATACTGGCAAAATGCTAAGGGAAAAAAATTTATACTGGAAAAAAGGCCAAGAACCACTTTTCTTAGGAAGTGGCCTTGAAAATACATGTTTTTGTTTTGTTTTCCTGTAGAGAAGGCTGGAGAACGTATAAAAGGCATTCTGAACAAAGAGCTAATGTATTTATTCTGTGGCTTCACCAAGTCTAAAGCCAGAATGACTGAGTCAAAACAGTGCAGCTGGGAGTCAGGCTGCATTCAATAATCAGTGAAGAACCGGTTTCAAGCAGAGGACACGTCAGATCACCAGACCACGGTGGCAGGAATAGAAGGGAGGGGCTAAAGGGAAGACAAACCAACCACAGGCTCTCTTCAGCCCACCAGCAAGAGCATTTCAGTTCAAGCCATGCCAGTTAAAGGGTGAAAAGATATGTTGGGCTTCACACTAAACATGCTGGGTACAGAAGGCAGAATTCCCACAAACAAATTCTAGAGACCTGACAAACTGTCTTAAGCCCTACAAGGATCAGAATGGACTGGGGTTCAGACCCAGGGTTTATACTTAAGTTTGGAGGCCACCAGGATTTTCTCCCTAGGTGGGTCTGTCCGGCTCCTCCTCTGCTGTCCCCTCCTTTCCATCACCACAACTCCTTGTCACTTCTACTTTCACTGTCCCTGCCACTACATCTTCAAACAGTCACTCCATGTGTGCTGGCGTATCTACAGTCTCTTTACTAAATGAAGGCAATGTTGTCAGTATCAGGCCCTTCTGAACAAATCTCACACCACCTTACAGCACACTGCTCAGTTGTGGAAATGAACGGCAAAGCAAGGGATAGGGACATGAACCACATGGAGGGACAAGAAGCCACTACTAACACAAACTACACAATTTCAAAGATACCTAATTTATCTAGCCATTTATTATCACTTCATAAATGAAAATTAAGAACCACTGCATCAGTTTAAGAGTAATAGGGTAATCAGTTTTAAATGTTGCCTTAGAAGGGAGCCTGCAATATCTAGATCAGGTTGGCCTATGGGTATGAGGGGAGGCTGTCTTACCTGTAAATTGAGGTGGGAAGACTCAACCGACTGTGGGCTGGGTCCTGAACTGTATGAGTGGAGACAGCTAGCTAAGAACTAAGTCAAGCACAGGCAGGCAGGTTGCACGGTTTCACTGTCTCTCTGCTTTTGACTACGGTTGTAGCAATTTCAAATTCCTGTCTTGACTTCCCTCAGTAACAGATGACAGCCTGGAATGGTAAGGCAAATAACGCTCTCCGACCTACACTGTTTTCTGTTAGGGTGTTTCATAGCAACAAAAATGAAACTAGAACAAACGGCACCATGTAAAGCCAGAAATGGTGTCACATGCCTGTTATCCCAGCATTCAGGCTGCTGCAGAGGCCTTCAGTTCAAGGACAGTTTGGGCTTAACGTGGCAATACCTCACCTCAAAAAATATAGAAGGTTAGGGAGAGCTAGTACCCAGAGTTCAAGATCATTCTCAACTACATAAGAAATTAATGAGACCAACCTAGGACACATATGATAGTATCTTACCAATAAACAAGGGTGATTCAAAGTGTTCTACCATCTATTCTGGTCTGCCTATGGTTCTAATATGTACCCACTTCATCTAATAAATTTCTCCCCCCGACCCCCAACAGCAGACAGGGTCTCACCGTGTAGCCTAAACTGACCTCAAATTCTCTATTTTCCTGTCTTCAGCATCCTGAATGCTGGGATTACTGATGTGCACCACCATTCCCCTCCTGGATCTAAGCCCACTCACAACAGCAACTTGTCTTGCTGCAGGTGGACATGGGTTTGGTTCCCAGCACCTACATGGTGGCTCACAATCATCCCTAATTGCACTTACAAGGGATTCAATGACCTCTTCTGAACCCAGCAGACACCATACAAGCACAGGCAAAACACTGGTACACATAAGAACTAATGAACTAACCTTTTCAAAATATGCGTCCTGTGGACTTGGAGAAATGGCTTAGCTGCTAAAGGTTAGGCTCACAACCAAAAATAAAAGATGCTCCCTGTAAAAACCTGTAGTAAGTACTGCTGCTACAAGTCGCCAGCACCAATGTATTTTTTTTTTATTTTTACTTATTTCTGTGTGTGGGTGTGGGTGTACAGTTCGTGTTATGCGATGATTAGAAATGGCATACAAGCCTGAGCCAGGATTCTTGAGATTTGTTAACTGCTTATCGTTTGTTTTTGTTTTTTTTTTTTCTTAAAGGGTATATTCATAAAACACGCATCTACCGTACCTTCAATAATCCTTTAAGGAATAGTGAAGTTGACCTTTGTGTCTCTCCCGGAACCTATTAACTGGTGAAATGAGAATGGGTAGTTTTGCTTTGCGGAATGAAACTGTTTGCAAACATTTATGTCTAACGTGTAAGTGCAAGTATTCTCAAGATTTCAACTGACCCACGGAAAAGACTAGAACTCCCACTATCCAAAAAAGTAGAGCAGTAGAGTCTAACTGGGACCTACATTATCACCATTTTACAAGCAGGTACTCTCGAGTCTGTGTGGGAAAGGAAAGGGGGACTAAAATAAGTGACGGACAGGAAAGAGACGGTGAGGGGGAGGAGCCCCCTCAGCGACACGTAAACCAACCAAATCCAAAGCGGAAGTCAGGAGTTCCCCCCGGGTGAGGCCGCTGCGGAGACGGCCGTGCCTGCGGTTGCTGGCGGAGCCTCGCTGGGTCTCCGGCTCAGACGGAAGGGGACGGAAGGGGCAATGACACTGGAGGGCCGACTCTGCTCCCTGGATGTGCTCAGGCCGCGCCGAGGGTAGAGAAGACCCCGCCCCCAGGGCCGTCCCTGCAGCGACTCACCTTCATGGGGTCCGCCAGGTAGAGCTTCTCGGCCGCACGGCTGAACTCCTCCCAGGTCTGGAACTGAGGCATCGCGGGTTCGGGCAGCAAGAAACAGGGCCGCGAAGCAAGAAACGGCGCGGTCGCACCGACAGCCCACCGCTCTCCGACAACCGCCCACCGCGCTGGATTCTGTCGGCACAAAGATGCAGGCGCACTAGCGTTCGCACCATTGGTCAGCCTCGGCCGCGCCGATCCAATGGGCAGGAGGCATGCTGTCAGTGGGCGGGGCCTCCGCTCCGAGAGGTCGGGGGAGGGGAGGGCGGCTGTCACAGCGCCGCCTGCAGGGCTGGAGGGGTGGTGCCGGTGCTGCCTTTCCAGGCTGATTGATGATAAAGTCAGGCTCTGGTTTGTTAAAGACTTAAGCAGCTCTGTGACCTGGTACCCAAATTACAGTCGTGGTAATGACAAGGCACATCTGTCACACTCAAAGCCTAATCAAGGAGTTGGGGAGACATAACGGGAGCGCAACCAAAAAACTTTCTGTGGTAGACTTGTATAGGGACAGTGGAACAAAAAAGAGGGTGGCTCACAGAGGTGAGACCTCTAGGCGCATTTTAGATCTGCAGTGTACTTAGGATGACAGTGTTTAAGGGAATGGAGGAAGAGAAGAAGCAAAGAGAGAAGGAAGCCCCACTGTGACAAATGCTACGGTAAGAAATTTGAGTCTTCTGAAAAATATATATATACACACATCACACACCCACAGAGCATATACCTAAGGTCATAATCAATGTATTGAGGCGTTTTTCACCTCTAGAAATCTCTGCATGCTTCCTTATAATTCATTTCCTCTGCCCTCCTGGTCCCAAGAATATGCTTTCTCTTACTATAAATTTCTTTCTCCTGTCCATTGAGCAGTTTTAAACAGTTTTTTGTTTTGTCTTGTTTTGTTTTGGGTTTACAATGCTGGGGACTATGCCTTCTAAACAAGGTCTCTGCCGCTGAGCTGGACCTCGTTCTCCCCATCGTGCCTTCTCTCTTCCCTACCTTTTTCTTTTCTTATTTTCTCTCTTCCTTCTTTCTCTTTCTTCCTTTCATTTTTTTCTTTCTCTTTTCTTCTTTCCTTCCTTTCTTTTGTTCTTTCTTTTTCTTCTTTTTTTAAATTTTGAAAATATTTTTGCCCAAATTGGCCTCAAACTCCAAGCTTGAATGTTTTTTTCTGCCTCAACCTTTTAAGTAACTGAGATTGTGCAACCAGGGCTAGACAGATTTTCATGTCATGAGTTTGAGAGAAGCCCTGGCTATTTAGTCCAAGGCCAGACTGGGCTACTTAGAAAGACCTTGCTTCTAACTAAATAAGCAAAGAAATAAGAATGATGGTGGTCCTAGCAAGAGACCATCATGACACCTGAGCTAAATAAATAGTAATTATTTAGGTATTTTTACAAAAAAGGGATGAAACAAAGGAACCCTGAAGTCGGTCTACCTGGGGGATATTTGAAGACCTGCTCAAACGTTAGGCTTGACAGCTCAGGTTCTCAGGAGGCTGGGTGGTTAGTTGAGTCATCTCTACAAAGGTTAAAGTCACTCGTGAATAAGATTAGATTCAGAAGAAGGCTCTGAGGTAGAACCTATACCCTTAGTACAAGGGACATATATGCTGGGACTGTGAGAACACTGAAGAACAGAAGCAAGTGACACAAAGGACAGTCCAGCAGAATGACCCTCTTGGAAGGTCACAGAGAGGTAGGATCTGTATCAATCTGAGTAATTCCACATCAGCCCCAAGAGCAGAACTAATTACCCTCACCAGAGCCCTCTAGCTTGGGGCAAGAATGAGACATACTCGCACAGATTCATCCTGTGATTTCTATGTAGCCCATACCCATGTAGCCATCTGGAAAGAAAGGGGCCCTCTTCACTGCCTGTAATACCTTGGTTAAACATGCTCCTGAGGTTTGAACCTCTCTAGAAGCCATCTGGATTCTAATTCACATGGCATTATACATCACAAAGCCCACTAAAATGACCACTCTGACATCTCTCATGGGGACAAGCAAGCAGAACAATGAGCTAAACAGGCAGCTACGCCTCTACCCCAGGCTGTCTAAATTCCCAATCCCATCCTCCTAGGTCTCAAAGACCAGGGTTCACAATCACTGCAGAGATATAGTTACAAAGCTCAGAAAACGGGTTGTTGCTCTCTGGATCCTTTCAGTGGAAAACCCTTAAAAGTTTTTATTGGGTCATACATTTGAGGGCTAAATACCTCCAAATTCTAATAGCCTGTCTTACAGACACAGTGTTCCGTAGACATGATGTGTTTCTAAAACCTGCCCTACTTGTGAAGCCAATCAAGAGCATCCCTTAAACTTGCTTCCCCTATACTTCTGTGCAGCATAAAGGAATCATGCATGCTCCCTGTGTACAAGGAGAAAGTTGGTAAGTGGATTTTACTTACATGTACCCATGCAAAGGAGCAGATATCTACTGAGTGTCCTCTCTGATTAGACAAAGGCATTTCCCACCAAGAAGAAAGAGTCTCAGAGGTAGTCAGCATCATTACAGATGCTTCATTTCTTCCTTTGGGCGTTTCCAGTCCCTACAGTTTGATAATGGCCCAGATTTAATTTCCAATATGTTCATACCACCTTGCACCTTTAGTATTCTGCAAAGGTAGAAAGATTTAATGTAACTCTTAATCAATTTCTTACCAAGCTCACATAGACCGTAGTCTTGGCAGCTTGACAACTCAATAGTCTTTTAATCTCTCCTTTAAGATCCCAAAATACCCCAAGACTACCACTCATCTTGACTCAGAGTCCTTTGTGGTACCAAAGGACTTTTCCCCTTGTTGATCGCTTATTGAATTCTGAGGCTCGTTATCCATCTCAGTGCTATATTCTGGGTAAAGGTGATGGAAGCCATCACTGACTACAAGAGTATATGCAACCTCTAGCTTAGCTTTTCTAGATTCTACCCTTGTGTTCATCCAGGGAATCGGGTTACTTAAAAACCCTTCCATGGAATAAAAGACTACCTGAAGCCGTTTGGCCTAAACCTGTAGTGGTGAATTAGTTAAACCACTTTGGTCTTCTGCTGGTCAGATGCATGCACCCGCCCAAGAGGTCTCTGGATTCCTGAATAATATGCCTGCTAATTTTAATATGCCTTGACTAGCTCAATGGCTGGGCATTTTTAATCCTCCCCATGGCTAGCATACATTCTCCCCTCTAATTTTCCTGAGTCAACTTGCTAAATCAACATTTCATCTCTGCTACCTCAGACCCAGTCAGGGGAGTGGCCACTACGCCTACTTTCCCGAATTCTTATGTGGCTGGTTGCTTTCTTTCCTGCAGCTCTTACATCTGATCCTTCTCCCTCCCAGTCATGGTAATTCTTCAAAATCTGAAAGACCCACCTCTGTCTTTCTGCCCAGCCATTGGCTGTATGGCAATTCTTTATTATCGATTGAAGCCAGCTGGCGGCAGGGACCCTCAGGTCTGGAAGCACAGCTTTTTGGGAGCCGAAATAAGACAAAGCATTAGAACCAATCCCCAACATAAGCCTTACCAAGTCTTACTTATATCTCTAATTGTAGTCAAGCTACAAGGTCTAGCATTATGGGTTCATCTTCTCAGAGTTGGAAGAAAGCTCCAAAAACCTACTCCTTTCAGCCTTGTGGAGATATATCCCTATCTCCTCTTCTGTGGAGACCCAGGAGAACCCCACTTTCAAACACTATTACTTTTCTACTTTGCTGAGAAGAAATACCAGAGAAAAGCAACTTAAGGAAGGAAACGTGTATTGTGGCTCAGAATTTGAGGATACAGCCCATCATGATCAGGAAGTTATGGCAACAGGAGAGTGAGTCGGCTACTCATTGTGTCCATAAGACTCATATCATGCCCAGAATCAGGAAGCAAAGATGTTCGGCTGGCTTCTTCCTTCTTACTCACCAAAGACTGCAGCCTATGGGATGAAGCCACCCACATTCAAGGAGGATCTAACCCGAAAACACCCTCCTAGTCATAGCATGGGGCTTCCCCTCATCTTCACAGTTAATATTGCCATAAGCCTTACCTGCATCCTCAAATCACTTTATGGTGTTTCTATAATGTGGAGAGCTGGGGGGGGGGGGGGGGGCGGCTGCTTCTAGAAACTTGGCAGGAATTTGATATTGGGCCAGGACATGGATGTAGGTGCAGATAAGAATATTTATATTTGGGCTAATACAAAGTTCAAAGTAAACTCAGCTGAGGAATGTGGCATTTCTTTTATCTTAGACATCCTGATAAGTGCCTAGAAACACTGATCTTCATTTATTGTGTTGTTTGTTCCTTGACTATTTGTGTTTATTGCCTTGTTTGTTCCTTAACCTAGAACTGACCTTATTATTTGCACATACTTAAAATGGTATAAAAGCAGACTGAGAAAAAATAAACCCGCCTCAGCCTCAGAACAGTCTGGGGTCATGCTACAGTGTTGTCTAATTGTCTGTTTTCTTTTTAATCCTCTATCCCTCCCTGGGGAGCCTGTTGACTGACTGAGCTGGTTTGGTCACTGTAAGATGGTCACTTCTGCTCCAGAGTTTGCCCTTATGGAAAATTGCCCTGGCTCCATGAGAGCCTTCCTTGCCTCCCTTGGGCATTGGAATCCCAATGTAGCAGCCACTAGTTTTAACTACTGTACTGTAGGATGACTGGATTACTACTGAATCTAGGCCTCTTTGAACTGCCAGGTCCTGGGCTAACCTCAGAGTTGAATTTGAAAGATTAAAATAGTTTTTCAGCAAATCATAATAATGTCTAAGCAATAGATGTAATATCTGTTTCCTTAAGACTTAGGAGAGCTGGCAGAGTAATAATTTACTCTGTATGTTCTGTAACTTCAAGTCTCATTCTTCCTACGGGACAGTCATTGTGCTGAGCAGAATGTTTTAAGACTAGGAAGGTCAGGAGCAGAAACAAGAAGGCAAATTTACAAATACCTATGCACAGAAGATAGCAAGCTTGCCACGCCACGAGGGCCAGAGCATTCTGATTCCTGAGAGCTGGTAGACCCTGGTTTCATCTGCTACTTACCTTTAGTTCTATGTCTTTTACCCAAAAGGCACTGAACTGACGTCCAGTGTGATGGACATCATATGATGACTCAATTGTCAACTTGATAGTATCTATAATCACTTGGGAGACAGGCGGTGAGGATGCCTATGGGAGAGTATATTCATTAGGTTAACTGAGGTGGAAGACCCAACTACTGTGGGCAGCACCATTCTCTTGGCTCTACTCCCAGACTATATAAAAAAGATGAAGTAAACCAGGCATGATGGCACATGCCTTTAATCCCAGCACCCCAGAGACAGAGGCAGACAGATCTCTGTCAGTTTGAGACCAGCCGGGTCTACAGAGTGAGTTCTAAATCATTCATGACTATAGAGAGATCCTCTGACTCAAAACAAGCAGACAACAAGATGAGCGGTGCAGTCGTTATCTCCTGCTTTCTGACTGTGGACAGGATGTGACCAACTGCCTCAGACTCCCGCCTCATTGACTTACCCACCGCGATAAGGCTGACACTTCAAACTGTGAGCCAACAATGTTCTTCCTTCCTTAAGTGGCCTTTGTCATGCTATTTTATCTCAGCAACAGGGACAGTAGCTAATGGGGACAGTAGCTGGTAAGAGAGGGAAGGAAGGGACTCTTCTCTGTAAATTGTTGGCAGGGCACCACCTGGCCAATATGCATGAGATCTTGAGTTTCACTCAAGTACTGCAAGAGAGAGAGAAAAATCTCAAGTTGCTTTTTGAGTGGAATGACTGTTTCTGAGCTTGTTTCTCCTGCTTGAACTTTTGTCCCTGTTTTCCATGGTTTGTCTTCTACACACAGGGCTGCAACTGTTCTAGACTAAGCAGGTGTGGATCCTTATGTGAATTCTTCCTCTAATGGGCATCACAATAGTACCAAGTGTCCCAAGTGCAGCTGGCATGCCAAGCATGTGTGTGGCTATGTTTATTTTCCCGAATTAAATATTTATAGACTGCCAGCAGCAGTCAAGGAAGACTTTGTTCTCGGACCTTCCCAGGTTTCATGGGCTCAAAGCAAGGCAGGCCAGGTAAAACACACCTGCTAAGAGAAGCCAACTAAAAAACCTGTTTGTCCAGAACAATCTTGTCCCAAGGAAGGAGGGAGGGAAACCTGAGGAGGCCCTCACAGCAGAAGGGCTTAGACAACCATGGCTCTGTGACCAGCAGAGGGCAGTGCTGTGCAAAAGATCCAAGCCAAGTACGGGCCCAGATTCAGACCTTCCTGAGACAGGCTCTGAGCAGCAGAAACCCAGCTTAGCTGGAAGGTGCTTGCCTTTTGCTTAAAAGCCAGAGACTATTGAATGTGGCTCCACGGAGATCAGCCTTGAGTTGCTTCCCGGGAACCTTAGCGCATACAGACATTCAGATGCTGTCCTATTTCCTCACTTTAGCGTCTTAGTCACCCGAACAATCCTGACACTTCTTTTCACCAGAATGCCTTGGCCAGGAATTTCCAATCCAGTGTTACTTATTGAGCACCTATTTCTGGATCTTCCAACCAGGTAGATGAGCTTCAGAGAATCCACAGAAGCACACCAGATGTTTACAAATTAATAAGAGAGCACAAGTAGGTGAGGTCAGTCAGATTTACCTGGAGGTCGAAATGTGCACTGATGGAGCTTGTCCACAAGGGGGCGCACAACACTTATGCTTCCACAGAAATCGTAACAGCCCCTACCTGCCTAGGTGTTTGGGCAACTCAGTCATGAGTCCAGGACAACATAACCTATCAGTGTATATACAAAGTATGTCCAAAGGGTCGGGAGAAGTGTATGCTCTGGGAAGCCACTCAAGGCTGATCTCCAACAACCCAAATTCAATAGTCCCTGGAATTTCTTTATTGGTTGTTTTTCGTTGTTGTGGTGGTGGTGGTGGTGGTGGGCTCTTTGTGTGTTTGGTTTTTTGTTTGTTTGTTTGTTTGTTTTGTTTTGTTTTTGTCTTTTTGATATGTCTGTTTGAGACAAGGTCTGAAACGTGTGGCAATCCTCTTGTCTCTGCCTGCTGAGTGCTAGGATTATATACCTACCGTGATTTTACTTATTTTTGTTTTCTAGTGCTGACAATAGTTCTTGAATAGGTAATTGCTCTACTCCTGAACTATGCTGCCAGCCAGGTCCATCACTCAGAATCCCTGTGCTACCTCAATTGTATTGAGACAGGTAAGGAGTGGGAAGGACACAGGGGCAGGCAGCAAAAGAGCCTTCAGGAAATCCAAGCCCAGGTGCCAGGAAACAGCCTGGGAGCAGACTGTTCCAGCTCTGAGACACCCCGGCTGCACCTCAGAGGTCCTGGAAGCTGCAACTGTCCATCTTGTGCTTCACCTCAAGAATGCTGATGTTTTTATAATTTGAACAAGTAATAATCCTTTTAAGTGAAACAGATTTCAAATGGAACAAACACACCCCAAAAAACAACAGGAGAAAAAGCCTTGGAGTGTTTTCATGTGTCTCGTTTGGGGGGTGTAAGGGTTGGTGCTTTCACAAGGGTGTTGAGCACAAAGAGGTTCTCACTGAGTCTCGGAGACCAGCAAAGCCCCCCTTAGGGCTACCTCCTTTGGTACAAACTGGCAGCACTAGAGACCAGAGGTCAAAGGCACTGAGATTCCTGAGGCTCAGCCATAGGTTTCATCTGCATCTGATTAAAATGAAATTCAAATCCCAGTAGCTGGAAGAAAAGGTCAGGATTTGACCCTGCCAGTGACCTCTCCCCCAATTCCTCCCTCTTCTTCTCTGGCCCAGGTCCCATCACAGCTAGGCTCCGATTTCCCCTCTCCCTGGGTAGCCCCGCACTGCCCAGAAACTCCACAGAATGGTCCCATTGTAGGCCACACAAACCAAAATAGCAGCATTTTCTGTCCTCTGCCTTAGGGAGCTTCACTTAAAACCTCAAAGTCCCAGATGTGGACAACAATGGAAGTTGTTGTTGCAGATGAACTATCCCAAAAGTGGTAAGAGGCAGGTAGTCGGAAAGCAGCTGGTGGGGTGGGCTGGGCTGTGGGAGAGAGAACAGTTACACAGTCACTCCATTAACCCAATTAGCAAAGTCTGGCAGGGATTCCCTTGTCAACAAAGACCCATGGTAGGGAAGGTGGGAACCCAGACAGGGTGGGGGTGCTCTTGGAATGAAGGGGCTAGGAGTAAAACTTCAGTTACCTCTGTGCGGACAAATGCTATTTTTATCAAATGTTAAATGTTCCGGGTTCTTTTTTTAAACCATGCCCCAGAGCATTGGATGAACAGTGTTTGCTTTAATTAATGAATCAGATGACATTTCTACTCAGCAGCGGGCTCTGCTCAGCTGTGGAAACCCTCTGGGTGGCCTGGAGAACAGAGACTGTAGAATCCTGAGAGCTCACAGCTGTCAGCTCATTGGTCATCCAGTCCAAAAGGTCAGGGGTCCCTTCCCCAGCATCCTCCTGGTACAAGAGCTTTCTTAGGTTTGGGGAAGGGGGCCAGGGCTTAAGTATGACCATAGCAGTGTTTGATTCTTCAGAGTCACTTTGTACAGGCTGTGCCAAGGAACTGGAATTTAGAGGGAAAGGCAATGTGTGCCATATGAAATGGTCAGGCTTTCTGATCCAAGGAGGTGTGAGCAAGGACACAGAGCAACAGGTGTCACTAGTGAGGGGAATGGAGGTCCTGGGATTACCATGGTGACCTCACTGAACTAGAATAACCCGTTGGTAAAGGGGCTTTGGAGAGGTGGTGAGATCTGGAGCTGAGCTGAGGGAGATCCTCCCACCCACCTGCTTCGAGGCACGGGACTGTCCCAGCGGCATACTTAGCAGCCTGGTTTCGGGGGCTGCAGCATGGAGCACATAGAGGCCTACAGCTTTCAGAGCAGGAAATACAGAGAGAAGGGTTGATGCCTCTGGCCACTTGGTGCTCTGTGACTGTGGAGGGGCAGCCACCTCTCTTTGCCAACCTCTCCACCCTACTGCTCTCCTAGGCACCGCTGCCCCACCCCCTTTCCTCACACCACGCAGCCTTCCAGCCCTCGGTGGGAGAGAAGAATGGCATGTGCAAAGCTCCATGCTAAGACGTGGTGTTCTGTGTCCCTCATGTGTGACCAGGGCCAAGCACGAATGTGATGTCTGTTCCTTTAATGTTGGAAGCCGCACTACTTTTCAAATATCGTCTGAGTGCAGAAGCTGAGAGGACCGGCCCTGGCCCTGTGGCTCCGTACCTCAGACAGGCCCATGCAAACAGACAGTCCTGGTCTGTAAGTCTTCACTAGTGCCCAAGATGACAGTGCACTGGAAAACCACATTACATTCAAAGTGTTAAGGGAAATAGTCCTCTTCGTCACAGACTGAGATTCTGCAGTCTTCGAGCTGTTGAGTATATGCACTGAGCTCTCTGGAGCTGTCTGAATGTATGGGTAAGGCCCGTGAAACACCTCTAGTTTTACTCCTGGAGTGGCCTTTCTTCTCTAGCTCAGTTGAAACCCGGGCTGCTTGGAGGCCCCCCTCCACATAAAATGGAGAGGGAGTAAATAGTGGATCAATATATCCTATGACCTCTCTGAGCCTAACTTTTATAAGTTATAACTTTTATAAGTTTTATAACTTCCCAGCATACTTCCCTTGGAGATGCAAGCTTGGAGCCCTGAAAGATGGCCCCTTGGTTTCCCCCCACAACCCTGCTCAGCAAGTTCAGGCCCCTGAGGCACCTGGGTTTTCAGAGCTGAGTCATATTTTACCAGTCAAAAAAGCCTCGGTAGCTCTAGCACCCTCCAAGAGTGAGCTCTTCTGTCACAGCAGGAGACGTTAGACAAGTCTCAGGCTAAGCTGTGGGCAGAGGTAGAAGGACTACTTTGAAAGGCAAGGAGGTAGGGTCACCCCAAGGTGCTTTGAGAACACTGGCTTGCCCCTGCCAGCTCTTGGCCCATCTCCAGCTGTGCTCAGCTGTGAGGCCCACACAGCCTCAGCTCCAAGCAAGCCCCGACCGACCCAGGAACTCTTACTGCAAGCACAAACAGGTCTTGCAGATACCTTCTAACTTCCTGGGGTGCAGTGATGGAGGCCAGGGCAAATGTGTTGATTACCCATGTGTCATCTTCTGGTGCCATTCCAAGTGGCTGGCACCACCACCTCTCCTCCATCGAGTTGCTGGGACTAGAGGAGCTCAAGGGGAGACTGCTTTGAAGCTCACGGAATTGACCTCTGGTGTGTTGCCTTGGTGTTGGGAAGCTTCAGAGCTGCTCTGGGGTGAAGAACCTTCCCCTTGAGACATGGGGTTCTTGGATCCAGGTATTGGTGAAGCAGAGTTTTGGCATGAGCTTTGGCAACTGCTGCCAGGAAAGCAGCAGAAGGAAGATAATTGACCTGTAAGTGGTTGCTCACCACCCCCCATGCAATAGTGACTATGTCTAAAAGATACCAGAAAGCTATTCTCCAAAACCAAGGCTAAAGTTTTCCACTTCTAGGGGAAGCTGTTGGCCCCTAGCCACTCTGACACTTCTCATTGCTCCTCAGATGGCTGCAGAATGATTCACTGAAAAAGATACTTCCAAATCTATTTATGTGTGTGTACATGCACACAGGTGTCATGCCACACATGGACGATGAGAACAACTTGCCGGCACTGGTTCATTCCTTCTACCATGCGGGTCCCAGAGAGCAAACGCACGTCATTAGCCTTGGCAGCAACAGCCCTGGCCCACTGAGCAATCTCACTGGCCTGCTGGAGTGATTCTTGAACCCCACATGCTTCCTTCTCCAAAGCAGTGAAGATTTACCTAACCAAGATTATGCTCACAGGCCATGAGTTTTACAACTCTGTATCTGGGGTCACCCTTAGATAGAATCCTCCAATCTGGCTACTCAGAAAGGCTCAGTGAGGCCTATTTCAAAGGATTTCCTTAGAAGCTTTTGTTCTGGGAGAGCTGAGTCACCACTTCCCTGAGATAAGCCCACTCCTGGGAAGGTTCCAGGTCTCTGTCCCTTTCTTTGGCCACTTCAGCAGACCAGATGGCTCACATTAGATCTCAATTTGCAGTTTGCAACCCTTTGTGGGCATGTGCTTTGGGTTTGTCCCAGACTGAGCAGCTGGTCCCTCAGGGGATCTGGGAAGCCCTCAACATTGATTCTAGCTGAGCGCTAAAGCTATGGGTTTCATTTCCAGTTTCTGTGGGGCATTTACTGTTCTAAACTCTCACCCAGAATCATAGCCCCAGAGCCTGAAGACAGAGCTCAGGTGGGGTTCCTGCACCACCCAGGTCCTCAAGCTCCAGGACTTGCTTAGTGGGAGAGCCAATCACAGCAACAAACAGGCAGAGCTGGAATCAAGAATCTGTTTTTACAGTTGTTTAATGTCTCATGTACAATCAGAAGACTTCATCAGTTTATCTCTGAGATCTTTCCTTCTTTGTTAGAAAGGGCCCCATGTATCCTAAGCTGGCCTTGACTGTCTGATCTCTTTGCTTCTACCTCCTAACTTTTGTAGAATTTGTGGCCCCACTTCTGGTTACGTGGTGCTGAAGATAGAACCTAGCACTTGGTTCATGTTCAACAAGTACTCTACCAGCTTCCATGGCTACATCATCAAGCAGGGCTACATCTCTGGCACCATGATTTTTGGTTCATTCTGCTTTTTTTTTTTTTTTTTTTTTTCCATATCCAGTGCTGTAGCTTAGACCTATGGCCCCCTTGTCAAACAAATGGTCTATTGCTAAGCTCCAACCTGAGTTCAGCTCTGTGATTCTTTCCTCTAACTCCCAGCCTAACGTAGTTACCCGTGCATTTTTTCAACAGATAGTTATTGATCTATACTCTGGACCAGATATCACACTTAGGGTCAGGGAAGGATCAAAACAAAAAACAAAAGTTTTTTGCCTCCAAGGGACTTGATGAAACCAAGGAGCAAGTGCTTGCACCGGTGCAGTGATAAGGCCTGGGCCCAGGAGCCACCCCTGCAGCGCTCACTTACTCTGCTGTATGCAGGTGACATTCCCTTGGACCACACTCCTAAGTACTAACCATGTCAGTTTCCTCAGCGAGAATGGGGACAATGCGGATACCTACCTCAGTGTTTTATGAAGAACACAGTAGTCAAGGGATTCAAAATGCTTAGAACCAAGACCATAAGGATGGTCATACTTGAGACGTTTGAGAAGCTGAGGCCTGGCAGGACAAACTAGGTAAAGAACTGAAGAGGAAGAGACCCCATACACAGCCCAGGACTCCAGGGTTCTGAAGATAGCCAGGAAGCTGTATTTGAGTCTCCCGACGGCGCAATGTATTTACTGTGGTTTTGAATACTCACAGCCCTGCTTGGTTCCCCTGTAAAGATGGTGGTATTTCCCCACTCCAACCTCACTTGGAGAAAGAAAAAAGAATGAGTGTTTACTTCTCCTTTGTACCAGACACAGTTTTATTGTGAGAACTGAAAGAAATAACGTGAAATTGTATTTGAAAAATTTAAAAGACATTGTAAACTATAAATCATAGCCTTTCCAGGTATTCATGATTACATCTCAACTTCTCCATCCCTTGGGTGCATCCTGCTGAACGGAGAAAGCACTTTGGTCTGACTAATAATAGCTGCTGGCACTGCAAAGGCAACTCCTTGCAACGGTCCCTGTGTCCCGGTTTCTTCCTCTACTTAAGCCTAGAGACCTCTTTAGAAGGAAAAACCAAAAGCAGAAAAAGTACAGTGAAATCTGCTGAGCTCCTGGAGGGTATATAATACCATCAGATGTGAGGAACGTGGGCATTTCTGAGAAAAAACAATGTCCCAGCTGTACAGCAGGCTGTTAGCCCTCTGCAAGGCTAACCCAGAACACAGCCAGGGCTTCTAGCTGAGCTGGGTAAGAAAGGGTGAACTGTCTTGATGTTACTTTGACAAGGGATGAGGAGCTTGGGGTGAAATGCTTGCAACCAAGACTAAGGCCAGCAAGCAACAAAATAGCGAAGGAGGAGTCTACCAAGGGCAAGCAGGAGGCACTAGGGTTTGTTCCAGGGACTGATAACTAGGAGAGAGGCTGACACCACTGCCAGGAGATCTGCCAGGAAATTGTGAAATGTAGCTTCTGGAGCCCTACCACAGAGCCAGGGAGTGCACGGGATGATGTCTTGAGTGCAGGGAAGCTCCTGATGGCCTTCATTTCACATCTCTTTGCGGAAAATTCTGCTAGCTCTTCGGTTGTCTTTTCAGCTTCTCCAAACCTTTGATATCCTTCCTCCAGTCCTCTCAGTGCTTGTAAAACACCCCTGAGCTTCCAATCTGCATGCTGCCTGAGTCCTAGCCTGAGCCTGAGCCAATGTGAGCTCCATGTTCTCAGTTTATTTTACCAGGCTTTTGTAAGGATCCAACATCAAAGGAACTCTTTGCAACTTGTAAGATGCCTCTAATGGGGGAAATTGCTCCAGACACAAAATGGAAAGCCCAGAGGACAACAGTTGCCAAGCAGAGCCCAGTGGGATTGGCTCTCTAATTGTTCCAACTGGCTCTTCTCCTAGGGACACAAAAAAGGAACCTTTCTATGGGTCTTCTTGGGGACCTTATATCATTCAAGCATCCCAGACTCACATCATGTTCTGGATTCCTAATGAAAAGGAGTTTGCAAAGATCACAGAACTAACTGATCTTCTGCTCTGATCAGCATTTGCCCGACCAAGCCACCGGTTTAGATATCACGGTGGCTCCGCAGTACAAGGAACCTGTTTGTAGCAGGGTTTGTGTTTAAAACATGGCAGGGTCTTTACTCCTTATCTAGCAGGAGTGAGTAATCTGTTTGGGATATTTAATAAAAAGCAGACATTACCTCACTGGTGTCTTATCCAGGGCTGCTCCAGTCTTCCCATTAATTCCAGGGATTTGGGGTCTTTTGCCATGTTAAGCAGTATCAGGAGACACCCGAAAACACTTTTGCTCTGGGTAAAGGGAGTCACAGAACACACACAGACACACACACACAGACACACATGCATGCAGGCACACACAAGCACACACATGCACATGAGTGCACACACACACAACTAACGCATGGGGAAATGAGTGTTTGTTTTCTTCATTTTAAGAACAAGACAGAGGGGTTAAAAGCTCAGCCCATCCCCCAAGTCATCTCAAATCTAATCAGCCCTAACCTGGTTTCTCTGTTCCCTCTTCTCTGAGGGATAAGAGGAGCTTCCTGTGTGAACTCCCACCAACCTCAGAGAAGTGCTGGTGGAGTTAGTTACTGGGGATACCAGCTACAGACAGACTTCTTTAGAAGGATGGCTGTTCTCGAAGGAAGGTGTCAGAGAGATAGTGACTGGAGTCACATGCTTTGTAAGCAGCGGCCTGAGTTACAGAATAAAGTAGGTCTCATGTCTCTCCCAGATATGGAAAAGCATTCACTGATTTCTGAAGAAGGGCCTGCTTCCTGGACAGCAATGAGGTCACATTTGGGCCACCTCATATAAGAAGATGGGACAGTGCACTCCCAGGCCAGACAATGGCACGCTTGTGCTTTCTGGTAGAAAAACCATTCGAACTTCCTCATGTCCAATATCATCCATTGAGTGACATGAAAAAAAAAATCAGTTTTGATTAGAAGCATTATGATGTGATGATTTCAGAAGATGTCCACAGATGAATCAATGCTTAGCATGACACACAGTGTGGGACTGTCTTTATAACATGTCAGCAGGAGCACAGAAGGGAAAAAATAGGTGTGACAAGCATGACTGAGCCGTGACAACTGTTAAGTCTAACAGAAAAATGTTACTTGAATATACTGTTCTCTCAACTTTGGGGAGACTGTTTTGTGTGTGGTGGGGCATCATAAAATATAGTTCATGCTGGCCTCAAACTCATAATCCTGTGTCCTCAGCTTCGCTGAGATTACAGATTACAGGCAAGGACCATGATGCCTGGCTATCCTCTCTCAACTTTTGTGGGTGGTTGGGCATTTCTGCAATTTATTTTTTCCTAATTTCCTAATGTTTTCATAATTTACAAAGCAATCAGAATAAGAGATATAGCTCAGTGGTAAAGCCTTTGCCCAGCATGTGCAAGACTCTGGTTCCATCCCCAGCACTCACAAAATAAAGGCTGAGTAGCAGCTATGGAAGGAAAGCCACAGACTGGGAGGCTGGAAAAGTAGAACTGGCTCTGCTAGGGAAGGGAGCCAGGAGCTGCACTGCTGGCCTGGGGAAACTATTTAGAACAATCGGAGAAGGATACCTATACATTGATGAAAAAAAAAATTCAGTTCCATGGTTCAAACAGTAAAGATCAGAAGGAAACAGGATAGCAATGTGCATGTGCTTGTCAGGAAAAGTTCAGTTAGGGCTGAATTCTGAGGCTGGGTGTCTTTGACCTCTATGTGACCTGCAAATTGGCAGCTGTCCAGAAGCAGGATACTCTATAATGGAGTCTGGGAAATCTGAAATAGGAGAGCTCCAGTTCCAACCCAGCCTGGGCTACTTAGTGAGATCCTGTCTCAAACATAAGTTCAGGTCAAGGGACCTGCCACCAAGCTCCGTAACCTAAAATCGGAAGTGGCAGAAAGAAAGATGGACCCGCAGTTGTCCTCTGCCCACTTGTGGACCCACAGGCACTGGAGTAACAGATGTAATTAAACGTTTACTTCGTTAGAATCTCTAAAGGTCTTCAGTTCTAAATCTCACTTTCCCTCCAGGACATCAGATGCCCTTGACCAACTTCCCAGACACCGTATCTGGTCCCTCTCTTCAGCATCCCTTCCTGCCCATTTTTTCTACTGAGTCAAATTTGTTATCCAAGTCAATCGCCTATACCACCATGGTCTCAAAATGGCTCCTTCTTGTAATTCCCTTTTCTGTGCACAGAACCTGATCAATGATGTTAATTTTAACAGTCTTTAACCCTTTCCACTTGCCCTCTTCCTACTAAATTCACCCACACAGAGCTGCAAACACATCTTTGGAGATTCTGGGCTCCCATCATCCTGAAATGACTTTATTTTTTCCCCTAAAATACTGCTTTATAGCCGGGCGGTGGTGGCGCACGCCTTTAATCCCAGCACTTGGGAGGCAGAGGCAGGCAGATCTCTGAGTTCAAGGCCAGCCTGGTCTACAGAGTGAGTTCCAGGACAGCCAGGGCTATACAGAGAAACCCTGTCTCAAAAAACAAAAAAAAAGAAACAAAAAAAAACCAAACAAACAAACAAAAAATACTGCTTTATATCAATTCTTCCCAAGCTCAGACACATTATGATGGTACATTGTCAGCATAAAACAGTCCCAAATCCCTGACCATCTGTATGCTGCCTACAGGCCTTATAATGACATCCTTCCCACGCCTCTGGTCATCTAGACACTGTCACTAGAAAGCCAGGCAGGCATTCTCTCCTGTCTTCTGGCATTTTTTCAGTCCTGAGGAGCTTTTGTCAAGCCACTGATAGAACCATAACCCATAACCCAGCCTGCTGCAGCCTCAGGCATAGACAGGGTTCATTTTGTAAAAAGATGTCTGGAAGGCACCTCCTTCTGCTTCCCCAGATCTCTCTTTATTAATGATGAATTCAGAGGTATAGTACCTGCTAGCAGACAGCACCTGAGTTTAATACCTAGCTTAAAAAAAAAAAATCTAAATCTTTTGGCAGACCCAGGACAGGGGAGAGAGTAATTGACATAGTCACCCTAAAGTATGTCACACATACACACAATACAGCCAGGTATGATGGTGAACACTATGTAAACCCAGCATTCGGGAGTCAGAGGCAGGAGGATCAAGAGTTTGAGGCTAACCTGAGATACATAGCAAGACTTTGTGTCAAAATTTTAAACAAACAATAAAAAACATATGCATGGGCACTGAATCCGTCTAACCTGTTCTGTTCTTCCTCTTTGTCGTTGACAAGATCGGCAGGGATGCAGGAAACTGTCTTAAAACACAGCAAGAATCCAATAAACATGAGATTCCCTTAATAGTGCATTATCATTTACTGTTCGTTCGTTCGTTCGTTTGTTTCAAGACAAGGTTACTCTATGTAGCTCTGGCTGTCCTGAAACTCAGAGATCCATCTCCCTCTGACTCCTGAGTGCTGGAACTTAAGGTGTGTGCCACCACTGCCCAGCTATGTTATCAGTTATACAATGCACATTTTAATATCTATGAGACCAGAATATATCTTACCTGGATATATCAGCAAGAGAATTTGTTTTCTTGACAGTGTGCAAAAGCAAAAAGTAGGGCTTGAGTGTAAGACAGTTGGTAGAGCTTTTACCCAGCCTGCATGGAGCCCTGGAGTTGATCCCCAAACAGTATAAATGGGGCGTGGCGGCACTCACCTGTAATCTCATCACTCAAGGGGTGGAAGCAGGAGGATTAGGTCTGCTAGGTCTTTCTTGGCTATACAGTAAGTTTGAGCTAGCCTAGGGTACCTAGGGTAAATATGAGATCTTGTCTCAAAAAAAAAAAAAACAAAAAAACAAACATCTAGTATTGAAGGCTTCTGTCTTCCTCACCCACTTTCTGTAAGGCACCAGGGCGTGAACTTTAGGCTGCATACATGTAAGGCAAGCAGTCTACTAGTGGGCCGTATCCCTACCCTCTGATGGTTCTTACATTTAATGAAATCCATTGTAGGCTCCATTGTTGATTTGTGTCCTCACAGGCTTCCCATGGTTCTGAATCACTGCTTCTGGGGATTCAGACAATTTAGACTCTTCATTGTCTTCTGTCTGATAGTACTCAATGGTGAAGCTGGGAGCCCCAACTTAGGTCATTGTCTGCTTGCTTATGCCTCCCTTATCCATTGTTCAAACGACTTGGCAGCACACTCCTTAGGCGGTAACAGTCTGCATGCTCAGGGGAGACTCTGGAAGCAGTATGGTGTGCCATGAATAATTCACTCTTCCAATTGTAAAAACAAGGAGCTGGGAGTAACCTGAGAGTCAGGGCAGAGAGAGGTCTGGAAGCACATGCACACAAGGATGAGAGAGAGGTCTGGAAGCACATGCACACACAAGGATGAGAGAGAGGTCTGGAGGCACATGCACACACAAGGATGAGAGAGAGGTCTGGAAGCACATGCACACACAAGGATGAGAGAGAGGTCTGGAAGCACATGCACACACAAGGATGAGAGAGAGGTCTGGAAGCACATGCACACACAAGGATGAGAGAGAGGTCTGGAAGCACATGCACACAAGGATGAGAGAGAGGTCTGGAAGCACATGCACACACAAGGATGAGAGAGAGGTCTGGAGGCACACGCACACAAGGATGTGCAACCTGGTGGCTTTGTTAGGTGTTTTTCTGGTCAAGTGTTTTCTGTACTTGGCTGCTTTTGCAGCTGTAAATAGAGCTGTTACCAACTCTGTCCCTGAATGCTTGGGCAGGGGCCTGGCTATAGAGGACATTTTCCTGCTCTGGAACCAGCAGGGAGAATTGTGGGTTCCCTAAGGCCTAGCCAAGGAGCTGGTTGTGAGCCCAGTGATGGAGGAGACAGTGGTGTGTTGGCGCCAGGGGATCTAAATGCAGGCATGGTCAAGAGTGCACTGTATGGCAGAGCCTTTCTTTGGCATCCCAAATACGCTGGACCCTGTTTCCTTGACATACCTGAATGAAGGAGGTCAGGTCAGGGGATCCTAGTGAAAGGGAATTGACTGTGATCCTGTATGCTATTGGAGAGACAGCCAAGCCTCTTGCTTGTTTACTTGTTTGTGGTGTTCAGATGGAAGCTTAGAGCAGGATGTTTTTGCTATCTGTTGACTTCTCTATCGCTGAACCACATCCCCAGCCTCTGCATAAATTTCTTGTGGGAGGATGAATTTGAAAGGCAGTTGAGGCTGTGTGAGCCCCAGATGTTGTTCTTCGACCTTCACTCCAGTTGCTGTCAGTCTTGAGTGCTTTATCTTTGCCAGAACCACAGGAGGAGGAAGCTGTTGAGACAAAGGGGGCCTGCAGGAGCCAGTTTCTGTTCTTAGCCTGTGCTTGGCCCAGTAAGTAAGTAGCCTCGATCGGGTCCTTGCATTCTCCCTACACTGACAATAGTGGATTCCACGTGGTGTCTTAGAACCCCTGAGAAAATTGTTGCAGATAATTTTGAGTGCTTTGAGATCTTGCAAGAGATAAACAATAAAGAGCATCTCTGTGTGTGGGCCCTGTGTCACAGGGTGTCCTCGAAGTCTGGCTCTCTGCCCATTGTCATGTTCTGTCCTTGGCTTGGTGTCCAGGTTTACAGCACACTTGGGGTTGGTGGTAAATATAGCTAACATCCATTACATGTTTATGAAGTGCCAGGCACAGGAGTTTAATGTTCACAGCAACATTTTGAAGACACAGCTGACAGAACAGGTCCAGAGAGGTTAAATAACTGTGCCTGGGCTGGGTAGTTAATTTACTCTTATCCTGTCTGTTGAAGTGTGTTAAACAGCCAGGTAATTTGTCACAAGTGAGCACTTGCTATGTGCTCTGCACTGAGCTGGGTGGGATGAGACACAGAGTGGTATAAAACAGAGAGGAGCTTGAGG
Organism: Arvicanthis niloticus; assembly: GCF_011762505.2. Taxonomy (NCBI): domain Eukaryota; kingdom Metazoa; phylum Chordata; class Mammalia; order Rodentia; family Muridae; genus Arvicanthis; species Arvicanthis niloticus. Next base: position 71,920,215 of record NC_047673.1, on the reverse strand, counting down.
CAAACTAGGTGATAACATGGAGGTACAAAGTGGTTTTGGAAATCTGAGGGGAAACTTCACGGAGAAAATAAAGCTCGAGCACACTTGGGGTTTCGCCTCCTAAACGGTCAGAACATTTAGACTCTCTGGGATCCTTCTGTCTGGAAAGATGCTGATTCACATTGGTTGTGGGGAATGGATGTGGGGAGGGACTGTAAAATCTGGAACCAACTGCAGACTGTGATTCACGGTGTATCTCTGCTCTTGAAGCCCAGTGAGTTCTGCCTGTAAAAACCCTACATGTTTCCTGAATTGTGGCTATAGATAATGTTTCCCAGAGAACTGCTACTGATGTGTCTGACATTGCCCCTGCCCCACAGTACTGGGGATGAAAAGAACATAGGGCCTTGAGTGTGCTAAGCAAGTACTTTTCTGATGTGCCTCACCCTCTGTACCAATCTCAGTGTGCCATATATGAAGCTTCATTTCACACGGGCCACCACTGAGACACCAGAAGGCACCCACAGACAACAGAAGTACTGTGCAACCTGAAGCAACTTGTGCCAAACTTCCTGCACAACCCATGTGAATTTCATCTTTGCAGAGTTGGTATTTATCAGTGTATCACTGTTTGGAGACTAAGGTTTTCCCTCCCCTCTGGGGGTATACCATATCACTACACTAGCCCCAATACAAATAGCTTCCTAAAAAATGTTATACGTCCTCTCTCTCTCTCTCTCTCTCTCTCTCTCTCTCTCTCTCTCTCTCTCAAACACACACACACACGTTACAGATGGTTATGAACAGTCATTTGAATTGAATGCTAGGAACTGAATCTGGGAGAGCAAGAGCTGCAGGTACTCTTAATCACAGAGCCATCTCTCCAGCACCTTTGTCATATTTTGATTTAGCACATGTGTGTGCATGCATACACCTGCATATCATAGTACATGTGTGTAGACCAGATAAGAAGTCTCATGAGTCAATTCTCTCCTTCTAACATGTGGGTCTCAAGAATAAAACTCAGGCTTGGTGGCAAGAAACCCTACCTCATTGGCCCCATACGACAGATATTTTAAAGGTAAATACTTATGTGGTATATCTTTTTATCTGAGTCTACCCATGCTAAAAGAAGGTCAATGAATATAATATTTGCTAGCTTCAAAAAGGATCAAGAATGAAGAGAAGAACCACCCCACTGGAAATGACAGCAATTATTAGTAATCTGCAACTGATTGCTTAGCTGATAATTACTGCTCATCAATCAGTGCTCTTTGAAAGATTGGTGCATTGTTTAAAATATAAAATCATGTTGGTGGTGTGCTGGCATTGATCAGAGCTGAAACTGGCACAAGAGGTAGCTGGCTTTGGAGCACGGTCACTAGAATACATCTTCCTTTAAGAACCTGGCAACTTTGACGAGAGGGGTACCTGGTGTGAGCCAGGCTGTCAGAGGCCAGATGTGTGTATTGAGAGGGCTCTGAAAAGGGCTGAGACTGCAGATGCCAACTGAATGACAGCCCAGAGAGGGAGGAGGAGCCTGTGATTAAAAATGACAGGGATGCTTCTGATTTAGCAATAAGGATGCCTCCCCCATGCCTCTGCACCTACCCTGGTACCCAGGGTGGCATAGGACATTCCCTGGGAGGCTTGTGACTTTGATGCCCTAATGTCACAACTTTGAAAAGTCCCCCCTCCCCCCAGCCCATTCTCAGTGCTTTTTATTTTGTTCTGTTTTTGTTTTGCTGTGCTCAGGACAAAACAAGTGCTTTACCACTGAGCCATGCTTCCAGCCCACTCTTCCCAAAGTAGCCTATGGTGGTTTGAATAGGAATGGCCCTCATAGACTCATGTGTTAAACGTTTAGCCCATAGGAAGGGGCACTATTAGGAGGTATGTTGCTGGAGAAAGTGTGACACTGTGTGTGTCACAGGCTTTGAGGTCTCTTATGCTCAGGCTATGCCCAGTGACACAGACTCCTTCTACCTGCTGATCAAGTTGTAGAACACTCAGCTCCTTCTCCAGCACCATGTCTGCCTGGACTCTGCCATGCTTCCCACCATGATGACAACGGACTAACCCTCTGAAACTCTAAGCCAGCCCCAATTAAATATTTTATTTTGTAAGAGTTGCCATGGTCACGGTATCTCTTCACGCAATGGAAACCCTAAGACATAACCCATGAAGGCTTTGAAATGGCCAACCCAGAGGGAATTCCACAGGATGGAGCAGGACTTGACTCCTTGTTCAGCTAGAGGGGAGAAAAGCAGGCACCCTGTAGACAGGGTAGAATCCCCATGCAGTCTACAAATTTGCAGTGCTCTTAGCTCTGATTTAGGGAAATTCTGCCTATGTGGAGACAATATTGATTTTTTTGGTTTTGTTTTGTTTTTTGTTTGTTTGTTTTTTGAGACAAGGTTTCTCTGTGTAGCCCTGGCTGTCCTGGAACTCACTCTATAGACCAGGCTGGCCTCGAACTCAGAAATCCGCCTGCCTCTGCCTCCCAAGTGCTGGGATTAAAGGCGTGCGCCACCACCGCCCCGCAATATTGATCTTTTTTTTTCTTTCTTTCTTTCTTTTTTTTTTTTCTTAGTGGAGCTCTGACGGGGTTCTTGCAGGTGTCTGTTTCTGGTGTCAGAGCCACCCAAGCTTGTTCTAGAGATACTCACCAATAGGTGAGTGGGAATTGGTTGTTAGCTCAGGTGGTTCCTACAGAGTCCAGCTGGGTGTCTACCTCCCAGGGGCCTCTGGGAGGTTCTAGTTTGGGAATATATCGAGAAGAGATTGGAAGAAGTGGAGTGGTGAGGCTCAGTCATGAAATCTGATCCGTGGTTGCTTTTCTCTAAATCCAAATGGAGCTCCACCCACTATCCAGCTGCTTGTGGCCTTAAGTCAGGACACAGTGACCCTATGTAGCTAAAGAGGCAGAACAGGACAAACACATCCTACCTCCTTCCTCTTCTGGGTAAGCAATCAGCCCTGTGTTTTTGGTCAGTATTAGCCCAACAGAGCCACATTGCGCTCTCTCTCTCTCTCTCTCTCTCTCTCTCTCTCTCTCTCTCTCTCTCTCTCTCTCTCTCTCTGTCTGTCTCCTAGCCCTGAGGGAAAAAAGGGAAAGCCATGAGCCATACTGACAGAGTTTACACAACAGAGCAAGCATCACACCAGGGCAGGCTGGCTGGCTTGCACTTAGTATCCCTCACAAGCACTTGGTGTTATAGGATACAGACTTGTAGAGGCTCTCCCAGCTGCCTGAATGCATTGAGTGTTTCATAGTCACAGACATACAACAGCCTGAGGCTTGCTGCTGTTTCCCCAGGGTTTCTTTTGTCCTGACACATAGACAGCCTGGCCTGTGTTGTGTCTCCTGTGTGCTTGTACTGTGCCGCTCTCCATGTCCTGCCTCACTTACAGCTCACAAGGACTCTGTAAAGCCTCTGAGAGCTTCCTAACTTTACTGACAGACTGAGGAGGTTACGTAGCCTAAGGTCGCACAGCTGGGATATGGCAGCACTAGGAGCCTTTTGGAGGCACTGGCAACCTGTTGGGGATGACGTTACTTTGTCTGTGATTAAAGCTTTTGCATTTTGCCAAATTCAGGTCTTGTGTAAATTCATCTGATATAGGGGGTAGCTAGCTATGCCTATGGGTCAAATCTAGCTGTGGTCTATTTTAGTAAGGCTTAAGCATGAAGAATGGTTTCTCACAACTCTCAATAGGATATTTTTGTTTAAAAAAAAAAAAAACATATCAAGGATTCTGGGAAGATGGTTCAGCACTTGCTATAAAGCCTAAAGGCCCAGCACCCAAGTTAAAAACTGAGCATAGTAGCACCCACATCTATCATCCCAGCACTAGGGAGAGTAGAGATTGGTAGATTCCTGGAGCTCAGTTAGCCAGACTGCTTAAACAAACCAATGAGTTCCAGGTTCAGTGAAAGACCTAAAGAGAGAGAGAGAGAGAGAGAGAGAGAGAGAGAGAGAGAGAGAGAGAGAGAGAGGACTAAAGAAAATAAATGGACCTCTGGCCTCTATTCTGCCGTATAGAATACAAGTATACACACACACACACACACACACACACACACACACACACACCACATACACCCCAGAGAAGGAGACAGAGAGACAGATCATATAAACTACCACAATCAACAACAACCCCAAGCCCAGTAGCCCCAGTGTCATGTCAACTATCCTCCTACTGTTCTGGTTTTGGTCTCCCTCTCCCACGAGTGCTCTTCAGAATGAAAACATCGCTGAGGGCTTTGCAGGTATAACTCAGTATTAGAAAATGTGCCAACTACACTGTGAGGCCTTGGGTTAGATCACCAACACCAGAAACAAAACAAAACTCAGTAAAACTGTTCTGTTTGAAGATGGAAGTGCAGTTAACAGTGGAGATCTCTTCTCCTCCTCTTCTTCTTCCTTCTCCCCCTTCCCCCTCCTCTTCCACTTTCTCCCTCTTCCTCCCTGTCCTCCCCTTCTTCCTGTCCTTGCCCCTCCCCTTCTTCCTGTCCTTGCCCCTCCCCTCCTCCTCCTCTCCCTCTTTTTCTTCTCCCCCTCCTCCCCTCCTCTTCCCTGTCCTCCTCTTCTCCTACCCTTGTCATGTCATTTTTTTCTCCTCCTCCTTCTCCCCCTTCTCCTCCTCCTTCTCCCCCTTCTCCTCCTCCTTCTCTTTCTTCTGAGATAGAGCCTTACCATGTAATTCTTTACCTGGAATTCACACTATAGACCAAGCTGGTCTCACAGACCCGCACCTGCTTCTGCCTTCCAGTGCTTCAATGAAGGGTGTGCACAACCACATCCAGCTAAACCAGTAGAGATATAGAGGGATCTCAGACTGCTGGCTGCTCCAGCACTTGAGTCTGTGCAAACCTCAGGCTAATTGCCTGGCAGGCCAGGCCGAAGGCTATGTCAAGACTTTACTGGTTGTGCAAGAGGCTGAGACATTCTGGTCTTGGAATAGAGGGAAGGAAAGAAGAGACTCTGCCCACAGCTCCCAGAGACCTTGGCAGGGAGCTGTAGGCTTCTTAGAAGGAACATGTATCTCAACACAGGCCACATTATCATCCCAGCAATGCAAATGAGCAAAGCATCCACTGAGACTTAAGGAAATGCCCTTTGACCTTTCACACTGGATATGTGATGTGACCTGGGTGATGGATGCCTGGAGGACTGGTCCAGGTTTCACGGTTTCCCTGTATCATCAGTACTTGATAAGACAAACTCAGTCACCCTCAACAAGCAGCTTGGCTGGTGCGGCTTTCCTGCTTGGCTTATCTACCTGCTAGAAAAAACCCTAGTTGGAAACAAGCACCTAGGAAGAGGGTCAAACGAAGGTGGCATCTGGCTCAGTGGATAAAGGATTGTCTTGGAAGTTGAGGGACCTGAGTTTCATCTTCCAGAACTCATGTTAAAAAGCAAAGCACAGTGACACACACCTGTATTCCCGTGATGGGGAGCTGGAGGCAAACAGATCCCCAGTCTAGCAAAATGAGCAAGTTCCAAGTTCAGAAAAGAGCCTTTGTCTCAAAGGAGAAGGAGATGGAAACGGAGAGGGCGGCGGCAGAGGGGGTTGGAGAGATGGCTCAGAGGCTAATCTCTCCAGAGTCACGGGGAGAACAGAGATGTACCCCTCTTGTAAAGGGCAGTAGTTTGGGTCCTAGCATCCATATTGGGTGATTCACAACTGCCTGCAACTCAAGTTTCAGAGGATCTGATACCTCTGGCCTCTGCAGGTACTCACATAGGCGCACACACACACACACACACACACACACACACACACACACACACTTAAAAATAATAAAAAATATTTAATTTTTAAATTAAAAAAATAATGTGGAGAGTGATTGAGAAAGATACTAGATAGATACTCACCTCTGATCACTGCATGTTACATGCATGAACACACATGCACTCCTGCACTCTTAGTTCGCTTACACACACAAAGAGGCATCTCTTCATCCTTCAACAATACAGTCTTAACAGAGAGCAGGCATGAGCCAGATGGAGGTCCCCCACGTTGCCTGGGTCAGCCAGGCCTCTGGCAGTCTGACAGTGCTCTTCTGGCACCTTGGGCATTCAGCCCCTTCCTCCTGTAGGAAGCATCAGGACGGTTAATTATTTCTCCGAGCTGACTCAGACAACATTTTGCCTGCCAAAGAATTTTGTTAGCTAAGAGCACAACAGAGCAGTTCCTCAGTGATTCCTGGTGAGGGAACCTCTGCAAGTCCTGTCATGGGGGAGGAGGAGAAGGAGGGGGAGGAGGGAGAGGGAGAGGAGGAAGAGGGGGAGGAGGAGGAGGGGGAGGAGGAGGAAGGGAAGAGGGAGCTCACAAGCCTGTGGCTTTAGGGTGGGGTTCAGTTTGGACCCCCAAGGGCTGGACTGGTTGCCAGGAAGGAGCTGACTGAGCCGTTGCTGAGTAGTGCCTCCCATGGGGTGTGTGAGAAGCCAGCTCCAGATCACTCTCACCACCAGGCTGCCTTTTAGCCAGTCCCTGTGGGGCCTTTCATTTTGTTGATTGGAGATTGTATCCCTGAATAGAGCTTAATGTTCTTTGGAAATTATCTGCTCTCCACTTAAAAAAAAAAAAAAAAACCTTCAAAAATGTCTCCTGTGTTCTGCATTTGTTGTCCCTTGTCACTGTGTTCCTAAGTGGACGTGGACATCTGAGGAGACACGTCAATGCTGCTGCTCTGAGGTCAACCATGGGAAACTGGAAGGAAGGAGGAAGTGAATGAGGCTCTGAGGGTTGGAGGCTGGGACTCAAGTCTTCCCCAGGGTGGGCTGGCGCAGGGTAAGCCAGGGAGAGTGGGCAGCAGCGGGTGGGCAGGGCTGCAAACAGGAAAGCTGGGCTTGGCAACCAGAAGCTAATCAAGAGGGAAAAGAAGCAGAGCTAAGGCAGGAGCAGAATGGTGACCAGGGCATCCATCAGCTAACCAAGGCACCTGACCCTAAGCAAGGTGTTATGCATAGAGAAGGCTCAGTAGTCCTCTTGCTACACACACACACACCCCCGCCCCTGCCCAACCCCCACCCCATCCTCTCCTGCCCAGCTGACCTGCACAGTGTACCTGGCTTCCTGCTGCTGGACCATAAGTTTTACCTACACACTAAAAGAAGAGCACCATATATGCAAAGACACCCCCCCCCCGTGGGGACTGGGATTTTGTGTGCTAATTAGACTAGTCAGTTCCATCCCCTGGTAGACAAGAGACTTGCTGTAAATTACATGGTTGCAATTCTACCTGAATACTCCCCAGCCCACCACAAACAACACAATTTTGGCTTGTAGGTGACCACAAATACTAGAATGACTGCTACACAGAAGGAAGTATTTTATACATTGTAATCATGGTTACCTAATGGTAAGTTCTAAGAAAGGTGTCCTAAACAAACTGTGATGGTGACCACCCCAGTAGGACATAGAATCTCAGAGGGACACTGTTTACTGACCAAAACATGTCACATCACACATGACTGTATGCTATTTAATTCATCAGCAACCCCATGATCTGTTTACCAGTGAGTAATGAGAGTCCAAGAGGCTAGAGGATTGTAGGACCAGAAGGCTAAGAAAACTAGGGCTGTCTGGGCTGTGGCAATAGCAGGGCATGATATCCAGGTTGGGCTGGGCATATTCCTGAAAGGATGAATGAGTCCTCTGGGTTCCAAGATCAGGTGTTGCCTAATGCTTTATTTGCTACAAATGGGGCCTAGAGTCTAACTAAAGCCTATAGATATGCTCAAGTGCGTGTTCTAAGCCTTCCCATGTCACCTAGAACCTTCCTTCAAGAAAGTGTCATTCTTTGATGCACCAGGTATTTGCTTGAAAGCTGACTGACATAGACCATGGAGCTACAGAAGAGAATAGGTTAGACTCCCCGCCCAAAGGAACTCAAATTTCAGCTAGTGTGTAGACTAGTTATGGCTGACCTGGGCAGTCAGTGTGTGAACCAGAGAACATGGAAAGGTGAGCATAGCTAAGCTTCCTAGGCTATGGGCAAGCAAACTGTACCACCACCAGAACTGCCATCACGAGAGCTGACCACCCTTGGCCCTGGCTGCTCCCACGACTTGGCACCTGTGCCTCTTCTTGAGCTGTAGTTTTCATGTCTTTCCCAAAAGACTTGACATTGAGAACAAGACCTCCCAAATAGGAAAAAAAAGAAAACCAACCAATCAACCAAACAAACAAACAAACGTCCACGCAAGAATGATGGCTTGGCTTTTAAAATTTGTTTGTAATTTAGCCATGCCTGGTGATGTAGAACTGCCTATAATTCCAACTACTTGGGAAGCTAAGGCTAGAAGATTGAGTTCAAGGCCATGCTGGGCTTCCTGAGACCTTCTTGTCCCTGGTTTTGACTATCTTTTTGCAGACACAGGTCCTCTTTGCCAGTGTATACAAAAAGGAAACCCTCACTCCTTCCCCGAGGTACCTTTTGTGCTAAGCTGGTTTGAGTCTTTTCTGTTCCTTCTAACCAGTCTTCCATATAAACAAAAAACAAAGTCTTAGAAGAAGCAGAAGCAGCAGGCTTCCGGTTGCCTGGATATGACCCAATCAGGGAGGGACAAAGTCAGACTGGTTCCCTAGAGACAGTCTCCAGGGACACTCCCCTGTCCAGCACTTTGCTCTGCCAAGGACTAGGCCTAAGACCATACACTGAATGTGTAAATATACCTGAATAGAAGCATAGTGAGACATTTCCCCAGTCCTATTCTTTGTACAGGAGCAGAATCTCCAGGCCATCCATGTGCTGTCTCTTGCTTTAGATGTGAGGGTAGAAGAGCAACCTTGGAAACAGCAAAGAAGGAAACAGATGAACTAGCTTCTAACCTAAGGGTATTGATCACTGCAAGCTCAGCAGGAAACAGCTTCTGGGGCACATTCTGCAGACACCTTGGTCCACTAAAAGATGAGATCCTCTGCAGAAAGGTCCTCTGGCTTTCTTGACTACAGTCTCAGCTGGTCCCAACTTGCCCGACAGGCTCCCATTTGCAGAGTAGCCTTCTGTAAGAAGGGCCCTTCTTTACAGCAGGCATTACTAATTGCTCAGAAAGCACCATGTACCCAGCACTTCCCAGGCTCACAAAGCAGCTCAGCACCTACTAATTCAGCAAAGGGAATTCAAACTTTAATTCAGTGCTATCGACAAGTCTTTCCACTTAGGTTTCTCCAGAAGATCCTGTAACTCGTGCTTCAGCATGCTACAAAGCACTTAGGAATGTGTGTTCAGGAGACAGAACAAACAGGGCTTGGGTGACCCTGACTAGCTAGTAATTCCAGGTTCCTCTATTGAATAGGACCCATTTAGGAGTAAGTTAAACTTTACACAAGGCTGGGCATGGTGGCACACACCTTTAATCTCAACATGGGAGGCAGAGGCAGATGGATTTGAGTTTGAGACCAGCTTGTTCTATGTAGTGAGTTCCAGGACAGCCAGGGCCACATAGACAGACCCTGTCTCAAACCACCAATAACAAGATAAAAATAAAAGTTATACAAGAGAAAGCAAGGATTTGTTCTCTCGCAAGTAAGAATTCTAGAGCAAGAAAGCCGCCTCCGTTTTCCCCCAGCACATCCTCAGCTCTAAATTTCTCCCCACCCCCACCCATTACCTCATGATCACAGAGGGCTGAGGTACATCAGTCATCAAGTCTGCATTCCAAGCAGCAGGATGAGGGAGAGGGACCCACCGGCAATAAAAGAGTGATCCACATGTCTGAGTCTGCTCGGTTAAGTAAACGTCTTGAAAATTCCATGTATCATAACCCTTTATATCTCAGCAGCCTCAAAGGCGTGGAAGTGGAGTGTTTAGCTGGACATCATGCTTTTGATGAGCTTGCGCTTTAGAGTTAAATGGGAGAGCAGAACAGATGTCACTCAGTAACCTGAAATCTCTGTCCCAGTCCCTAAACCAAACTGACAGGAAGTGTGTGTGTGTATGCTTGAGAATGCACACATCTACACACACATCTACACAGACACACATATCTACACACACACACACACACACACACACAAGAATGCACTTGTGTATTTTCTAAGTTAAAAATCAACAGATCTGTACAGGCAACTCCTCTTTGCTCTACATCTCAGATTCCCTGGATACAGGGGCAGTGGCCAGAGCATTCTTCTCCATGGAGAGTGGCAAGAAGTTATGGGAAGGTCCTCCTGCTTTCCCCTATTTCTCATTTGTATTCACAAGACGGGACCAGATAGACTTCAACCTAGACAAACTGCAGACAGTTAGCAAGTGGGCATCTGTCACAAGGATGGGTGCTTTTCACTGGAATGGTGCTTGGTGCTGACCTTCTTGTCGAGGGCCCTGCAGTGGCACTGACAGCCTGGATGCAGTGCACCTCTGATCAGTCCCAATAGGCTCAAGACCCTCTCTGGTGACCTGCAGGTTTCTGTGCCAGCTTTTAGAGCCAGGTGAGAGAAGAGAGACCCCACTCCCTCCACCTTTAGCCCCCCCAAGGCTGAGAGGGCCCCATAGCCACACTGCAGCATTTTTTCTGTGATTGTGGGAACCCCTTCTGCCTTGGATTCCCTGATTAGTGCCTTCCCCACACTGCAGGTCGCTTTTCTGTTCCATTGGAAGTCTGTAAATGTAGGCCAAGTTCGATAAGGAGGGGCGGGGACGTGACAAGGGATCTGTCCTTTGTTTTCTCTTGCCTCCCTGACTTGTTAAACTCTCCCCAGGTCTATTTCCTTAGGTAAAATAGGAACTGTAATAACAGCTGCCTCCCAAAGTGGGTGGCTCAGAGGATTACAGTAGATACAGTAGGAGACAGTGCTCAGCTTACCTCAGAGACTCAGCACAATAGGTCCCCACTAAAAAACAGTTAGTCCACATCTGAGAAAACAAAACGAAGACAGATAGCAGCTCCCGTTGTGCATACTGGACCCCTGAACAAAACCTCTTCTGACATTAGAGAAATCTGCAACTCTGGCATCTTGGATGGTGTCCCAGGAAGGGATGGGCACTTGCTGCCTTATGCCAGCCCTAGGCATAGACAGCCGGGAAGGGGGGGGGGGGGCGGGACCCAGGCCACTCCCCATCCAAAGGCTGCAGGCTCAGGGAGCTGATTCACATTTTGTCCTGGGAACACTGCACTTGGAAAAACATTATTGATTCTGTGGCTCAGGCTGCAGAGGAGGAAGAGGGACTGAATTTCATTACCTGAAGCATTTATGCTTACCATCTGCTCTATTTAAAGAGGTACTCGGCAATCGTTTTCATTACTGTCTCTTCTGAAAACAGTCACATCCCCCGTTCTACAAAGGCAGAAAGAGATGGCTCAAGAGCATGTGGCCAAATAGCAAAAGTTAGAGATCGTGGCCCTCAAGTTCCTTGCGGATTGCTTCACCAGTCTGATCCCTGAGGGCCTGCAGGGGCTTCTCCTGCCTTGTCCTCACAGGATAAGTCACAAACCCTTACGCTAGGCTACATGACCCCGTTTCCTCCCAGCTTATGGCCAGAGGTAGACTGCAACTCTCCAACTGAATCTTGAGAGATCCTGCTTCCAGCCAGTCCTCAAGTAGAGTGTTAAGACTTTTTTCTCAGGACCTAGGTTATAATGCAGAGCTATGGAGACGGGACTTGGGGTGTGTGGGGAACAGGGAACAGCGAACTGGCCTTGTGAATCCATATTCAGCACGTATTCAAACTGTGACAGAGTGGCATGGATTTGAGGGGGAGGGGGAGATTGAACCTGGATCAAAGCCCTGGTCTAGGCAGGTCACTGTGCCTCATCTATGCAGGTACCACTGCCCCAGCACTTGCCACACAGTAGCTCTTGGCAATGACTCCAGGAGTAGTGGGTCTGAACACTCTCCATTTTCACAGGCGCTAGGACTTAGAGACAGACAGCCCAGCTCTAGGGTCTAAATAATTCAGAATCTTCACCAGTCTCCCCTGTGATCCTTCTTGGGACAGTGTGGAATGTGTTGAGTTTTTCCAAGATGATCCTGCACCCAGACTTTTCACGGAGAGGCCTGGCCACCTTCCAGATAGTTCAGTGCCCTAGCCAGGGCCATGCTGCCCCAGACCTGGGAACCAAGGCCTTTGTTCACAGCAGTGTGACAATCTCTCCTGTTACCAAGAGAAGCATTCTTGTCACGTGGCCTGCTCCGAGATGGACCAGTTTGTAGAGAACAGTGTTTAGTGACTGGCTCTTGCAGCTGCACAGAGAACATGGTGAACCTGGTAGACCTTGATTGCAGAGGGAAACTAAGAAGACAGGTTGTGGCCTCTCAGTTGGTGAAATAGACACCTGAAATAACCCCAGCCCTCAGGCCTGACCTCATAGCTTCCTTGTCCCAGGAAGAAGCACTATCTGATTCTCAAGAGCACAGTTCAGTTCTCTTTATTATGGCCCCTCTGTGTCCTGAGGCAAGGCCTTTCCTCTCTCCTTTTGAGCTAAACTCAAGAGGTCAGTCAGTTATCTGGAGTAACTCAAATGTCCCAGCATGAAGACCACCTGTGGGCCTGGCTCTCCTAGGGTGTTCAGGAAAGGAAGCTGATCTGGAGCCTTTTGGGATTTGCATGCAGGCATCTGTTACATGTTCTTTAGCTGCTGGGCAAAAACCTCTGTGTAGACACAACCATCTACTGTCAGCTTTCAAGACAGGCCTCAGCAAGCAAACAGCGTGGTGGGAGGCCTTAGTCAGCTCGCTCGGAAAGTAAAGCTGACATGCCACCGACCTCAGAGATGTGTGTGTCATGCTCTTCCTGTTCTCCAGCATTCGCTGGTCCTTCTTATGGCCTTCTCTTGCCTTCCAGGGGCTTAGATGAGAGGCTAGGAACCCCTACCTTAATATTACACCTAGTGGCTTCCAAGCCCAAATGCTTAACTCTGCCATTGGGACTCTGCCAGATTTTTTTTTTTTTTTTTTTTTTTTTTTTTTTTTTTTGTAACATTTGAAAACAGTCATCGAAAGCACCAGATGACAGAATTTCCCTCTGAGATTGGGAATTATGATTGGGATGATGGCATATTTCTGGAACCCAGGATGGATGGCTTCCCAGAGGCCTAGAGAAAAAAGGAGAAGGAGGTCAAGCTCCCATCGCAGTTCACTGGAAGCAGCTCAGTTCTTTGTTGTTTTATATACTGAGGTCAGGGATAGAGTTCATTTGAATGAGAACTCCACTGCCTATTATCCCCCCCCCCCCCTTGTTGCTGTCTTCAGACACAACAGAAAAGACCATCAGATCCCATTACAAATGGTTGTGAGCTACCATGTGGTTGCTGGGAATTGAACTCAGGACCTCTGAAAAAGCAGTCAGTGTTCTTAACCGCTGAGCCATCTCTCCAGCCCCCGTTATATAGCTTTTTAAAAGAAGAAACATCAAGCCAGGCAGTGGTGGCCTTTAATCCCAGCACTCAGGAGGCAGAGGCAGGTGTGTCTTTGAGTTCAATGTCTGGTCTACAGAGCCAGTTGTAGGACAGCCAGGGTTACACAGAGAAACCCTGTCTCTAAAAAAAGAGGTCGGACAAGGAAAAGGAGGAGGAGGAGGGACAATAAGAGGAAGAAGCATAGCCGGGCAGTGGTGGCTCACACCTTTAATCTCAGCACTTGGGAGGCAGAGGCAGGCGGATTTCTAAGTTCGAGGCCAGCCTGGTCTACAGAGTGAATTCCAGGACAGCCAGGGCTACACAGAGAAACCCTGTCTCAAAAAAACAAAACAAAACAAAACAAAACAAAACAAAACCAAAAAAAAAAAAAAGAGGAAGAAGCAGTGTGTTGTTGCTGTGTTGTTTGGCCTTGGGGATGGGACCCAGGGTCTCGGCTGTGCTAGTCAAGTGCTCTGTCATTGAGCTACACCCCAACGCTAAGAAGTGAAGCATGAAGAAGCACTGGAAGTGACTAAGGTCTCAGCTGGGCCTCTCTGGATAAGTCTGCACCCAGCAGCTCACTCTGACTGACCCTGAAAGATGTTTCATGTCCCCATGATCTCCCCCAGCTCTTGTCTGTGACAAAGGGAGATCACTATTTGGAATATTAATCCAAAGTAATAACCACACACAGGGATCTAACATAGTTCAGAGTTAAAATCATGTGAAATTAAGGCATATATTGCCTTCCAACATAAAAAAGCCATCTTTCTTCCACCAGCCCGGGGAAAAACAGGGCTCATGAGGCCGGTTGGCTTGCTCCGCTCGGTTGTGGACAAGTGACCCTTTGGCTACAGATAGACCAAAAGGAGTATCTCAACCTGTTTAGATGGTGGCCTCTTTTAAAGTGAAACGTGAGGCCAGGGCTCCACGCCACCATTATCTGGAGAGTTTCCAGGGAAACTTTTGTGGTGTGCCCTGGATGCCCATCGCAAGTGCCCTGGCTGGTCCCATCCCTGGGCTCTGCCTGTTGCATCAAATGACTGTTAACATTTTCTTTCAGCCTTTTCAAGCTGCTGGGTGAGAGCCAAGCGGCAGCAGCTTCGCAGGGTTCATTCACCCCAGAGCAGGGAGCTTTTCAGCGCTGTGGGAAGGCTGTGTGTTTGCAAATCAGCATAGTAGGGCAGAGCGATTGGGAAGCCATTTCTCAGCCATTTCACACTCCTACTCACTGGGAAACTAACCCTGCCATGTGATACTTTTCTGGAGTTGTGACACCCTAATGTCACTCATCTCATCTTGTCAAACACCCACCCCTCTTAAAAATGCCACGAGGCATGTATTTATGTTTAAGTTAAAGGTGAATTAAAGTTGGAGAATTACTGGAGGGTTGTCTGGCACTGCACAGAAAGATTTAGAAATCAGTTCTCTACCCAGGGAAGGCATTTGACCAAACTGTGAAGCAGGAGGAGGTTATCTTTGAAGTTGCGACCCACCCCCACCCTCTCCTCAGTCCCTGCCCTCACAGACTGCCTGGTACCCCCCCTCACCAAGAACTGGCCCTTGCCCCTGCTTCAGCCCTTGCTCTGGACCTACTTCCTCTCAGCTCCCCTATGACCATTCAACCTGGGCGCTTCTCAAGGCACTCCAGAGACCCTGGGCGCTTCTCATGGTGCGTCCAGAGACGTTCCTTTGGAAATGTTGACAACTGAGGTTCCTTCTAGCACAGAAATTTGGGGGGTATTTAGAGTGATACTAACATTTTGAAGACATCCTAATAAATGCTTCCTGAGCAACTCGGGTCAACAATTCAGGAACACAGATGAGAGGAGGCAGATTCTGCCTGGAGAAAGCTACCGAAGGTTAATATTCACCCTGTACTTTATCAGCTCATGTAAGACATGGTCACCCTGTAGAGTCCAAGCTGTCTTCAAACTCATGGTCCTCCTGCTTCAGCGCTGAGATTTAGGTGTGCACCTCCATGCATTTGGCACGAATGGCCTACAGATGAGACGGTCACCAGGTTGAGAAAGAGAGGGAAGCCCAAGAAGAGTGTCAAAACAAGAAAAAACCACAGAGGTAATTTCTGGGGAAACCCAAGAGTCTGAACCATGGGAAAGGAGGTGGTAAGGACAGAATGTAAAAGCCAGGCTAAGGCTGGGCTGTGGACAGAGCTCACTGTGGTTTGGATCTTGAATGGTGAGGAAAACCATAAATCTTTGAGATGGGGCCTGGTGTGAGGGTTTTAGGTCATTGGCAAATGATGCCTTTGAAGGGAACTGTGGGATTCTAGCCCTTTCTTCCTTTCTTACTTTTCCTGACATGAGGTGAACAGTTTTTATCATTATACACTCAGACGTCAAAATCTGGCCCCCGTAGGGATTGCAAAACAGCAACTAGTCTGGCCAGCCGTGGCCTGGAGCCTCTGCAACTGTGAACTATAATTAAACCTTGCCTTTTGGTTTTTGTTGTTGTTGTTGTTATTGTTTGTTGTTTGTTTGTTTCAGGACAGGGTTTCTCTGTGTAGCCCTGGCTGTCCTGGAACTCACTCTGTAGACCAGGCTGGCCTCGAACTCATAGATTCAACTGCCTCTGCCTCCCAAGTGCTGGGATTAAAGGCGTGCATCACTTCCACCGCCCAACACCTGTATTTTTAAATTTCAAGTATCTATTTATTTATTTACTTCTAAAGACAAGATCTCTATATAGACCAGGCTAGCCTCAAACTCATAGAGATCTCTCTCAGTTTTCTTTGTCACCATGACAGGGCTTATACTAGAAGACAAAAGTATCTATGGAGCTGCCTGAAATTTTTCAGACCTCGATTTGAAAGGCTGCTGCCTTCTCCCAGGTAAGAGACAGATAAAGCTTCAACTGAAGCTTCTTCCAGGGCAGCAGGAGGGATAAAGTAGGAGAAGGAATAAAATGGATGCAGATAACTAGCGGCTTTGACAGTGAAGTGAAAAGAGAAGTCACAAGTGACAGATGACAGCAGTTCACGATGTCATGTGATGTGATGACGTTAGCTGAAGATAAGAATTATGGGAGTAAGGGCCCCAGGAAATAGCAAGGTTTGGGGCAGGTTGGTTAAGAGACCAGAGTGCTCGATGAAGGATTGGTGTAGATGCTGCATGCATCTTTGTCCAGTGTTTACGGGTTTGGTCCTAAGAGAACACCAGGGACTTGTCTGTGGCAGCTGGTCTTTATCTCTGATCTGGCTCGGCCTCCAGCAGGAACCGTTTTCCCAGTAGACAACAAGGTGTAGATGCAGATAAAGATCTGGGGAGTTACTGCCATTAACCAAAGGCAAGCAAAGTAGAAGCTTCCAGAAGCTCTGGTCAATCCTCTTTATATACAAACGTATGTCTTCGTTTCTCTAAATGTTAAGGGCTGGGGTGTAGCTCCTTGGTAGCACACTTGCCTAAGTTACATGAAGCCTTGGGTCTATTTCCTGAACTGTGAAAATCATTAAACAAATGTTCAGTTCGATTCCAGCCCAGTCCAGTGTTCTCCCTCTCCCTCCCCCGCCCCCTCCCCTCACTCCTCCCCCGCCCCTTCCCCTTCCCTCTCCCCCTCCCCCTCCCCCTCCCCTTCCCTCTCCCTCTCCTTCTCCTCCTTCCCCTTCCCCTCCCCCTCCCCCTCCCCTCACTCCTCCCCCGCCCCTTCCCCTTCCCTCTCCTTCTCCCCCTCCCCCTCCCCTTCCCTCTCCCTCTCCTTCTCCTCCTTCCCCTTCCCCTTCCCCTTCCCCTCCACCTCCCCTTCCCCTTCCCCTCCCCTTCCTCTTCCCCTTCCCCTCCCCCTCCACTTCCCCTCCCCCTCCCCCTCCCCCTCTTCCCTCCCTCCCCCCTCCCCTCTCCCTCTCTTCTCTCTGTCTCCTATGTAGCCCAGCTGGCCTGCAACTTACCACTTCATTCCCCTGCCTCAAGTGCTTTACCATGCTTCCCAGCTCACCGCTCCCCTGCCCCCTCCCCCACTCATTCTTTTTTTTTTTTTAACTTGTTTTTCTCAGGTAATAGCTTTCCTTGGAAACTTTTTTTTTTTTTTTAAAGAAAACTGGAGAATTGCTCCTTTTTCATTTCCTCATGAACATTGTCTAGTGAAAACAGGGATGGTTGGCTGAATGGAAGGCAGCAGACTAGAACTATGCTGCTGAGATGAAATACTTGAAGAGTTTCTGGTATAATATTTGCATGACTAGGAGTTCACCTCAGAAACCCTAAAAGTGTTCATGCTCTCTTTCATGTAACTCCAAAATTATACAACTGTGTACTTCATATCATTATAGAGAAAAATGAAAAAAAAATGAACTAAAAACTCCAAAGTAATGAACTAACCAAATGAATCTAAATGATCCATAAACTAGAACAATTAATATAAGAGTCAGGGGCGAGTGGATCTCTGTGAGTTCGAGGCTAGCTTGATACCCATAGATAGTTCTGGCCAGCCAGGTTTATATAGTGAGACCTTGTCTCAAAACAGCAAAAACAAAACCAGAAAAAGAATAAAACCAACAGCAGCATAGATCAACATTAACTGAAAGCTACAGTGACACTCAATGTTTGTTAATTAAAAAAAATAGATTATGTAAATGTAGTGTCTGTAATTTTGAAAAGATTAGAAAATTTAGCAAAGTGTGAGTGGGTGTTGAGATGACAGTGGGAGTCTGTGCTTCAAGTCTTCTTTTACTGCCGCTGGGATTTCTCCACAGCCCTGTAAAATGGGCAGGCAGTGTACAAGGGCCAGTCATTCCCTCAGCCAGGGCTAGACTGAAGAACAGGGAAACCCTGCTACAGCAGCGAACTTGAAAATGTGGAAATAATATAAATTATATTTTTTCAATTATGAAGGCATCCTCTGGGGGTTCTTTGAAACAGATAATCATATAGGGAGTCTGATAGCAGGTTCTCTTTTTCTGCATTCCCAGCTTTTCCTGCAACCTTAGGTCTGAAAACCTCAGATCTTTCTCCGTCTCTCAGAAAAAACAAAATTGCCTACGGCCTCATTTCTTACCCTGAAATTACTGTGATTTTTGGTATTTTACCTCACTCTGTGCAGTTTCCCTTCTAACCCAGAAACACTGCTGCAAGAGATAAGTAGCCTTCATGATGACAGGGGTCATTCGAGGGCCACAGGTTCAGAGAGTGACAAAGAGCAGCAGAAGATAAAGAGGTTGCTGGGAAACAGACGCCAGAGCATGGCCAGATCAGGTTGCTAACTACATTTGCAGAATAACATTCTGTTCTCACCCGTGCAGCTGAGGGGCAGCAGGCAAGAGTCAGAGAAGCTAGTCAGGGTGATCTGTGCTCAGCTTCCCAGCTGGTAGGCCTGGGTGAATTCCTTATGCCTCATTTTTTCTCCTCCGTAAAACAGATCACAGTGAGCTGTACCCTCCTAACCACTTCCTCCACACTCCCCTCCAGTCCTCTACTTTCTTCACATCAGAACATCTGAAAAGAACTATCAGTACTCAATTTGAAACTCTCTCCACCTAGGCTCTGGTTCTTCATTGTAGTGAAATCATATTGCCTGAGACTGACCCTGGAAGATAAACAATCCTTAGCCCTTGTCATCCATGTTCTTTGAAAAGTTGGAGTCTTTTTCCTCTTTTTTTTTTTTTTTTTTTTAAGATAAGGTGTCCACATAGCCCAGATTGTCCTAGAACTCACAGAGATCTGCCTGCCTCTGCTGACTCAGTGCTGTGATTACAGGCGTGCTCCACCTCTGCCATACACAGTGCTTTACTCCTCTTTGGCACACTTTTTTATTTATTTATTTATTTATTTATTTATTTATTTTTTGGTTTTTCGAGACAGGGTTTCTCTGTGTAGCCCTGGCTATCCTGGAACTTACTCTGTAGATCAGGCTGGCCTCGAACTCAAAAATCCTCCTGCCTCTGCCTCCCAAGTGCTGAGATTAAAGGCATGCGCCACCACTGCCCGGCCCATCTTTGGCACACTTTACTCTTGGCTTCTAGGGCCCTGACCTTTCCTGCATTTCCTGTGTCACTCTGTCACCTCCCTTGCTAGGCTGTCCTTTCTGTCTGCCTTCCTAAGGATACACCTGGGACTCAAGTTTGGTTTTCCGGAACCCTCTGTATCTCAGAGTCTGTCTCATCTAGTCTCAGAACTCAATCGTGTCTATGTCTTGATGATTAGAATTTATCTATCTATCCAGACTTTCTCCCTAACCCATGAAATCCACACTACCACGTCTGAATGTTTG